>NC_064836.1:78900697-79208678 GCF_024166365.1 Elephas maximus indicus | reverse complement strand
TAACAAATGATTACTGTCACGGCTATGTAAAAAATGGAGTTGGGACATGGAAAAGTGGGTTGAGAAAACTAGTTAGAAAGTAATTTGAGTAGTCCACGTCAGAGATCATGGTGACTTATATCTGGAAGAAGCAGATGGACTTAGAAGACAGGGTCAACTGGATTTGGTATTGCTTTTGGGGGGGTAGGCATTGAAGGTGAGGGAGTTGTTAAGGATGTCTCAGGCTAGGAGGATGTTGGTGCCATTTTCTGTGATATGGAATGCTGGAGGAGAAGTAGTTTTTTGGAAAAGTACTTATACAAAATAAGCTTATTTTTGGGTATGTGGTGTTTTAGATACTTAAAAGACATTTAAGGGTCCCAAATGGAGATATTTTAACTATTTAGACCTATGATCCTAGAGCTCAGAAGAGAGATCTGGGCTAGAGATACGATTTTGAAAACCATGGCCTACAGATGGCGTTTAAAGATATGGGAGTAGATGAGACTGCTTTGGGAGAGAATATGGAGAATAAAAGAGGACCCAAGACTGAGCCCTGAGAAGGATCAATATGAAAACATTGGGTGAGGAGGACAACTCAGCAAAGGGACTTGATAAAAAGTCAGGAGGAAACAAGGGAAACATAGAAACATGGAAGGATAGAAGACAAGGAAAAAATCTTATTAGAAACGAAGAGTAGAAACCTGTGTACAAAGGAAGATGAAAGGTCAGATAAAGTAGATATGAACATGTTCATTGACTTGGCAACATGCAGATCATTAGTGACTAAATTCTAGAATTTAGGTAGTAGGAACAAAAGCCAGATTGGAGTGGGTTGAGAAGTCAGTAGTAGGAACAAGTAGAACTTGCATTTATTGCTATATATTTTGTGACTGGAAGAATAGATAAGATTGCAGCTGGAGATCCAAGAAACGGTAGTATGTATAAATGATAAAACATTCCAGTAAAAAGGAAAGATTGAATCTATGTGGAAGACAATGTGTGTAACCCAGAGGCAGAGATTCCTGAGAAAGCCAGAGATAATGGAATTGACAGCACATGTGAAGAGATTTTCAAATGGTAGAACATACTTCCTATTTAGTAATAGGAGAAGAAAAGGAGATGATGAATGTAAGTTTAAATGTTTATTTAAATATGACTCACCTCTGGAAAAACTTAGTGCTTTGAGGTCATCTGCACATTTACCTCCAGTGTTTGAAGCTAGTATCTGTATTACTGGCAGATTAAGATATAGTAGGGCATTTGTGGACACCTTCCTACTAAAGGAGTGGTTAAGAGGTAAGGTATCATAATTGTTTTTTAAATGGGTTGGCATATCTGTCACTTCACCAGCATGGAGACTGGGAGACAAGAGTGTCCATGTATACACACACTGCTGGTATCACTTCTTCCACGCAGTCCCACAAAGTGAGTTGGATAAGTATTCCTAGGTGAACAGAAAATAAAAGCAAAAGGGCACACACGACCATGAAAATCCTGATGTGTTGGTAGACCTCACCAGAGTTGAATAACACTTTGGGTTAGTTTTTCACCCCTGTTCTCAGCAACACAGGAACGGAAAGATTTACTAATCCCCTGTTTTAGGCTGGGTTCTCTAGAGAAGCTGGGTTCTCTGGTGAAATATATATATATATAGAGAGAGAGAGGTTTACATCAAGAAGGATCAATATGAAAACATTGGGTGAGGAGGACAACTCAGCAAAGGGACTTGATAAAAAGTCAGGAGAAAACATGGAAGGATAGAAGGCAAGGAAAAAATCTTATTAGAAACGAAAAGTAGAAACAAGTGTACAAAGGAAGATGAAAGGTCAGATAAAGTAGATATGAACATGTTCATTGACTTGGCAACATGCAGATCATTAGTGACTAAATTCTAGAATTTAGGTAGTAGGAACAAAAGCCAGATTGGAGTGGGTTGTAGAGTCTGGAAAGTCCCAAGTCTGTGGGTCAGGCTGGAGGCTTCTCCTGACTCATGTAGCTTCAGGTACTGGTGAACCCAAGATCGGCAAGTTGGACAGCAGGCCTCTTGCTCAGAATCTGTGGAGGCTGGCAAATCCCATGATTGGCATGTAAGCTGCTAGCTCAAGTCCCAAGAACTGGAAGTCAGATGAACAGGAGCCAGCTGCAGGATCCAGAGCGAGCAACAGCCAAAGAGCTTTGCTAGAAAGTTCACCTATATTGGATGCAGGTCACACCCCCAAGGAAACCCCTTTCAACTGATTGGCTGCTCATAGCAGATCACATCATGGAAGTGATTACATTATATCAGATCTCATTATGGAGGTGATTACATCATTACACAGCTACCAGACTACATCATAACTGCCAAACCACTGAGAATCATGGCCCAATCAGGCTGACACACATCCTTAACTATCAAATCCCCTAAGATGCAGAGGTGGTTTTTCAGCTGTGATAGTCGCAATGGCAATATGTCAGTAAGAACTGACTGCAAGTAACAAAAAATCCAATTACATTGGTTTAAACAATGGGGGTTTATTTTTCATACAACAATAAAACCTGAGGTAGACATTGCTGGTGTTGGTTCAGTGGCTCGACAGTGTCAGGGCCAGGATCTCCCTCATGTTCCTAATATGAGTGCTGAAGTTCCAGCTATCACTTCTGCCTTCAAGGCAGGAAGGAGAAATTTAAGAAGGCCTAAAAAAAAAAATTTTTTTTTTTCCCCCAGTTAGATGCATGTATCTCTCTTTTATTAAGGAAGCAGGCTTTCCCCAAATTGTCTCCAACAGGTCTCCATTTACATCTAGGTCTAAGGGCTGAAAGGTGGCTGAGAAAGTATACATTTGAATATATACTGATTGTATTCTGAATATTTGGAGACATCATGGTAAAAGAGGGTAGGGAATGGCATTTGGGGTGACCCAATCAATAGTATCTGTCACACACCAATAGGCAGCCAAGGGGGCACCCCAGAGAGATACGGTAGTTCACAAAGAGAGTGAAGTCACTGAACCATGCGATAACAGCGGTGGCAAGCCATGGCCAGGATCTGCCAGAGGAGCAAGAGTGGCCACAGAGCAATGACTCTGAAGAGATTGCAAACACTAGAGTAGAACCTGCAAAAGTGAGAAGAGTAATCAGCAAGGGGACAAAAGCTTCATGGGCTTCTAAGCCATCCCCTAGAAGCCTCAGGATAGTATCAGATCTGTTCTGTCATCAGCATATTACTGTGCACTTTGCACAGTGCCTGGAATATGGTAGGTTCTAAATAATTAGTTGTCAAATTAATTACTGAATAAGTGAACCATCTAAGACCATAGTGAGATAAAAGCAAAATAATAGTAGTAGGAACCTGGTGCTACCTCATACAATTTAGGATTTATTGTATTGCAGCTGGGGCTAATTTGGCAGGTTAAAAGGTGAATTTTCACAGACTGGGAGAAGGACTACCCTCTTCATTTTCCTCTCCAGTGTGTATTCTGGAAAGGGGTCTGTTTAAAAACAAGCACACAGAATTGAGGACTTTGGAACGGAGTTAGGTTTCAGGGCTTTGCTGAGCTGAGATCCTTGCTCACTGTAGAGACTAGAAAAGAAGGCACTGGGAAGAGGGGTCCAGGGTAGCCCAGCCCCATGACACCCATGCATGTCTTTCTTGTACTTAAGGACAAGAAAGTTTATTCTGCATGTTCTGTTAATGGGAAGCCAGAAGACTTGGGTGAGAAAAAATACCACAATTGATTAAAAATTCCATTTGTCCGTGGACTGAACTTATTTTAATGAAGTGAAAGAGAAATGAATCTGAGGTTGCCTAGTTCTTTGGCCCATTTAGATGTCATACTAAATTGAATCTTTCTAGTTTTTTCAATCTGCTTAGTCATGTAGTATTCCCAAAGTTATAAATATATTGAAATTGAATTTGCAATTGTGGAAGTTCAAACCTAATTTTTTAAAGCAGAATGTAAAGGGGGAGATATTACAGCTGTCTTGTCTCAGATTCAGTAATTTCCAAAAATCTGAAATTTTAGTATAATTATTTTGTCCATGTTATTCATGGCTTTCTTTTCATTGTTGCTGTTGACAGAGTTATGATCAGTGTTTACACAAAACATGCTTATTCTAAAAGCCATTTTCAGTGAACTGGAAAAACTACCAAAATACCTCCTACCTTAGACATTAAGAAAAAGAAATTAATTTGTTTGAAACCACAGAGCAACCAAAATATTAGAGCAAATAAAAAGAAAGAAAATTAAATTAAGACGCTTTTTCGTTTATTTTCTCAGAGTGGAGAGCTCTTTTCTCAACTGAGAGACTAGGAAAAATAATAAGCAAGGAAAACAAGTACAACTAAAATTATTTCCCTAGCTAAATTACAACTTGCTCCATTCATCCGGTTTTGAAGTTGAGACTAAGGAAGATTCAGTTGTCTTTATTACACAAAATACATTCTACAATAAAACTGTAATCTATATTATAATCAGTTCAGTGGCATAAAATGAGGGCTGGAGTGGAAAAGGCAGGTATGTGAGGAGAGTGGCATAGGGAAACTGACCGAAAATGGAGGAAGTAGTGACTGTCTGGAGTCCCCAGTGGTGGAAACATTTAACAGGCTCTGCTGCAGAGATATAATATTGGGAAGAGATTAATTTGAAAAAGTCTACCAGGAAATTTTAAAAAGACTCTTGTAGGTACACCTACTTGAAAATTCTCAAATATCGCTGAACTAAGTAATCTTTAGGCTTCCTTTCATAGCTAACTTTTTACGACTCTGGGATCCTACTGCTGAGAAGGAACCAAAACCCCATGTGTGTCAGAGTAGAACTATGTTCCATAGGGATTTTAATGAAGAAAAGAAACTTCTATTATTACTACTCACAACAAGGTTGAATCTAGTAAATTCTATCGCTTTCTGTTGTCCTCTAATAGTCTTCAAAATCCATCAGTAAATTTCACCCCCAGGATCAGTTCCTCCCTGTATCCTTCAATAACTCATTGTCTTCTGATCAGAAACTTCATTAAGTCAGCAGTAATTTGTCTTCTGATCATACCTCTGAGATAACATATTGAAAATGCCAGCCGGGTCACCTATGGCGCTTCTCTAATTAGGCTGCTGTCGGCGTAATTTTGTTAATATTGCTATAACAACAAATAACTGTGTCACTGGTGGCTGTAATCCAATTATAGCCTGTGCGTCAAGCAATTATTATCTTTATATTTGGCAAATATAAGTTGACAGAGGGTCGCTATAAATGAGTGCAGCACCCAGGTTTGATTTTCTGATATCTGGAAGATGTGTCATACCTTCCATCAGGATGTTGGCTGAGAGAACGCCCTTTCTGAAAGGACTGGTGGAAAGAATCAGACCATTACCTGGGCACATTTTCATGCATTTTCTTTCCCTATCCTAAATGTGATTGGGGGTGAGAGGAAGTACCTAAAAATAGGTGGAATCCATGACAAAATGAAAAGATTAGAAGAGTCCCATTGAGAGCTATTCTTGGAAGTTTGGGCAGATTCCTTAGAGCTAAAATTTAACTCAGGGTAGAGAAAGGGTAACCATCACATCTGATTAAATTGCCTGAGGAGGTAACCTTTTCAAATATTTTCAGAGCACTTGGTGTGGTACCTTGCCTCAACCTGGTAGGAATGTCCTTATTGTATGAAGAACTGCACCGGAAGCTCAGATGCTTCTCACTCCTATTGGCTTTCTTTCTTCTACTTTTCCTACCTGCCCCCACTCTGCCTCCAGATGGGATGCAACACTCTACACCCTTGCATGTCAGGCCTTAGGTGAAAAGAATAGGGTGGGGAAAGAGAAGCATGAGGGGATAATCAGTCCTGTCCTATCTTTGTTACAAAAGCCTGAATAGAAGAACACTCTTCCACTTGTTCCGTTGGTCCAGCCTTTTCCCTGCTCCCAAATTCATCTGCCACTAACATTTCATCAAAGGCTTGGAGTTCCATGTTTTTCCAAAGCACAGGTATGTATTCCAAAAGGCAAATGAGGGAAGCAAAGCCTACAATTTTTTCCTCTACTCCACCACACCAAATATCTCCATCACCATTCTGCTTCCATAAAGATTACAGCCTTGGAAACCCTATGCGGCAGTTCTACTCTGTCTAGTAGGGTCACTGTGAGTTGGAATTGACTCGAGGCAATGGGTTTTAAGTAGCCCTGGTGGCACAGTGGTTAAGTGCTTGGCTGCTAACTGAAAGGTCAGTGGCTCGAACCCATCAGTGGTTCCACAGGAGAAAAGACCTGGAGATCTGCTCCATAAAGATTACAGCCTAGGAAACCCTACAGGGCAATTCTACTCTGTCATCTAGGGTCTTCTCAACAGCACACGACAACGATAGCTATGTACTGAGTATTCTAAGTGCTTTATGGGCATAAATCCTCTCCTAGGTTTTAATTATTCATGGCTGTAAAAGATGACCATGGCCCTGCTTCAGCCCTTATTCCCTGGTCTCGATTTTTACCAGCCACATGGAAGTCTTGTTTCTTTTTTCACTCAAAAACTCCCCACCCCAACTTCTGATCCCCAGAGTTTCAGCCTTAGATCCCTACTTAGGGTCTATCCTTGTTCCCCTGTTCCCCAAAGTGCCCTTTATTAGTGCCTTTGATCTATGAAATTTTCACAAAGAGAGAGCAAGAAGAGTGGGAGCCCTGATCCATCTCCCAAGGCGACTCTCTTGTGGTTATTTTCCTAACTACACTTGGGCATAGGAGTATACAAATGTTTGGCTCTATATTGGCATTAATTAATACCAATATTTCAGGTACAGAATCAGTTTTTCCAAGTTGGCAAAAAAAAAAAAAAATCCAGCTTTAATGCTGTCTCTTTATAATGTGTGTTCTGAGTTGTAAAAAAATGAATTTATAAGTGAAGTTTTAGGACATAACCTGTCGCTATGTTGAGGACTGCCTACATTTTGGAAGAGTGTAAAACAATATAAAAGTAGTTGTGACTTGACGAATTAACTTTACAACATCATTTTTAGGAATGTCTTTTTCTAAATGGAACTTAAGTTGTATCCCACAAAAACAAACAAACCAAATTAAATTGTAAAAAAGTGCTTGGTTTTCCAATCCAAATCGAAGCAACAGGCCCAAATAACTGGCAACTGGAAAGAACACCACTGGAAAGTATGTTTCTTCAGGACAGGACCGATGCCTTTTCATCTTTGTTTCTTCACGCCTAGCTCAGCTAGTTCCTGGCAGAGAATCAGATTTCAAGAAATGTTTGGTGACTGTTGTTTTTGAATGAACAGAATCCGTGTCTATACAAGCAAGTATTCCAAACCGGAACTAAATTATTTTTCTTAAACTCAGCTTCCTCCCTTCCCCCTCTTTGTTGCTTATTTATATAGCATGCAATTAAAGGTTGGCGAATGGCTGCTGCAGATGATGGAATATTGGTTGAATGCCCAGACCAGGAGCAGAGCTTCACACCCTGTCTTATTCTTATCTCACTACCCTTGGATGAAGAAGTCAAGACTTGATTTGGAGCTTTTGTATTTAGCCTGTCGCTTTGTCCATGATTTGTCTAGGACCCTTTATGGCTAACAAAAGGAGACAGCTTTCTGAACATGTGCTCCTTGAGGCAGGACCCATTTCCTGCTCATCTTCATCCCCCCCATTAGCATCTAGTCTAGAGAGGGAGGGAAACAGCCACTATTTAAGAGTCTACTAGGTCAGACACTCTTCTGGAAAGATTACACACACGATCTTATTTAATCAGAATAAGAGCCTTATGACATAAATTGTTCTCAATTTAGAGTTGTGAAAACTGAAGAATACAAGGATTGAGGTAGTTGCTAAAATTACATAGTTATGAGTCCAATTCGTCATTGGACACTCAAACCCTATGCAGTGCCTCAGACACAGAGCTGTTCAGTAAATAGTCTAAGGTCTGTTCTGCCTGGACAGTCCTTGCTCTTTTCACTACACGAGTGTTATCTCCCCAATAAACGTGTTTAATTTAACGGCAATGACAGTGGTTTGAGACATTTTGGAAAATGCATATTACCGTGCTTGTAAACGGATTTTCAGGTTTAACTTATGCACATTATAGGTAGTCATCTGATTATATTTTTTTCATAGAGCATAATGATGCTTTCTTGTCGTTTTTGTTTTGTTTTTTGGTAAAAAAGCATTTCCTGAGGACCTACCAGTAAAACTGGCTTTGCTTCTCAAGATGAACAGGTGGGAGTCCATCTCTGTCATTAAGAGCTCATGGTTTTGTAGAGGAGACAGACGTGAGAACACAAGATTACAGTGTGGCCCTGGAAGGGTTAAGGGAGTGCCCAGTTCTTCCTCAGAGATCGGGGTAGAGGGTAAGGACCAGGGAAAGGCGTTTCTGAGAAAAATATTTTGGTTGAAACTCAAATGACAAGTTATTTTCTACTATCCAGATAAAAGAACGGTATTTTTATCCAAGCAGTAGGAACTGCAAGAAAAAAGATACAAGGTTTGAAAAAACGATCTGCCAGACATTTCGTGTGTCTGAGTGGCGGTTTGCGTGTAAAGTTACAATGGGAAGATGGGAATGAAAATGTAAGAATGAGAAATAGCATTTAGTCTACACACAGGAAGATTGCTGAGGGCTCACATAACAATCTTCATTATTCCTGAAAGCAACATGTGATTGTTATTATTTTAGGACGAAGGAAACTAAGACTTTTGGAATGTAAGCTTTGGCATAAATCCAGGGTCACACAGCTAGCAAGTGACAGAGCCGGTTCTTCAGTCAGGTCAGTCTGACACCAAAGCCTTCGAGTCAGCCCCAGCTCCCAGAGATCCCAGGCAAAATGGAACAAAACACTGCGTAGTCCTGCACCATCCCCATGACCAGTTGAAGATCAGATTGTTAAATGATCCTCAGGTTTTCATTGGCTAATTTTTAAAGAGATTGCTAGGCCTTTCTTCCTAGTCTATCTTAGTCTGGAAGCTTCATTGAAACCTGTTTAGCATCATAGCAACATGCAAACCTCCACTGACTAATGAATGGTGACTGCACTTGAGATGCATTGGCCCGGAATCAAACTACAGAGGAATTAACAACAGAGGAAAGAAAGGAAATAACCGATGAAGGCCCTGCAAGCAATGCGAGGAAGAAAAGATCGACTAGAGAAACACCAGTTCTTCTGAGTCAGGCGGGAAGGAGGTGAGCTGTGTGGAGAGGCGGTGTGATGGTTAAGATTGTGTGTCAGCTTGGCTGGGCCATGATTCTCAGTGTTTTGGCAGCTGTATAACGTTGTGATCACTTTCCTGCTGAAATTTGATACGCGATCACCCCCATGATACAATCTGCTGAATGGTACCTGTGGGGGTGGGGCCTGTGGCGGCTCACCGCCCCCCCAGCCTTCATCTCTCCACCTTCCCCCGCCTGCTTCCTTCCTGGTCACCTTGCAAAGGTTGCTGGCCTGTCCTGGATCCAGCAGCTGTCTCTTGTTCAACCTCTGGTTCTTGGGACTTGAGCTAGCAGCTTACCTGTCCGTCTTGGGACTCGCGGATCTTCACGGCCTGCGAGCAGGAGTCCTGCTCCCCGACCTGCATATCTTGGGTTGCCAGTCCCTGTAGCTAAGTGACTCAGAAGAAGCCTTGTGGCCTTGCCTGCAGACCTTGGGGATCCCTCGACCGTCACAACCTGTGAGTGGAATCCGTGCTCCTCAGCTTGCTCATGTTGGCTTCACCAGCTTCTGCCAGGCTCAGTGAACTGGGAAAGGACGCTATCTCGATCCAAGGACTTGGGAGGTTCCAATGGCTACAATCACGTGAGCTGTTTCCTTAATATAAATTTCTCTATATATATTTATACGCATTACTGGTTTTGCTTTTCTAGAGAACCCAGCCTAAGACAGGCAGGTAACTTTGTAAGCACAGATGGGGAAAGTTTGTTGGCTCATATGTAGTTAACAAGCTGAGTTACAATTTTATCAAGTACATGAGACCTTGTCCAGGTGACAATCATAAATAATTGACTGAAAAGAAAAGCCCTCCCTTTTCTCACAGAAACTGTAGGTGAACTAACAAGACAAACAGTCGTCTGGAGGGGTAGTTTGAGACCTGAGTAATGTGGAGTCCCCCTCTAACATTCTCCTGTAGGTAAAAGCCTGTTAAAATGAGCATTGTGGGAATCCCTGAAGAGAAAAATGAGATCCATAAAAGGGTTGAAGTAATAGCCTGTCAGTACTTTATGTGTATGTAATGCTTGGTGGCTTTTATGTCCCACATTCCCTACCAGCCCCACTTTTGTGATCTTGGTTATGCTTTTCCTTCTGCCTGGTACACAGCCCTGACACTCTCCCTAACCCCTGCCTGGTACACAGCCCTGACACTCTCCCTAACCCCGGCCTGGTACACAGCCCTGACACTCTTTCTAACCCCTACTGCAGGGCTCATTGGCTCTCCTCCTTCTCCCATACCTGGAGCTCTGTTGATGTTGCTCTTTCCCACCCAAAGTGTCTGTAGCACAGGGGTTGTATTTTGTTTTTCCTTTTATCCTCCACAATTCCTTGCACTTAGTGAACATGGAAAAAAACGTTTACTAAGTGTAATGATTCCCTTTTTACAGGTGGCAAAACAAGCCTCATCAAGATTAAATAATAGAGTTGGTAAGAGTAGGATTTAGGATGCTTAAGAAATTAGGTCTTCTGATTCTAGTCCCATGGCTTTTTCCTAAACTTTGTGTTTCTCTAGAAACATTAAGTGCTGTCTCAGGGACACGTGCATCTGTCAGTGGTTTCAACAGACAGTCCACACTAAAACGGACTAGGAAGAAAGGCCTGGTGATCCTCTTCTGAAAACCAGCCGATGGAAACCCTTTGGGTCCCCACGGTCCCATCTGCAACCAGCAGTAGGGACGGCACAGACAGTGGTTCCGTTGTTCGTGGCTTCGCTATGAGTTGGGGGCCGGCTTGAGCGCAGCTAACAACAACAACAAAGGGGTACGTGAGTGGGGGGATCCTCATCCCTTCCGCCTTAGTGAAAGTGTGTGCTGATTTACAGAGGTTCGGATCAGCCAGGAGCACACCAGCTGGGTCACCTCTTTCTCCCCTGAAGCCACCTGTGAGGTCATTTGCCTACGGCATGGCCAACCCTGTAGGATAGTCACCTGAGGTGAGGGCTGCTCCGCCTGGAACTCCGGCTGCTCTTTAGGGACGCCTCCGACGGCGGACGGACGGACAGCACTAAAGACCTCACCAGACTTCACCAGAAGCTTCCTTTGTAAGCGCAGTCATCTCATTTTAAGCAAGCTTATTTGATATATAACCTTGTTCTTAAGCAGGTATATAGATAGTGCCATCCCACTGCACCTATTTCATGTTGCTATATTTAAAGGTTTCTTGGGCACACATCTTATCTGAAAATTTATAAACCGGCTGCCACCCAGCTGATTCCGACCCGCGATGCCCCCGTGTGTGCCAGAGTGGGAATGTGCTCCCTAGGGCTTTAAATGACCGATTTTTGGGGAAGTTGGTCACCAAGCCTTTCTTCTTAGGTGCCTCTGGGTAGACTCAAACCTCCCATATTTTGGTTAGCAGCCAAGCATGTTAACCATTTACGCCACCTAAGGACTCCCATAAATTTATAAAAAAAGATAAAATGTATTTGTAAGTGAAAAAAAATTTGCTGTATGATTACTTCCAGATGCACAGCAGACAAAATTGTCTTTACTACTGCCATCCTTCTTCTTTTCTTTAGTTTCCTTTTTCCATCTTAGCTCCTTTTTCCTCATCGAAACTGAGTTGTTCTTAGCTAACTGCCAAAGCCCCCTTTCAAGTTATTAACTTAGAATCATTAAAAGCAGTATATTTATCAGTAATATTTGTATTTTAACAGGATATTATGGTCCCAAAAGATTTCTGGAGGATTTTATTAAGTGGTGAAGGAAACAGTAGTTATCATGTACAACATTTAGAAATAATTACATTAAGATGGCAGCTCCCTAGTAAGAAGCCTACCCTGGATATGAAGCATATGGCTTATACAAAAAATAGCTTGTATAAGAGTCTGTGGTATTAGAGTGTTGAGATTTAATTCCGTTCAGAAACCCCTTCTTTGAATTTCCATTTTCTCTGAATCAGACTTACAGGACATAGTATTTGTCTCATTTCACGAAAAGGTAAAAATTATCCAGTAGTACATCTGACCTTTCGCCTGTTATCTAGTTGTTTTATAGACCTGAAGCTGAAGTTGAAAGAACAATTTCATTTTGAGAATTAGTATATTCTTTACCATAACTTGTCTTTTTAATGACCTTCATTTTTATAGCGCTAACTGACTTGGGGGCACCTAACAGCAACAACAACTTTAGCAGCCTTGACAATGGTTATCTTTTTCACTCTAAAACCAAAAAACCAAACCCAGTGCCATCAAGTCTATTCCGACTCATAGCGACCCTATAGAGCAGAGTAGAACTGCCCCATAGAGTTTCCAAGGAGCGCCTGGTGGATTCAAACTGCGGACCCTTTGGTTAGCAGCCGTAGCACTTAACCACTGCACCACCAAGGTTCCCTTTTCACTCTATAACATTTAAAATTTTCTTAGCATCAAAATTTTGTCTCTGATAGCACAAATTTTATCTGCCAAGGCCACTAGGACAGGAATATATAGAAAACGTTTCTCTTTGTCCCATTCATTTCCTGCTTCTAATTATGAAAACATGCATTGGGTAAGTCCTCATGAATTGCCCATGAGAAAACAGAAACATTGACAGGAAGTGGGTCATGATAGTCCAATGGAATGATAGGCCTTAACTTACAGTACGTTTATAGAAACTTACTGAAAGTGAGCTTACGATAAGCGATCCACCAAGGAGTTCACAGCCACCACAAAGATGAATGACTACTTGCAGCGACCAGGTTGTTTTTATTTTGTGTCAAGCACAGCCATGAAACTCTACAGTCGAGTTACTTCCTCTTTTGAGGAACCAAAGAGGCAGTAAACATAGTTGAAAACAGAGAGACAGACTGTGGTCAAGCTTGCAATAGGCCCAGTAAATGGGCAGTATTTCTGGGTAATGAGCTGTGGTTCCTCAGGAAGGACAGTTGGCCTGGAAAGAAGCCACTGGATGAACTCCTCCAGTTTGGTGGCACTAAGGAAAAATCTCCACTTTCCTCCATGGACAAAAGTTAGCTTGATCCATGTACTGAAGTCTGGGTAAATATAAATATTTGACTTTGCTTTTTGACAGCTTCTTGATGTGTTTGGATGGTTACTTTTCTTCAGAGTTTTATTTTGGGGAGAAATTGCTTTTCCTTTAAGATGACTAGTGGGGCCTGGGTAATTGGGGACTTCCTCTGGTGTTGTTGAAGAGATTCTAGATTCTGAAGAGACTGAGGTTTTCTTCAGAGTTTCTGATTGTATGAGTTTCTGAAGCAATTCTATGATTTCTTCATCCTTTTCTCCCCCTAGGACCTCTAAACGATGTATGCTGGAGCAAGAACTGTGGTTTCCCAGTGTCATCATCTTCTTCTTTAAGTCATCCATGTCTTCTTTCATAGAGAAGATATTGTTAATTATTGTGCATTGTTTGTCTTTGTTAACATTCACTCTGGTTTCCAGTGCCTCCATTTGCTTCTGATAAAGGTCATTCTTTTTCTGGATTTTTGTTAGTGAAGTGACAGTGTCAGTCATTTGGCTGAGGAGTTCAATTTGGGAAGTTTTAATATCTTGGAGCATTGCTCTAACATTCATTTCTTCATCAATGCTAATGTCATCTTGAGCACAATCGTAGGAAGCCATACTTGGATATCTAGTTGAATATGGGTGCTGGATCTTGCATTTATGGTAAACATTTTTAAGAGTTTTTCTGATTTTAGAGACATTTGAAGTCCACATCTGGCCAGCAGCCGATTTTATTCTCTTGGGTTGAAGTTTGTACATCTTTCATAATGAAACAAGAAGCAAGGTGTCAGAAAACCTGATCAGGATCACAGAAAGAAGCAATGTCAGAATGAAATAGCCTTTTCCTTACAATTTGCTGGTTGTCCTTGCTGGTAACTAGAATGCCAACTGGTAGATTTCAATATGGAGACCATTGAAGGCAACAGTAGGCAGTCTTTGGTGGTTATTTTCTTACAGGAAAGCCCAACTAGAGAGTTCTGTGGTCAACTGCATGGAATCCTTCATATGTGATCATTGACCTGGAGCTGATGTCACAATGGCTGCTGGCTTAGACTACATTTAATCTTAGGACAGCAGTTGTCAAACTTTTTGGTCTTAGGACACCTATACACTCATAAAAAATACTTAGGACCACAAATATCTTTTACTTATGTGATTTATATCCATCAATATTCCTTATTAGAAATTAAAACTAAAGAAGTTTTAAAATATTTATTAATTTATTTAAATGGAAAAATAATAAGCCCATTACATATTAACATTAATGACACATTTTATGAAAAGAACTACATTTTTAAAAAAAATAGGAGAGTGGCATTGTTTTACACATTTACAAATCTTTTAACTATCTGGGCTAATAGAAGACATCTGGGTTCTTATATCTACTACATTATATTTCATGCGATTTTTTGGTTGAAGTGTATAAAGAAAATCAGGCCTCATAAAGATCTATGAAAAAAAAAAAAACCGGAGGAGTATTTTAATAGCATTTTCAGATAATCAAGAATTTCCTTCTTTGATACTCCATGGAAATTTGAAAAATGATACTTTTTAAAATGTTAGTTGCAATGTGTAACCTTAGACCATATCCATATCTGTGAACTTTCATACTCTGTTACATTAAAATTCATTGGTCTGTCTTCCATTTTGAATGGATCTCTTAACGTAAGCATTGTTGTGTACTACCATACATTGATTCTTTGTCAACTATTGGTTCACTGAACCATGCAGATCTTCTAAACGTTGACTCATTTTATTATATAATATCAAAATATAATATCCATTAATATTACCACTAATCTCATTAGAATAGTCTTTGGATATTGAGAAGCTGTCAAGCTCTTGGAGGCAAACAGAAATTTTCCAAAATTCTGATTTTAGCTTGGAAAGCTTGATGTTTATCAAGCTTGTTGGTTGTTTTCCTTGAAGTGACAGGCTCCCTACATCCATTTTTGCCAAAATATTTGCCAGATGCCCAAATATAAATACCAGAGTTTACTGCCAATTATTCTTCCAAGTAAAAATGATGAAAAAGAATAACAGCTAGTTTAGCTTGTAACACATATAAGTACTTTTCCTCAAGGCAATCATTATATTTTGGTAAGCAGCAGAAGTGCTTTATGCATACTTCCCAATGTTCTTAGTTATCTTCGAGTCAGCTGTGACTCATGGTGACCTTATGTATAACAGAACGATGCATTTCCCTGTCCTAAGCCATCCTCATAATCATCAGTATGTTTGAGCTCTTTGTGGAAGCCTCCATGTCATCCATCCCATGGAAGGTTTACCCTCATTTTTCTTGGCCCTCCGTTTTACCAAACATGATGTCCTTTCCCATTAATTGGTCTTTCCTGATGGTGTGCTCAAAGTAAGTGAGCCAAAGTCACTCCATCTTTGCTTCTAAGAAGCATTCTGGCTGTACTTCCTTCAAGACTGATTTGTTCATTCTTCTGGCAGTCCATGGTTAATTCAGCATTCTTCACCAGCACCACAATTCAAATGCTCAATTCTCCTTTGATGTTCCTCTTTCATTGTCCAGCTTTCACGTGCATATGAGGCGACTGAAAAAAGCATGGCTTGGATCAGATGGTGCATCTTAGTCACCAAGGTGAATCTTTGCTTTTTACACTTTAAAGAGGTCTTTTGCAGATTTTCCCTATGCAATGCGTAGTTTTCTTTTCTGACTGCTGCTTGCAAAGGCTTTGGTTGCTGATGCAAGTAGATGGAAACCCTTGACACCTTCAATTCCCTCACATTTATTGGGATGTTGCTTACTGGCCCAGCCGTGAGGATCTTCATTTTCTTTATGTTCAGTGTAATTCATATTAAAGGTTGTAGTCTTTGACCTTCATCAGCAAGTGCTTCAAGTCATCTTCACAACTGGCAAGCAACGTTGTGTCATCTGCATATCACAGGTAGCTAATAAGTCTTCCTCCAATCCTAATGCTGCATTCTTCTTCATATAGTCTAGTTTCTTGAGTTATTTTTTCAGCATACAGGTCAAATAAGTAAGATGAAAGGATATGACCCTACTGCATGCCTTTTCTGGTTTTAAACCATGTAGTATCCTCTTGCTCTGTTCGAACAACTACCTCTTGATCCATGTACAGGTTCTGCATGGACACAATTAAGTGTTCTGGAATTCCCATTCTTTGTAATGTTGCATGTAACTTGTTATGAACCATACAGCTGGATGCCTTTGCATAATCAATAAAACACAGGTAAATATCATTCTGGTAGCCTCTGCTTTTGGCCACGACCCACCTGACATCAGCGATGACATCCTTCATTCCATGTTCTTTTCTGTATCTGACTTCTGGAAGACCCCTGTCAAAAAGAGCTGCAGCTGTTTCTGAATTATCATCAGCATTCTTTCCATTACATCATATATAATATTAATAAGATGTACTGAAGGGTTGAGTTTAATAAAATTAAAGATTTTTACTGCTTCGTCAAGGAGATTTTAAAGTAAACCTGGCTTTTTCTTTCCTTTTTTCTTACGATTGAGTGGTGGTGAAGGACATGGTCATTTTGGTACAGTTTGATGCCACTGCCTTGATTTGTCCTCAGGTGCCAGGAGTTTAACCCTTCATCACTTTTGCATCATCAGCGAAAACATCAACACAGTGAAAAAGGCAAATAATGTCCTTGTTTTGTTTTGTGTCTGAACATATTTCTGCCTTATGGTCCACTGTCTGCCACACTTGGAGAACCACTGCCTTAGAGTTTAAAAACAACCTGTACGTGCCTGATGTTCCTTCTTATAGGTGTTTATAAACAACAGTATTTAAAATCCAAATCTTCTGAAATATTAAATAATATTCTGTCAATTTTATATGTTAAGGTAAAAACTTAATTTTATTCTTTGGAAATACAACCCATAGCTAGTAAGACTAAACATTTTGGAATTAAGATAGCATTAATTTAAGAACTTTGGCTCATCTGGGATTTTGCCTTATTTTTCTTTGAATTGCTGTTTAATAACATTTCCAAAACATCTAGTACCTTGGCCAGGGCTATTTTACCCACCAGCACTACACAGTGCCCCCCAAAAACCAAAACCAAATCCATTGCCATCGAGTCAATTCTGACTCATACCGACCCTGGAGGACAGAGTAGAGCTGCCCCATAGGGTTTCCAGGGAGTGGCTGGGGGATTCAAACTGCCGACCTTTATGGTTAGCAGCCGAACTCTTAAGTAATGCAAATTTTCAAGGGCCAATAAAAATATCTGAGACTTGATAGAAAAAAGAAAATTGGCTCATAATACTAAAAGACTGAAACAATAAAAGTTTAATTAAAAGTCTATAAAATATTATTATATTATCTTCATTAAATGTTAAGTTTAGCATTAAGAATTCATTACATTTGAAGGCAATTTGTAGATTGGGTATTCTCACTCTGCAAGATATTCCAATTAAACTGAAGGGATTTCTTGTAGCCATCACCCCCTGGAGGTTCATGGCAGCTAAGACTTACTGGGTGGACACCAGACACAGTTCTAAATGCTACCTTATCTAACGGAGGTCCACAGAAGTCAAATAGCTTTTCCAAGGCAGTACAGTTGAAAATTGGGCACAGCTGGATTGCACATCCTTGCATTCTGGCTCCAGAATCCACGTCCTTAACCGCTGCTGGCGCCCCATCATGATCGAAGTATGTCATATCTGTCACAGCTCAGAAAGGGATGAGCATTTCAGTGCTTTAGAAAAAAATACACTATATATTCATAGAAGAGGCTTATTCTGATTAAATTTTCTTTGTTTTGTAATTTGAAGAAACTAAGTGCTAAGATGGTGATTTAATTTTACTAAAGCTGCTTGAAGCAGAAATTTGTGAAGACTTTACAAGTTGCATTGTTTACAATTTAAGTAGGTAAAACTTAATGTTTAGAGAAGCTATTATTGCCTTCTTATCAAAACCAATAGACTCAAAATTTTCAACAAAAATATTCACATAGACCAAGTATTTTAATAAAACAAATTAATCTACTAGGCATTTCCTTGATGTGAACAAAAACCTGTCTGGGTTTCTGACTACTTATTTATTAATATTAATGAAAGAAACATCAGCCTATTTGAGGCTTGTTAGACAGTGAAACAACGCAGTAGGGGACATAAGTCTATGGATTTGGATGAAATTATGAAAGCAGACAAAAAGTGAATGAATTACAGGAACTGAGATGGCTCCCTGTCTCTGACAGGGATAAGAAGAGAGAAGAGACCTTTTGGAATAAAATCACACTGTAGACTGGAGCCTAATAGCAGACTCTGACTGAGGAAAACTCTTATCCAGGAGACAGGCCTTCAGAGGAGTGGTATTTGGAGTCAGGAAGGTTAGAGTTCAAGGCTGTGCCATTTGCTAACTCTCTGGTCTTTGGCAAGTTACTTAATATCTCCCAAGCCTGTAAAATGGGATAATGATAGTACCTATTTCAGAGGGCAGTTTTGAGAATTAAAGTGCTCAATACCTGTAAACTCTATTCCTCCTCTCCGCTAACCTCCTCCTCCTTCTTACTCTCCCTCTACAGAAGGAAAGGAGGAAAGGATAAGAGTTCAAGCTTTAGCTCTGCTCACTTCTTCAGTCTGTGGCTCTGCCTTTCATTCCCTGCCTCTCAGTAAAGAGGCAACTCCACCATCTGCCTGAGCACAAGGCACGTGGTGCTCACTGTCCAGTATTCCATAGCCTGAGCTAGGCACAAGGCATGTGGTGCTCACTGTCCAGTATTCCATAGCCTGAGCTAGGCACAAGGCACGTGGTGCTCACTGTCCAGTATTCCATAGCCTGAGCCAGGCACAAGGCACGTGGTGCTCACTGTCCAGTATTCCATAGCCTGAGCCAGGCACAAGGCACGTGGTGCTCACTGTCCAGTATTCCATAGCCTGAGCCAGGCACAAGGCACGTGGTGCTCACTGTCCAGTATTCCATAGCCTGAGCCAGGCACAAGGCACGTGGTGCTCACTGTCCAGTATTCCATAGCCTGAGCCAGGCACAAGGCACGTGGTGCTCACGGTCCAGTATTCCATAGCCTGAGCCAGGCACAAGGCACGTGGTGCTCACGGTCCAGTATTCCATAGCCTGAGCCAGGCACAAGGCACGTGGTGCTCACGGTCCAGTATTCCATAGCCTGAGCCAGGCACAAGGCACGTGGTGCTCACTGTCCAGTATTCCATAGCCTGAGCCAGGCACAAGGCACGTGGTGCTCACGGTCCAGTATTCCATAGCCTGAGCCAGGCACAAGGCACGTGGTGCTCACGGTCCAGTATTCCATAGCCTGAGCCAGGGACAAGGCACGTGGTGCTCACTGTCCAGTATTCCATAGCCTGAGCCAGGCACAAGGCACGTGGTGCTCACTGTCCAGTATTCCATAGCCTGAGCCAGGCACAAGGCACGTGGTGCTCACGGTCCAGTATTCCATAGCCTGAGCCAGGGACAAGGCACGTGGTGCTCACTGTCCAGTATTCCATAGCCTGAGCCAGGCACAAGGCACGTGGTGCTCACGGTCCAGTATTCCATAGCCTGAGCTAGGCACAAGGCACGTGGTGCTCACGGTCCAGTATTCATAGCCTGAGCTAGGCACAAGGCACGTGGTGCTCACTGTCCAGTATTCCATAGAGATAAAACATTTTGACTGGAAAGATGCAGGGAGCACTAGGCAGAGGAGGTGGCCACTAGAATGCAGTAAACAAGGCCAGACAGACCACTGTTTCTCACCTAGCTGGTATGTCAGGCAGGCTGGCAGGTAATAACTGGTGGAGAGATGGCTCCAATAACAGATAATACTAGTATTTAAAATGTTGTGTGTTTGAGTGAGCTAACTATAAGTTATGGAAGAGCCAAGATTATCTATACAAAAATTTCCCTAATTTATATCTTTTCTAATATGCTTCCTTGAGTAGGAAAGAATTGGGTAGAGTTATAGCTAGTCTGTCATCAATTGGACATTGTTTGTAACTTTCATGTTACACCTGTTGTGATCTATGACTTGTGTGCCATTAGTAGTGTAACCTTGAAGAACTTTTGAAGGTCTTTTACTTCCCACTAAATTTAGGGTCCAAGTATATAAGAACCTGAGCTACTCCTACCTGAATATCACCTGTCATGTGCTGTATGGGATGAAAGATTGAGAGAACAGAACCCAGGAGGTCTTTCAAATTTGATCAGCATGGCTGACCCAAGGACAAAGAATGTTTAATCACCGTGAGAGTAGAGACCCAGAACTTGTTGGGAACACTGGTTAGATAACACAGAAAATCGGAACAGGCAGCAAGAAGAAAACCTGCTGTTATACAAGCTAAATAGCTAGGAATGAGCCACAAAGTGAAACCATCTTCTTCTTACACTTTTGTTTCTTTCTAGCCACAAGGAATAGAAGAGAGTGGGATTGGAATCAGAGCTGTTGCACCAGACCAGGACAGGGTTGAAGAGGAAAGCAAGGACATAGTGCGTAAAAGGCAGGCAGAGTCTAAAGCAGGGATGCCACACTGTCAGCTGAAGGAAGTGGTGAGCCCAGGAACCTTGATAAGGCGACTTGGTTAGAGTGACGCCTGGGGTAAGTGAGAAGGTCACACCCATCCGGTGGTGTCAGTACATGTTCATTACGATACTTTTGAATACTTTTAAATCACGTGAAACCAGAAGTCAGAAGAAGAAGGTGCACACCTCTGAAGAAATGATGGAATGATTGCTTCTTTTACATAAGTATTTGGTAGTGATAATTTACCTTTTCATTATAACTAGAATTGTGTGGTCTCTTTCCGGAATGCCCTCCATCAACTTGTCTCCCTGGAAAATTTCCACCAGTTCATTAGGAGCCATCCAGATAATACTTCCTTTGTGCTGCCTGTTCTGATTCTCCGTGTTATCTAACTAGTGTTCCCAACAAGTTCTGGGTCTCTACTCTAACGGTGATTGATCACATTGTATTGTTATTGTTGGTGTGCTTGCCTCCCCTCTAGACTGTGACGTGAGCTCCTTGAGAACATAGACTTGTTTTTCAACTCTGTATTTCCAGTGTCACAAAGCCTAACGTACAGTTGTAGTGTGCTGTTGAGCCATTTTAGACTCATGGTGATCCCATGTGACAGGGCAGAACTGCCCCATAGGGCTTTCTAGACTGTAATCCATATGAGAACAGATCGTTAGGTCTTTCTTCCACAGAGCTGCTGGATGTGTTCAAACCACCAATTTTCTGTGTAGCAGCCAAAACCTTAACTATTGCACCAACAGGGCTCCTTCAACATATAGTTAAAAAACAAACCAAACCTGTTGCCGTCGAGCCAGTTCTGACTCAGTGATACTACAGGATGGACGGACTAGAACTGCCCCATAGGGTTTCCAAGAAGCAGCTGCTGGATTTGAACTGCTGACTTTTTGGTTAACAGCCAAGCTCTTAACCACTCTGCCACCAGAGCTTTGTCAACATAAGTAAGTGCTCAGTAAATTTTTATTCAATGAATGAATGAATAAGCATCTTTGGCTTTTTTTCAAGGTATGCGTTGTGTCTCTCTCCTGAGCTTCTTTCTATGGGTGGCTAGGGAATACTTTGCTTGCCTCATAAACAGAATCTATGATAACTTTTCTCAATTCCTGAGGGATCATTTAGCAATTTTGAAATGAGAATTTAGTAATTGGTTCCATAGAGACCTGAAGCAGTTAAGTGGCAGGAGAGGTAAATTGAGATAAGGTAGATGGAGCTAATTATGAACCTGGAAACAGCTACGGCATGGGTGAGAGGGACCCCCATAATTATGGTAAGAAGGCTGGTATTAACAGCACTAATTCTAGAGGTGACTAAGGCACACAGCACACTTTCCTCTGTGAAACATATTAGGTCTTTCAGGCCTCTAGGAGCCCTGGTGATGCAGTGGTTAAAGAGCTTGGCTGCTAACCAAAGGGCGGCAGTTTGAATGCCCCAGCAGCTCCTTGGAAAGCCTATGGGACAATTCTACTCTGTTCTATAGGGTCGCTATGAGTTGGAATCCACTTGACGGCAATGGAGGACACCACAGGAAATCAGTGTATTCTCCAAACCCCTGCAGGACTGCCTGTTAATGCGTTTGTCATCAACTTGGGAACTCAGGCACCTATCTGTTTATGTCATCTTATAGTCTGAACTCCAAATTTACAATGAACCCTCTCTAGCCTATCTAGATGCAGCTTCACCATTTACCTCCAGAATGCTGGGGGTACATTTGTATTTCATGTAATCTCTCCTTCCTGTCATCTTGCTCCAGTGCTTTCTGTCACGCTTGGCTATCCCTGGTAATACATTATATGAGGTTGCCCAGTTTCTGTAATTCTCAACTTCACCTCTTGGTTTCCCTTCTCAAATATTACCTTTGAGCCTCTGCTCTTTTTAGCTTATAATTGACACTCTTTTTACTGTATTTTATAAATTCTGATATGCACAATTGATGTAACCATAAAAATAAATGGGTGGAAAAAGGAAAACAAAAGAGAAGTGTTTTTGCTTAACCATTCACCTGTTTCCTTTAATGAAACTGGTTGAATAAATTCAGTGAGTTAGTCTATTTAAGCATCTCCGTGTCACTGAATTTATATCAATTAGCAGGTCTTTTTTGGAAGTCTTTGTGTAATGGTACAGCACAGTGTTAATTTCTGTCTTGTTTCTGAATTGCACTGAACTCGAATGCCAAAACTGAAAAGACATGAAATAAACATTGATTGCATAAAAATGGGGATTTAAAGTTTAAACACATCCAGAAATCACAAAGTGTAAAAATTGGAGAATGTTCGTTTTTCCATTTCTAAATATGAATATTTTATAGCTTGTAGTGTTGTCTTATCTGGACATGTTAGTATCATTAGTATAACCTTAATTTCAAGAAAAACTTGCTTTAGTGTTTGGGTTTTCAGTCACCATGATGCTTTATAATGTTTTGGACCATAAAATCCAAGGAGCTATTTTCTCTCTTACGTTAAAATTTTAAAGCTTGTATTGTAAAAGATTGCACTGGCTTCGGAGAATAGTATTCACCTTGAAAGACATCTACTCTTGTGGCTTTTCCAAATTTCCAAGGAAATTTGCATCTGTATCTGTGAGGTGAATGTGTTTTATCTCTTGGCTCTATTTCTCCGTCTGTGATTAGTCTGCTGTTTGTCTGCCTTGGCCGAGAACGGCAGTAATGCTATGTACTGATGTTGAAGGACTACTATCAGGGTTAACATGAAAATGTTTATTACATCCTAATTTAGGTAACATCTCTCATTTAAGAACCATAAACTATCATTATTATGCACTGTTTCTGTAGTATTTCTTCTTCAGGAGTTTGGTTTTAGAATCATTCCTTTCTCTGTTTAAAGCTACGTGCATTTTTTTTCTCCTGTAGGGTTTTTTTTCCCTATGTACTCTGATTATATACGAAATAGAAAATGCCCTAAAGGGAATCTTAAAAATGAAGGCTTCCCCCCATCACCTCCTTTTTTTACCTAGGCTTTTAGAACTATGATCTAAAGAAAGAAGTATGTATTCACAGTTTTAAATATTTATAGACAGCTCTCCTCTGCCTCCCCAAAAACAATGTGTAGTGCTGCTGTAGCTATTTCTGGTGTGGCAAAAGCCACATACAGTATAAAAGGTATTTAGGAGTGATTAATTTTTAAGATGGAGAATTTTATTTATTTATTTATTTTGGTCAATCTCTTTCTGGAAACTTGAGGTCTCTTTCTGGTGGCCTTAACGTAATGTAAATATTGAGCAATAGAAATGTAGAGCGACAAGACAATTCTTTTAAACTCACATTTCAGTTATCTTTAGCGTCACTTTTAGGCATTGATGGCTATTCTCACTGTAGCTTGTGAGAATTAACTACTGTCATTCTATTTCGGTGCCCAAGTTTCTCCTCCATGATACAGTATAAAATGATACCAAGTTAGCTTAAGCCCTTGGGCAATTTTCATGTTAGAACAGGAAAAAATCTCTACCATAACTGTCAGTGGACTTTAAAAAAAAATTAATTGATATTTAAAAATAAGAACATATTGCTGGAAATCACATTCTTTGTATGCAAGAACAAGAGCTGAAGTAAAATGAATGTTCAGGCTTATTTCTCCTGTTTCAGAAAGAGACATTGTTGCTTAAAACTTAGTAAAACAGGATCTTAAAATTTTTAGGAGTCCCTAGTTGGTGAAAACACTTAAGCACTCGGCTACTCTCTTAGTTATCTAGTGCCGCTGTAACAGAAATACCACAAGTGGATGGCTTCCACAAATGGAAGGAAGTTTATTCTCTCCCAGTCTAGTAAGCTAGAAGTCCAAATTCAGAGCGTCAGCCCCAGGGGAAGGCTTTCTCTCTCTGTTGGCTCTGGAGGAAGGTCCTTGTCATCAATCTTCACCTCAACTAGAAGAGTCTCAGTGCAGGAACCCCAGGTCCAAAGGACACGCTCTTCTCATGGCACTGTTTTCATGGTGGTGTGAGGTCCACCTGTCTCTCTGCTGGCTTCTCTCTTTTATATCTCAAAAGAGATTGATTTAAAATACAACCTAATCTTGTAGATTGAGTCTTGCCTCATTAACATAACTGCCTCTAATCCTGCCTCATTAACATCATAGAGGTTAGTATTTACAACATAGGAAAATCACATCAGATGACAAAATGGTGGACAATCACACAATACTGTGAATCATGGCCTAAAGTTGACATGTGTTTTTGGGTGACACAATTCAATCCATGACATTTCACACTTTGGCCCTCCAAAATTCATGTCCTTGCCACATGTAAAACATATTCACCCCATCATATCATAGCAAAAGTCTTAAATCAACTCCAAGTCCAAAATCCAAAAACTCCTTTTCATCTGCGAAATCTAGAATATAAGTTATATCTGCTTCCAAAGTACAATGGTAGAATAGGCATGAGTTAGACATTTTCATTACAAATTAGAGAAACTGGAGGGAAAGAAGGAATAACAGGCACCAAGCAAGTCAGCAGAATACATTATGTTAGCCCTCAAGGTTTATAAATAATCATCTGTCCTCAGAGCATTACACAATGGCCCTGCCCTCTAGAGCCTAGGTATTGGCTACACTCTCTGGAGGCCCCTTAGCCCTGGGCTTCAGCTCCCCTTTCCAGGCCCAAAGGAATGGCAACTCTGCTCTCTTAAATTTGGGTGGCCTCATTCTCTTAGTCCATTTGAGTGGCAACTCCACCCTTCGAAAATGAGGCAGCTCTGCTTCCTGTGTTCCTTGTCTCTTCAGCTCCTGCTTCCTGGTTCCTTAATCTTTCAGCCCCTCTGGCTTCATTGACCTCATCTGCCCTGCTGGGGCAAGTGTTCCAAAGCTCTGTAGCTCCACCAGTAGGTGCCTGGGGGCATCCCACTCCACCATGGGTCAGCTCCAGTACTGACTTGCACTGGTCTCCAGGTTCTGTTGCTGCCAGTTCTCTGCTGCTTCTCACAGCCTGTGCTGTCTCCAGTGTAATAGCTCTCCTCACTTCCTTCTGAGTCCTCACCAGAGTCATCTTTGATATCACTAATTCTGCCAACGGTCTCTTGAAGGCAATCTAGGCTTTTACTGTTAGGCACTTTAAAACTCTTCCAGCCTCTATCCAGTCACAGTTTTAAAACTGCCTCCACATTTTAGCTATCTGTTAGAGCAGCACCCCACTCATCCAGTACCAACTTCTGTCTTAGTCGTCTAGTGCTGCTATAACAGAAATACCACAAGTGGACGGCTTCAACAAACAGAGATATTCTTTTACAGTCTAGTAGGCTAGAAGTCCAAATTCAGGGCATCAGCTCCAGGGAAAGGCTTCCTGTCTGTGTCAGCTCTGGAGGAAGGTCCTTGTCATCAATCTTCACCTCAACTAGGAGCTTCTCAGTGCAGAGTCCAGGTCCAAAAGACACGCTCTTCTCATGGCACTACTTTCTTGGTGGTATGAGGTCCACCTGTCTCTCTGCTGGCTTCTCTCTTTTATGTCTCAAAAGAAATTGATTTAAGATACAACCTAATCTCATAGATTGAGTCTTGCCTCATTAACACAGCTGCCTCTAATCCTGCGTCATTATCGTCATAGAGGTTAGGATTTACAACACATAGAATAATCATATCAGATCACACAATGGAGGACAACCACACAATACTGGGAATCATGGCCTAGCTAAGTTGACACATATTTCTGGGGGACACAATTCAATCTACAACAACTATTAACCGAAAGGTTGGTGGTTTGAACTCACTCAGGGATGCCTTGGAAGACATGCCTGGAGATCTGCTCGCTAAAGTTCACAGCCTTGAAAACCTGATGGAGTAGTTCTGCTCTATAACACATGGGGTCACTATGAGTTGGAAATGACTCGAAGCTGGTTTGCTTTCTCAGCAAAAACTGTAGACATACAATCTTACATACAACTTCAGAGATTTCACAATCCCCTGAAAGCAATTTATGGACTCCATAATTAGACCCTGGGTTAAAATTCCCTGACAATAAGAGAAAGAGGACCGCAGGATGGTTCCATCTCTGGTACCTGTTGTTAAAACAAAAATCATATTAAGCCAATAATAAAAATTGATTAAGATTTATTTAATATGCAATTTGCAAATTGGGATATAATTTTGACTAGAGTGTCAAAAATATTCCAAAGAGGAAAGAACTTTCAAAGATTCTTATACCCCAGCTTACTGCTAGTAACACAGTTTGTAGTCAGTAGAATTCCATACAGCATAGACTTGAAGAACAAGTAAAATAATGATTGATTATCCTAAGACATAGCTCCAGGTTTACCTTTGGAGTTTCTGTTTCTTCAAACTGTCTGCACAGAGATAATTCGTCAAAAGAGCACAACGCCTGATGCAGAATGGTCCTTACTAGTTTACTTATACCCTTGTTTGACTCTGGAAACCTTGGTGTCATAGTGGTTAAAAGCTATGGCTGCTAGCCAAAAGGTTGGCAGTTCAAATCCACTAGGTGCTTCTTGGAAACCCTATGGGACAGCTCTACTCTGTCCTATAGGGTTGCTATGAGTTGGAATTTACTCAATGGCAGCGGGGTTTTTTTTTTTTTTTAACTCAAAGGTGACTTTAGGACACCAATTCTCTCAAAGCTCAAGGTCCAAAGATCATCTCAGGGCAATAGCTTGGGTGGGTCATCCCAGTCTCCAAGGAACTCAGAAATCTGCGTTTCATGAGAATTGAAATTCCATTTCTCACCATGTGTGGATACTTTGCTTTGAAAGGTCTGGAGCCTTTAGACAGTTGGGTTCAAGAACTTTGAATACATGAAGTGTTGAGAGTGAAGGCAGTTGATTATTCGTTGCTCAAAGGAGGGAGAGCCCATGGAATGGAGTGGCTTGGAATGGATCCAGTGAGATCCTGTAAGAATGGGTGGGATCTGGACAGATAGAAGGATATGCACCAGAAAGTTAGGATCCCTATTTACTTTGTCCTTCACTATGCCTAGTACTGTTGTTATTGTAAGTTTCCATCGAGTCAATTAAAACTCTTGGCAATACCATATTACAGAGTAGAGCTGCTCCATAGGATTTTCTTGACTGTAATCTTTTTTTTATTATTATTTTATTTTAGATGAAGGTTTACAGAACAAACTAGCTTCTCATGATGGCTAACGACCCCATGACATGTCGACACCCTCCCTTGTTGACATTGGGTTCCCTATTACCAGCTTTCCCGTCCCCTCCTGCCTTCCAGTCTTTGCTCCTGGGCTGGTGTGCCCCTTTAGTCTTGTTTTGTTTTATGGGCCTGTCTAATCTTTGGCTGAGGGATGAATCTCAGGAGTGACTTCACTATGAGCTAAAAGGGTGCCAGGGACCATACTCTTGGGTTTTCTCCAGTCTCTGTCAGGCCACTAAGTCTGGTCTTCTTTCATGAGTTAGAACTTTGTTCTACATATTTCCTGAGCTCTGTCTGGGACCCTCTACCGTGATCCCTATCAGAGCAGTCAGTGGTGGTGTTGACTGTAATCTTAATGGAAACATCGTGAGAAGTTTTCTTCCATGGTACTGCTGGTGGGTTCAAACCGCCAACCTTTAGGTCATCAGTTGAGTGCAAAAAGTGCTTGCTATATGTTGGTAGCCTTTCAGTAAATATTTGCACAGTCTTTCATGCCTCATTTCTAGTGAGGGACTTGAGCCAAGAAAATGGCAAAAACTCGGGCCCCAAGTTCTACATGAGTCTCTGATACAAAGCTACTGACACAAATGGTGGCAGGTCTCGATGGCTCTAGTGATCATCCAGAAACACGGCAAGTGTTGTATAAGAGTTATTTAGGGCTCAAACCTGTAAAATTAAATGTCTTGACTTTATTGCTAAGGAACTAAGAAGCAACAGATATATCAACATTATATTATGAAATTCTGATACCCCCTGAGGAGTAGAACTTGGTGGTGGTGATTCTAAATCTGAGACATTAACCCTGAGGCCCAAATCCCCCACAGCAGAGGAAAAGCTGACATTTTCAGTGTGGCTCTTCTAGCTTGCAGCATTCACCCTCTCACTGAGCCTCATTTCTCAGACAGAGGAGGGAAGAGAGGCTTTTGGGGCAACAATGTCATTTTTAGCTTTGGCTTTTTCTTCTCTCCTCTTTCAGAAACACTTTAAGAGGATGTGTTATCATCAGACACAGAGCATTCTTCCCCCACTCCCACCCCCTCCCTGGCCTACCCCTCCTCTTCCTACCTGTACACAAGTGGGCTCTGTACCTGCCGCATCATCCCTGTGGTACAATGAGTCAGCTGTGGCTTTCCTATATTCTGAGATGTAAATAGAATTGTTAGCTATTAATTGAATGCTGAGTTGCTCTGGGGCATTTTCTTTTTCCTTTCTGTATAATTTACATACATATCTATACATATATTTGTCTATCTTACACATTTAATACAAGTGACAGTGAAGTTTTCCCCTTTGAGAACCTTGCCATTACCCACAGCAGGGCTGTGTCATTCACCTCTATTCCCTATTGATTGTTATGAATAAAACGATCGTGTAGTGAAGTGCTGGAGGCCCAACACGTCCAAAAAGTACAGAGTTGACTATTTCACAGTCCAGTTGAATAGTATGTATGCGTTGAGGATGGTGGTGATGATACCTTCTCTCTGAAGTTTTTTTGCCCAAGGACGAGGGACATAAATTAGCATATCACTCCTGGCCCCTCTCCCCATTCCCTTAGGGGTGGAGAAGTGCCTTTGCTTAACACTGAGTTTCAGAGAAGGAACTGGTCATCTCCTTCCTCCTTTCCTTTCTCTTTGGGATTTGCCTGCCTGCTGAGAGTACTCTTCATTCTGTCCTCCATACCATCAGCTGAGCTCTGTAAGCCCCTGCTCCAGGGAAGGGGACAGGGCTGAAGTTTGGAAAGTGCAATTCTGTGGTTGGGTATTAGGAAGACTATGGCTGCTAAACATCTATGCCAACTTCATAATAAGGATGATATTTTGATCTCTGATTTGTTGTAGTCCTCTGTGTATTTCCATTGCAGAAATTGGGAGGGGAAAAAAGAGCATAATTGATTAACCGTTTCATAAACCAAAAAAAAAAAAAACCTGTTGCCATCGGGTTGATTCCAACTCGTGGTGACTCCGTGTGTTGCAGAGGTGCTCCATGGGGTCTTTTTTTTGGCTGTAATCTTTATAGAAGCAGATCACCAGGCCTTTATTCAGTGGCACCACCAGCTGGGTTTGACCCACCAACCTTTAGGTTAGTAGTTGAGCCAAACTGTTTATGCCACCTACGGATCTCACTTTCTCAGACAGCCCCCAAATAGGCCAACTTTTAGTCGTTCAATTACTAATTTAGATGACATTACTCAGCCTATTGTCTTGGAGAAGCCCAGGGTAAAGCCTATTTAGAGTGGACTGCATTTGGTGAGAAATCTATGAATTTGAAATTCTGATTTCAGGTGCAGGGTTTATAATTTAGACATGAGTGTACTTTTGTTTTATTCCCTTTCCACTGCAAACATAAGAAAAACCCATGTGAACCTACTTTTGTAAAAGGGCATTGTGGGCGTTGAGTAGTAACCTGAAACTACCAGGGTGGATGCTTTAGTCAATTTTGTAAAATTTCCTATGCTGTTTCATCGTCAGTGATATAGGGATGAAAGTACTTCACAAAGTTGTTGAGGGGATTCAATTAAGTGACAAAATGTGTATGAAAAACAGCTAATTCAGTACTTGGCCCATCACAGGTGTCTTAGTCATCTAGTGCTGCCATAACAGAAATACCACAAGAGGATGGCTTTAACAAAGAGAAATTTATTTCCTCACAGTAAAGTAGGCTAAAAGTCCAAATTCAAGGCATCGTCTCCAGAGGAAGGCTTCCTGTCCCTGTTGGCTCTGGAGGAAGGTTCTTGTCCTCAATCTTCCCCTGGTCGAGGAGCTTCTCAGGCTCAGGGACCCCGTGTCCAAAGGATTTGCTCTGCTCCTGGTGCTGCTTTCTTGGTGGTATGAGGTCCCCATCTCTCTGCTTGCTTCCCTTTCCTTTTATAGATAAAAGGTGGTGCAGGCCACACCCCAGGGAATCCCCTTCACCTTGGATCAGGGAGGTGACCAATCCCACCCTAATCCGCTTAACATAAAATTACAATCACAAAATGAAGGACAACAACACAATACTGGGAATCATGGCCTAACCAAGTTGACACATATTTTTGGGGGGACGCAATTCAATCCATGACAACAGGCATTTGGCAAATGTTTAAAAAATACCAATGGCGTAGATAGGCACCCTGTCTTCAAAATAGTATTCTTTATGATCAGTGAACACAGTAAGACAGCATTTTGCTGTCCAAGACAGAGCAATTTAAAAGGAGTGAAAAATAAATCACTTTGTTTCTAGTGGCATCATCTTTTCGCTTCTATCTATTTGCTAACATTCTCTTTTTATTTTTGACTGAGCCAATGCCGTTTTGAATACATAAGACCTAATTTTCTTTTTTTAATTTTATTGTGTTTTAGGTAAAAGTTTACAGTGCAAATTAGTTTCTCATTCAAAAAATTTGTGCTCAAATTGTTTTCTGACATTGGTTCCAATCCCCACAATGGGTTAGCACTTTCCCCCTTTCCCTTTCCACCCTGGGTTCTCCGTGTCCTGTTTGTCCAGCTTTCCTGTCCCTTCCTGCCCTCTCCTCTTTGTTTTTGGGCAGGTGCTGCCCATTTGGTCTTGTATACTTGATTAAGCTGAGAAGAATGTTCCTCACATGTATTAAGCTTTATTTTACAGGCCTGTCTAATCTTTGGCTGAAAGGGGGACTTTGGGAGTTGCTTCAGTTATGAGTTAGCAGGGTGTCCGGGACCTATAGTCTTGGGGGTTCCTTTAGTTTCTGTCAGACCAGTTAGCCTGGTCTTTTTTTTTTTTTTTAATGAATTTGAATTTTGTTCTACATTTTTCTCCTGATCTGTCTGGAACCCTCTATTTCTATCCCTGTCGGAGTGGTTGGTGACGGTAGCGGGCACTGTCTAGTTCTTCCAGGCTCAGGCTGGTGGAGGCTGTGGTTTATGTGGTCCATTAATCCTTTGGACTGATATTTTCCATGTGTCTTTGGTTTTCTTCATTCTCCTTTGCTCTGAACTCGATGGGAACAATAACGTATTTAATTTATTTATTGTGCTTTAGATGAAGGTATACAGAGCAAATTAGTTTCTCATTAAGCAATTAATACACATTATTTTGTGACATTGGTTGCCAACCCCACAACGTGTCATCACTCTCCCCTTCTCAACCTTGGGTTCCCTATTACCAGCTTTCCTGTCTCCTCCTGCCTTCTTATCCTTTTCCCGGGATTGGTGTGCCCATTTAGTCTTGTTTTCTTTTAAGGGCATGTCTAATCTTTGGCTGGAGGGTGAATCTCAGGAGTGACTTCATTACTGAGTTAAATGAGTGTCCAGGGGCCATAGTCCCGGGGTTTCTCCAATATCTGTCAGACCAATAAGTCTGGTCTTTTGTGGGTTAGAATTTTGTTCTACGTTTTTCTCCAGCTCTGTCCAGGACGCTCTACTGTGATCCCTGTCAGAACAGTCAGTGGTAGCAGCCAGGCACCATCTGGTTGTGCTGGACTCACTCTGGTGGAGGCTGTGGTAGTTGTGATCCATTAGTTCTTTGGATTAATCTTTCCCTTGTGTCTTTGTTTTCTTCATTCTCTCTTGCTCCAGACAGAGTGGTACTAGTGAGTGGGGTGTCTTAGATGGCTGCTCACAAGCTTTTAAGACCCAGATGCTACTTAGCAAAGTAGGATGTAGAATATATATATATATATATATTTTTTATAAACTATAATAAGCCAGTTGAGCTAGATGTCCCCCAAGACCACGGTCCCCAGCCCTCAGCCCAGTAACTCAGTCCCTCAGAGAGTTTGGATGTATCTATGAAGCTTCTATGATCTTGCCTTGGTCAAGTTGTGCTGACTTACCCAGTATTGTGTATTGTCTTACCCTTCACCAAAGTTACCACTTATCTATTGTCTATTTAGTGTTTTTCCATCCCCACCCCTCCCCTCCCTCATAACCATCAAAGATTGTCTCTTTGTGTGTGTAAACCTTTTCATGAGTTTTATAGTAGTGGTCTCATACAATATTTGTCCTTTTGTGATTGACTTATTTCACTCAGCATAATGCCCTCCAGATTCATCCATGTTGTGAAATGCATCACGTATTCATCATTATTCTTTATTGTTGTGTAGTATTCCATTGTGTGTATGTACCATAGTTTGTTTATCCATTCAACTGTTGATGGGAACTTAGGTTGTTTCCATCTTTTTTGCTACTGTGAATAATGCCGTAATGAACATGGGTGTGCATTTGTCTATTCGTGTGATGGCTTTTTATTTCTCTAGGATATATTCCTAGGAGTAGGATTGCTGAATCATATGGTATTCCTATTTCTAGCCTTTTAAGGCAGTGCCATTTTGTTTTCCAAAATCATTGTACCATTTTGCGTTCCTACCAGCAATGCATAAGAGTTCCAATCTCCCTGCAGCCTCTCCAACATTTGTTATATTCTGTTTTTTTGATTCATGCCAGTAATGCTGGGACGAGATGGTATCTCATTGTGATTTTGATTTGCATTTCTCTGATGGCTAGAGATCGTGACTATTTCCTCATGTGTCTGTTGGCCATTTGAATGTCTTCTCTGGTGAAGTGTCTGTTCATTTCCTTTGACCATTTTTTTAAATTATTTTTTTATTAACTTTTATTGAGCTTCAAGTGAACGTTTACAAATCAAGTCAGTCTGTCACATATAAGTTTACATACATCTTACTCCGTACTCCCTCTTGCTCTCCCCCTAATGAGTCAGCCCTTCCAGTCTCTCCTTTCGTGACAATTTTGCCAGCTTCCAACTCTCTCTATCCTCCCATCCCCCCTCCAGACAGGAGATGCCAACACAATCTCAAGTGTCCACCTGATATAATTAGCTCACTCTTCATCAGCACCTCTCTCCCCCCCACTGTCCAGTTCCTTTCATGTCTGATGAGTTGTCTTCGGGGATGGTTCCTGTCCTGTGCCAACAGAAGGTCTGGGGACCATGGCTGCCAGGATTCCTCTAGTCTCAGTCAGACCATTAAGTATGGTCTTTTTATGAGAATTTGGGGTCTGCATCCCACTGATCTCCTGCTCCCTCAGGAGTTCTCTGTCGTGCTCCCTGTCAGGGCAGTCATCGATTGTGGCCGGGCACCAACTAGTTCTTCTGGTCTCAGGATGACGTAGGTCTCTGGTTCATGTGGCCCTTTCTGTCTCTTGGGCTCTTAGTTGTCGTGTGACCTTGGTGTTCTTCATTCTCCTTTGCTCCAGGTGGGTTGAGACTAATTGATGCATCTTAGATGGCCGCTTGTTAGCATTTAAGACCCCAGACGCCACATTTCAAAGTGAGATGCAGAATGTTTTCATAATAGAATTATTTTGCCAATTGACTTAGAAGTCCCCTTAAACCATGGTCCCCAAACCCCCGCCCTTGCTCTGCTGACCTTTGAAGCATTCATTTTATCCCGGAAACTTCTTTGCGTTTGTCCTTTGACCATTTTTTAAGTGGATTATTTGTCTTTTTGTTTTAGAGGTTTTGGGTTTTCTTGTAGATTTTAGAGATTAGATCTTTGCTTTGTAATAGCCAAAATTTTTTTTTCCAAGTCTGTAGGTTCTCTTTTTCCTCTTTCGGTGAAGTCTTTTGATGAGCATAAGTACTTAATTTTTAGAAGATCCCAGTTATCTAGCTGATCTTCTGGAGTTTGTGTTCCGTTAGTTATGGTTTTGTATCCTCTTAATACCGTGTATTGGGGCCTCTAACATTGATTGTATTTTTTCTTCTATAATCTTTATAGTTTTTGGCTTTATATTTAGGTCTTTGATCTATTTTGAATTAGTTTTAGTGTATGATGTGAGGTATGGGTCCTGTTTCATTTTTTTGCAGATGGACATCCAGTTTTGCCAGCATCATTTGTTAAAAAGACTGCCTTTTCCCCGTTTGATGGACTTTGGGCCCTTGTCAAAGATCAGGTGACCTGAGGTGGATGTATTTACATCTAGGTTCTCAATTCTGTTCCACTGGTTAGTGTTATCTGTTGTTGTACCAGTATCAAGCTGTTTTGACTATTGTAGCTGTGTAATAGGTTCTGAAGTCCTCCTACTTTATTCTTCTTCTTCAATAGTGCTTTACTTATCCGGGGCCTTTTCCCTTTCCATATAAAATTAATGATTAGATCTTCCATCTCTTTAAAGAATGCTGTTGGTATTTGGATTGGGATTGCATTGTATTTGTAGATTGCTTTGGGTAGAATTGATATTTTCAATGTGAAGTCTACCTATCCATGAGTATGGTATGTTTTCCTATTTATGTAGCTCTCTTTTGGTTTCTTGCATTGGTGTTTTGTAGTTTTCTTTGTTTAGGTCTTTTACATCCCTGGCTAGATTTAGTCCTAAGTATTTTTTTTTTTTATTTAAAAATTCTGTTTTTTTAGGGGTATTGTAAATTGTAATTTTTTCTGGATTTCATTTATGTCATTCTCTTTATTCACACATAGAAATCCAACTGATTTTTGTATGTTTTTCTATTTTCTGATAGTCTGCTGAATCTTTCTATTAGTTCCAGTAGTTTTCTTGTGAAGTCTTTCGGGTTTTCTATGTATAGTATCATATCACCCACAAATAGGGACAGTTTTACTTCTTCATTACCAATTTGGATGCCCTTTATTTCTGTTTCTTGCCTTATTGCTCTAGCTAAGACTTCCAGCACAATGTTAAATAGGAGTGGTGGTAAAGGGCATCCTTGTCTTATTCCTGTTCTCAAGAGCAATGTTTTTATCCTCTCTCCATTGAGAAAGATGTTGGATGTTGGTTTTGTATAACCAAAAAAATCAAAAGCATTGCCATCAAGTTGATTCTAACTCATAGTGACCCTGTAGGACAGGGTAGAACTGTCCCATAGAGTTTCCACAGAGGGCCTGGTGGATTTGAACTGCTGACCCTTTGGCTAGCAGCCATAGCACTTAACAACTGTGCCACCAGGGTTTCCTGATTTTGTATAGATGCTCTTTATTATGTTGAGGAATTTCCCTTCTATTCCTATTTTATTGAGAATTTTTATCGCAAATGGATGTTGGAGTTTGTCAAATGCATTTTCTGACTCGATTGAGATGATCACATGATTCTTTTATTTATGTGGTGGATTATGTTGATTGATTTTCTAGTGTTGAACCATCCTTGAATACCTGGTATGATTTCCACTTGGTCGTGGTGTATTGTTTTTTTGATATGATGCTGATTCTGTTGGCTAGAATTTTGTGGGATATTTTTGCATCTATATTCTGAGAGATATTGGTCTGTGATTTTCTTTTTTTGTGGTGTCTTTTTCTGGTTTTGGTGTCAAGGTTATACTAGCTTCATAGAACGAATTCAGAAGTATCCCTTCCTTTTTTATGTTCTGAAATAGCTTGAATAGCACTCATATAAGCTCTTCTCTGAATATTTGGTAGAATTCTCCAGTGAAGCCATCTGGGCCAGGGCTTTTTTTTTTTTGTTGGCAGTTTTTTAAATTACCTTCTCAATCTCTTCTTTTGTTATGGGTCTGTTCAGATTTTTGACCTCAGTTTGTTAGTTTGGGTAGGTAGTGTATTTCTAGAAATTTGTTGATTTCCTCTAGGTTTTCAAATTTGTTGGAGTATAGTTTTTCATAGTACTCTGCTATGATCCTTTTTATTCCAGTTGGGTCTATTGTAACGTCCCCCATTTCATATCTTATTTGGGTTATTTGCGTCTTCTCCTGTTTTTCTTTTTTCAGTTTGGCCAGTGGTTTGTTGATATTGTTGATCCTTTCAGGCAACTAACTTTTGGTTTTGTTGATTCTTTCTATTGTTTTCCTTTTCTCTATTTCATTTATTTTTCTCTGATCTCTGTTATTTCCTTCCTTCCAGCCAGGTGCTCCTTGGAAACTCTATGGAGCAGTTCTACTCTGTTCTATAGGGTCGCTATGAGTCGGAATCGACTCAACGGCACTGGGTTTGTTTTTTTGTTTTGTTTTGGTGGCTTTGGGCTTCTTTTGCTGTTTTCTTTCTATTTGCTTGAGTTGTGTAGCTAATGTTTTGATTTTGTCCCTTTCTTCTTTTTTGATCTGTGAATTTATTGCTGTAAATTGACCTCTGAGCACTCCAACTGCTGAGTCTCAAAGTTTTTGACATGATGTGTTCATTGTTGTTTGATTCTAGGAATTTTTTTATTACATTTTTTATTTATTCTATTACACAATGGATTTTAAGCAAGGTGTTATTCAGTTTCCATGTATTTTTTTTTTTCTTGGTCTTCCTTTTATAAATTTCTACTTTCATGGCATTGTGATCATAGAAGGTGCTTTGTATTATCTCAATGTTTTGGATTTTGTTGAGGATTGGTTTGTGGCCCAAGATGTGGTCTATTCTGGAGTATGTTACATGTACATTGGTAAAGAATGCATACCTTGCTGCTGTTGAGTGGAGTGTCTATATATGTCTATGAGGTCAAGTTTGTTGATTATGGACTTTAGATTTTCCATATGTTTGTTGAGTTTCCCTCTAGGTGTTTTATCCTTTACTGAGAATGGTGTGTTGAAGCATCCTATTATTGTGGAACTGTCAGTTTCTCTTTTTGGTGCTGTTAGAGATTGTTTTATGTATTCTGTAGCTCTGTCATTGCATGCATAGTTATTTATTATGTGTTTGTCCTCATGGTGAATTGTCCTTCTAATCATTATATAATGTCCTTCCTTGTCTTTTATGGTGAGTTTTGAATTAAAGGTTATTTTAACTGAGATTAGTATTGCCACTTCTGCCTTTTTTTGATTGCTGTTTACTTGATATACTTTTTTCATGTTTTGATTTTTAGTGCATTTATGTCAGTTTCTAAGGTATGTCTCTTGCAGACAGCATATTGATGAGTTTCGTTTTTCATCCATTCTGTAACTCTCTGTCTCATTATGGGTGCAATTAAGACATTTAAGTTCAGTGTGATATTGATAAGTGTGAGTTTACTGCTGTCATTTTGCAGTTTTTTTTGTTTGTTTTTGTGGTGCTGACATTTTCTTTGTTCTTCTTACTCCCCTGGCTGAATACTTTTGTTCATGGATTTATTTTTGTTTCTTTTGTTTTTGTAGATCTTGTGTTTACTGAGGCTTTATGTTTTTCTTCTTTGTTTTGATGAGTAGGTTTGTTAAGTTTCTTTGTGGTTACTTTGAAATTTAAGTCTAAACCAGTCTTTTATTACTTGATATCACCTTGACGTCCTCTGCGTTTGAAAATTCTATACCTACACCATTTATTCCCTTTTTTATTGTTCTGATGTTCTTGCAATTTACAGATTGACTTCCCTGGTTCCCTGTTTTAAAAATTTTAGTTTTGTTTTACCCTTGAGAGTACATTACTTATGTTGGTATCTGGCTGATACTGTCCTGTGTCATAGATTCAGGGTGGTCTGATGTTGGTTCTCTAACTGAAGGACTTCCTTTAATAATTCTTGTAAGTTTAGTTCAGTTTTTAATATTCCCTTAATTTCTGTTTATCTGGAAATGTCCTAATAGTACCATCATATCAGAAGGAGAGTTTTGCAGGGTGTCTTAATCATCTGGTGCTGCCATAACAGAAATACCACAAGTGGATAGCTTCAACAAAAAAAATTTATTTTCTTACAGTCTTAGTAAGCTAGAAGTCCAAATTCAGGATGTCTGTTCCAGGGGAAGGCTTTCTATGTTAGCTCTAGGGGAAAGTCCTTGCCATCAGTCCTCCCCTGGACTATGACCGTCTTCATGCAGGAACTCTGGGTCCAAAGAATGTGCTCTGCTCCCCACACTGCTTTGTTGATGGTATGAGGTCACCCAATTCTCTGCTTGCTTCACTTTCCTTTTATTTCTTGAAGATAAAAGGTGGTCAGGCCACACCCCATGGAAACTCCCTTTACGTTGGATCAGAGATGTGACCTGAGCAAGGGTGTTACATCTCACCCTAATCCTGTTTAACCACAGGCAGAGATTATGATTTATAACACATAGAAATATCACAAAATGGAGGACAAACAAACAATACTGGGAATCATGGCCTAAACAAGTTGACACATGTTTGGGGGGACACAATTCAATCCATGACACAGGATATATTATTCTTGATTGGCAATTTTTTTCTTGCCTTCTTGCCTGTATGGTTTCTGCTGAGTAATCAGAGCTTAGTCTTGTTTCCCCTTTGTATGTGACTTTTTTGTTTTTCTCAAGCTGCTCTCAGGATTCTTCCTCTGTCTTCGGCTTTAGTGAGTGTGATTATAATATGTCTTAGTGATTTTCTTTTGACTTCTATCTTATACGGGGTGTGTTGAACTTCTTGAATGGTCAGCTTTTCATTTTTCATGATATTAGGGAAGTTTTCTGTCAATAATCTTCAATGATCCTCTCTTTGTTTCCATTTTCTACCCCTCTTCTGGACCTCTGAGCACACAAAAATTTTTGCTTTTGATTGTTTCATACATCATTCTCAAGGTTTCTTCATTTCTCTTCATTCTTTTCTCTGATTTTTCCTCAAAGTAGTATCCAAGAATTTGTCTACAATTTAATTGATCCTGTCTTCCACTGTATCAAATTTGTTCCTAAAATTTTCTATTGCACTGTCCATTTCTGAAAACTTGTTTATCTCTGGATTTCTTATTGCTGTTTTTGTATGATTTCTAGTTGTTTATTTTGATGTTTTGTATCTGTATTATTTTTCTGAATTCTCCCACTGCTTTGTCTGTGTTTCCCTGATTTTGTGTGTATTTTCTATTATTTTGTCTATTTTTTCCTTATTTTATCTGTGTTTTCCTTCATCTCTCGGAGAGCCCTGGATATTAGAATTTTGAATTCCCTACTGGGTAGTTCCAGTGCCTTTCCTTCTACTGGAAAGTCATCTGGTGTTCTAATTTGGTTGCTTTCTGGAGCCACCACATCCTTTTTTTAATGTTTTGATATTGTCTGCTGTCTTCAGAACATTTAGGAGTTCTGTCCTTCATTTATTGATTTTGGGTTTGTTTGTTTTGTCCTGCTTTTTTGCTTTATTTGGTGACGTATGGGCAGGCAGCCTGGGCGTGCTTTGTTTCTTGGTCATCTGTGGGAATGGTACGTCTCACCACCTTGACCAAGTGGGCAGGGATTGTTGCTCAGCTCTGGTGCAGCAGGGCAGGTCCAGTTATTGGGAGAGACAGGAATGGGTCATTAGTGGCATGTACCAGGGACAACAGGGCTGGGGAGGGGGAAGTGCAGGGCATGGTTTGATGGTCCATGCCTGTGGTGCTCAGGGGTCCAGCGCCCAGCACGCAGGACAGATAGACAGGAGAGAAGGTAGAGGATGTGGTGTGTGGAGCTAAGTGGGTGAGGGAAAGAAGAGAGAAGTGAAACAGGAGCAAAAAATAAAGGAAAAAAGCAAAAGCAATTAAAATGGCTGCGCAGTAGGATTTGGCAGGTGGGGCGGGGTAGACCTGGCAAGGCAGTATTCTGGTGGCTTTCTAGCTGGTGTAGCTCAGCCTTTAAAGAAGGGTCATGGTCGGCACACAAGGCTAGGTGGCAGGAGAAAGTAAAGAATGGAAAGAGAGCAAAAGAAAATAACAACAGCAACAAAAATAGATATGGTGCTGGGGGAGTCAGCCTTTGAGGGTGGGGCAGAATTGCGATGGCAGTGAACTGATGTCTCCCTCGTCAAGCAGTGTAGCATGGCTCATCAGGAAGGGACTGAGGCAGCGCAGGGTCTCGATGGGAAGGAGGAAAAGGGAGAAGGGGAAAGATAAAGAAAAATTAAAAATATGGCACTGAAGGAGCCAGCCAGTAGGGGTGGCAAAAACCTGGGGAGACCATGTGCCAGATGGTCTGTAGCCAAGTGGCACAGCACAGCATGTTGAGAAGGGGGGGAGGAGCAGTGCATGAGGTAGGTGGGTGGAAGAAAGGATAGGAAGCAAGGGAGAGAGAGAGAACAACAGCAAAAAAAAAAAAAAAAGAAAAGAAAAAACAAACAAAAAGAAAAAATAAATGCACTGAACAAGCCTTCCAGTGTGGGCAGCACAGACCCAGGGAACCCGTGTGCTGGTGGCTCTCTAGCCAAGTGATGTGGCACAGCCCATCAAGAAGGGGCAGAAATGCCACATATGGGTAGGTGGGGGGGAGAAAGTAAAGGAAGGGAGAGAGCAATAAGGAACAACAAAAACAAAAAAATGACACTGAAGGAACCTGCTGGTGGGGTGTTGCAAAACCAGGGAAGCTGTGTCAGTGGCTGTCTAGCTGAGCAGTGTGGCACAGCTCATCAAGCAGGGGTAAGGAAAGCACAGGTAGCTAGTTGGGCAGGAGGAGGGAAAGGAAGGAATTGAGAAAGATAAACTGAGAAAAAGTAGAGTTGAGGGGGCATGCTGGTGGGGTGGTGCAGACCTGGGGAAGCTGTGTGCTGTTGCTATCTAGATGAGCCGTGTGGCACAGCCCCTTAAGAAGAGGTGGGGACAGCATATGTGTCTAGGTGGGTGGGAGAAATGAAACAATGAAAGGGAGAGAGAGATAAAAAATAAATAAATAAATAACCAAAGGAAAAAAAAAAAAAAAGAAATGGCACTGAGGAAGCCTGCTGGGTGGGAGGTGGCACAGACTCAGGGAAGCCATACGCTGGTGGCTCTCTAGCTGAGTGTTGTGGCACAGCCTGTCAAGAAGGGGTAGGGATGGCACAGGTGGCTAGGTGGGTGGGAGAGAGGAAAGGAAGGAAAGGGAGAGAGAGAAGAAATAAACGAACAAACAAAAAAAGGGTGCTGAGGGAGCCTGCTGCTGGGGTGGTGTAGACCTGGGAGGCCATGTGTCAGTGGCTCTCTGAGCAGCGTGGCACATCCTGTCAAGAAGGTGTGGAGATGGCACACGGTGCTAGCTGGACGAGAGAAAGTAAAGGAAGTGAAAGAGATGAAAAGAAAAGCCAAAAAACAAACAAAATTGTGCTGAAGGAGCTGGTCAGTGGGATTGGGGTGAATCCAGGTGACAGTGAGCTGTTATTTTTCTGACTGAGCTACCACAGCCTCTTGGAAAGTGGCAGAGGCCTTGTACAGGCAAGAAGTGTGGGGAGTGGCAAAGCATGTATCCATGGTTACTGGGGCCTCTATCTACAGTTGGCTTCCCATACTCCCTGTCTTTGTTACTTGGTGTCTGAGGTCCAAAATGGTGAGTCTCTGCTGAGTTAGCTGGTAGGGGACCCCCACTCCATAGCTCTCCTTGTTCTCTGTTCTTCGTCAGTTTCTTATTCCATTTAATGCTCGATTGAATCTTTATCCCTTCATTTGATGCTTAGGGTTCCAGGATTGATGTTTGTATCTGTTTTACTTAGTTTTTTGAGTCTTTGCTGTAGAGAGACAGCGTGGTGCTTCTGTCTATAGTGCCGTGTTGGCTCTGCCTCCCAATAATGTGTTTGAGATGGCCACTCGCAAGCTTTCAAGAACCCAGATGCTACTCATCAAAGTAGGAAATAAAATACTTGCTTTATGAGCTATTTTATGCCAATTGACCTAGATGTCCCCTGAGACCATGGTCACCAGCCCTACGCCCCAGTAACTAGGTCCCTTGAGGTGTCTGGATATATCTAGGAAGGTTCTACGGCTTTGTCTTTGTCAAGTTTTACTGATTTCCCCTATATTGTGTCTTGTCTATCTTTTCATGAAAGTTACCACTTGTTTACTATCTAGTTAGTGATTTCCACTCCCCACCCCTTTATAACCATCAAAGATTGTTTTTTTCTTCTGTGTGTAAAATTTTCTTGAATTTTTATAATAGTGGTCTCATATAGTATTTGTCCTTTCGTGATTGACTAATTTCACTCAGCATAATGCCTTCCAGGTTCATCCATGTTGTGGGAAATTTCCCAGGTTCATCATTGTTCTTTATCATTGGGTGGTATTCCACTGTGTGTATGTACCATAATGTGTTTATTGATTCATCTGTTGATGGGAACTTAGGTTGCTTCCATCTTTTTGCTGTTGTGAACAATGCTGCAATAATTATGGGTGTGCATATGTCTATTCCTGTGATGACTCTTTGTATCTCTAGATTATATTCCTAGTAGTAGAATTTCTGGATCATACGGTACTTCTGGAAACCCTGGCAGTGTAGTGGTTAAGTGCTACAGCTGCTAACCAAAGGGTCAGCAGTTTGAATCCACCAGGCGCTCCTTGGAAACTCTATGAGGCAGTTCTACTCTGTCCTATAGGGTCACTATGAGTCAGAATTGACTCGAGGGCACTGGGTTTGGTTTTTTGGTTATGGTACTTCTATTTCTACCTTTTTAAGGAAGCAACTTCCTGTTTTTCATAGTGGTTATACCATTTTACATTTTGACCAGCAGTACATAAGAATTCTAATCTCTCCACAGCCTTGACAACATTTGTTATTTTCTGTTTTTTTGATTAGTACTGGTAAAGTCGGGAGAGATGGTATCTCATTGTAGATTTGATTTGCATTTCTTTAATGGCTAATGATCTTGAGCATTTTCTCATGTGTCTGCTAGCCTCCTGAATATCTTCTTTGGTGAAGTGTCTTTTGATATCCTTTGTTCATTTTTAATTTGGATTATTTTGTCTTTCTGTTGTTGAAGTGTTGAAGTATTTTATAGATTTTAGAGATTAGACCCTTCTCAGATATGTCATAGCCATTTTTTTCCCCCCAGTCTGTAAGTTCTCATTTTACTCTTTTGGTGAACTCTTTTGATGAACATAAGTGTTCAATTTTTTGGAACTCTCGGTTTTCTAGTTTATCTTCTGGCGTTTGTTCATTCTTAGTTATGGTTTGTATTGTATTTATGACATGTATTAGGGACCGTAGAATTGTCCCTACTTTTTCTTCCATGATCCTTATCATATTAGGTTTTATATTTAGATCTTTGATCCATTTGGAGTTAGTTTTTGTGTGTGGTGTGATGGATGGGTCTTGTTTCATTTTTTTACAGATGGACATCCAGTTTGCCAGCACCATTTGTTAAAAAGATTGTCTTTTTCCCATTTAATGAACTTTGGTCCTTTGTCAAAGATCAGCTGACCATAGGTAAATGGATTTACATCTGGGTTCTAAATTCCATGCCATTGATCTATGTGTGTGCCATTGTACCAGTACCCGCCTGTTTTGACAACTCTGAGTGTATAGTAGATTCTGAGAACAGTTAGTATGAGGTCTTCTACTTTGTTTTTGTTTTTTTCTTTGGTAATGCTTCGCTTATCCAGGGCATCTTTCCTTTCCATATAAATTCAGCGACTAGTTTTTCTGCCTTGTTAAAGAATGTTTTTGGTATTTGGATGGGGGTTGCATTATAACTGTAGATCACTTTGGGTGAGATTGACATTTTCACAATATTGAATCTTCCTATCCATGAGCATGGTATGTTTTTCCATTTATGTAGGTCTCTTTCATTTCTTGCAATAATGTTTTGTAGTTTTCTTTGTATAGGTTTTTTACATCCCTGGTTAGATTTATTCCTAAATATTTTATCTTTTTAGAGTCTATTATAAATGGTATTGTTTTCCTGATTTGATTTCAAAGTTCTCTCTGTTGGTGTTTAGGAATCAAACTGATTTTTGTATGTTAATCTTGCATCCTGCTACTTTGCTGAATCTTTATATTGGTTTTAGTAGTTTTCTGTAGGGTTGCGGTGAGCTGGAACTGACTCAATGGCACTGGGTTTGGTTTGGTTTTGGTTTTTCTTGTGGAATCTTTGGGGTTCTTCATGTACAGGATCATATCATCTGCAAATCCACCCACTGCCAATAGGGGTAGTTTTACTCCTTCCTTCGCTTTTCATTGCTCTTTCTTTTTCTTGCTTATTGCTCCAGCTAGGACTTCCAGCACAGTGTTAAATACCGACTGCTGTCGAGTCAATTCTGGGTCATAGTGACCCTATGGACAGAGTAGAACTGCCCCATGAGTTTCCAAGGACTGCCTGGTGGATTTGAACTGCTGACCTCTTGGTTAGCAGCTGTAGCTCTTAACTACTGCGCCACCAGGGTTTCCACAATATTCAATAGGAATGGAAATAAAAGGCTTCCTTGTCTTGTTCCTGTTTTCAGGGGGAATGCAGTCAGTCTCTCTCCATTGAAAATGACATAGGCTGTTGATTTTGTATAGATACCCTTTATTATGTTCAGGAATTTCCCTTCTAGTCCTATTTTATCAAGAGTTTTTATCTGGAATGGATGTTGGACTTTACTGAATGCCTTTTCTGTGTCTACTGAGATGATCATGTGATTCTTTTGTTTTGTTTAGGCTGTGGATTATGTTGATTGATTTTCTAATGTTGAACCATTCCTCCCTACTTGTTATGAATCCATTTGGTTGCAGGGTATTATTATTATTATTTGATATGATGGTGAATTCTATTGGCTAGAATTTTGTTGAGAATTTTTGCATCCATATTCATGAGAGATATTGGTCTGTAATTTTCTCTTTTTTTTTGGTGTCTTGCCTGGCATTGGTATCAGGGATATAGTGGTTTCACAGAATGAATTCAGAAGTATTCCTTCCTTTTCTATTCTCTGAAATAGTTTGAGTAGCACTGGTGTAATCTCTTCTCTGGATATTTGGTAGAATTCTCCAGTGAAGCCTTCTGGGCCAGGGCTTTTTTTTGGGGGGGGGGGGGTGGAATTTTTTTTTTAATTGTACTTTAGATGAAGGTTTACAGAGCAAATTAGTTTCTTGTTAAACGATAAACACACATATTTGTTTTGTGACATTGATTGCCCACCCCAAAACATGTCAACACTCTTCCCTTCTCGACCTTGGGTTCCCTATTTCCACTTGTCCAGCTTTCCTGTCCTTCTTGCCTTCTAGTCCTAGCCCCTGTGTTGTTGTGCCCATTTAGTCTTGTTTTGTTTTATCGGACTGTCTGATCTTTGGCTGAAGGGTGAACCTCAGGGGTGACTTCAGTACTGAGTTAAAAGGGTGTACTGGGGCCATACTCTTGGGGTTTCTCCAGTCTCTGTCAGACCAGTAAGTCTAAATTGTGAGTTAGAATTTTGTTCTACATTTTTCTCCAGCTCTATCTGGGACCCCCTATTGTGATTCCTGTCAGAGCAGTTGGTGGTGGTAGCGGAGTACCATCTAGTTGTGCTGGATTCGGTCTGGTGGAGGCTGTGGTAATTGTGGTCCATTAATCCTTTGGACTAATCTTTCCCTTGTATCTTTGGTTTTCTTCATTCTGCCTTGCTCCAGACAGGGTGGGACAAGTGGAGTATTTTAGATGGGCACTCATAAGTTTTTAAGACCCCAGATGCTACTCACCAAAGTGGGATGTAGAACATTTTCTTTAGAAACTACGTATGCCAATTGAGTTAGATGTCCCCTAAGACCACGGTTTCCAGACCTCAGCCCAGTAATCTGGTCTCTTGGGGAGTTTGGATGTGTCTATGAAGCTTCTGTGACCTTGAGTAGGTTAGGCTGTGCTGACTTCCTCAGTATTGTGTACTGTCTTACCCTTCATCAAAGTTACCACTTATCTATTGCCTAGTTAGTGTTTTTCCCTACCCACCCCTCTGCTCCCTTGTAACCATCAGAAATTGTTTCTTTCTGTGTGTAAACATTTTCATGAGTTTTTATAGTTGTGGTCTCATACAGTATTTGTCCTTTTGTAATTTGTTGGGAATTTTTATTACTTCTTCAATCTGTTCTCTTTTTATGTGTCTATTCAGATTTTCTATCTCAGTTTGTGTTAGGTAATGTGTTCCTAGAAATTTGTCCGTTTTCTACATTTTCGATAGGCTCTCAAATTTACTGGAGCACTATTTTTCGTAGTATTCTGTTATGATCCTTTTTATTTCAGTTGGATCTGTTGTAATATGCCCCATCTCATTTCTTATTTGGGTTATTTTGCTTCTTCTTCCTTTTTTCTTATGTCATTTTGGTCCATGGCTTGTCAATTTTGTTAATCTATTCAAAGAACCAACTTTTTGCCTTATTATTTCTATTGTTTTTCTGTTTTCTATTTCATTTATTTTTGTGCTAGTCTTCATTATTTCCTTTTCTGGTGGCTGTGGGCTTCTTTTGCTGTTCTCTTTCTATCTGTTCAAGTTATAGGGCTAGAGTTTTGATTTTGGCCTGTTCTTTTTTGACGTGTGTGTTTATCGGTTTTAGTTGGCTTCTGAACACTGCCTTTGCTGTGTCCCAAAGGTTTGTGTATGATGTGTTTTCATTTTCATTTAATTCCAGAATTTTTTATTCCTTCTTTGATTTATTCTATTACCTAGTTGTTTTTAAGCAAGGTGTTATTCAGTTTCCATGTATTTGATTGTTTTTCCTTGATCTTCCCATTAATACTTTCTACATTTATGGTGTTGTGGTCAGAGAGAATGCTTTATATTATTTAGATGTTTTGGATTTTATTGATGGTTGCTTTGTGGCTTAAAATATGGTCTATTTTGGAGAATACTCCATGGGCATTGGAAAAGAATGTATACTGCACTGCTTTTGGGTGTTCTGTATATATGTGTCTATGGTGTAAAGTTGGTTGATTTTGACCTTTAGATGTTCTGTACATTTGTTTAATTTCTTTCTAGATATTCTGTCCTTTACCAAGAGTGATGTGTTGAAGTCTCCTACTATTATTGTGGAACTGTCCTATTTTTCTTTTCAGTGCAGTTAAGGTTTGCTTTATGTACTTTGGAACCCTGTCATTAGGTGTGTATATTTTTACCAAAGTTAGTCTTCTTGTTAGATTGTCCATTTAATCACTATATAATGCCCTTCCTTGTCTTTTATGGTTGATTCTTCCTTAAAGCCTATTTTATCTGAGTTTAGTATTGCCCCCTCTGTCCTTTTTTGGTCATTGTTTGCTCGATATATTTTTTTCCATCCTTTGATTTTTAATGTAGTTTTGTCTTTGTGTCTAAAGGGTGTCTCTTGCAGACAGCATATTGACGAATCTTGTTTTGTTATCCATTCTGGCACTTTGAGTCTATTTAGGAGTACATTTAAGCCATTTATGTAGTCAGTGTCATTATCGGTAGGTATGAGTTTATTGCCGTCATATTGTACTTTTTTTTGTGGTGATAATGTTTTCCGCCTCCTACTTTCTTGTGCTGAATTCCTATTGTTTGTGGATTTTCTTTTCTTTTCTTTCACTATTACAGATTTTGTGTTTACTGAGTCTTTATGTTTTTCTTCTTTTTTATTCTGATGTTTAGGTTTATTGATTTTCTTTCTCTCTTACTCTGATGTTTAGGTTTGTTGATTTTCTCTGTGGTCACCTTGAAATTTACCCTTTTCTTCCTAAGTTTGATCCAATCTTTTATTACTTTATATTGCCTTGACTTCCTCTCCCTTTAGTCCCCATTTTACTGTTTTGACATTGTCATCATTTACAAGAGGTCTCTGTTTCCCTGTTGTAAGTCTTTTAGCTTTATTTTATTATGGAGAATTCTTTACTATAGGGTTGCTATGAGTCAGAATCTACTCTACTGCAAGGGATTTTTTTTGGTTTTACCTAGGTTGATATCTGGTTTATACTGTCTTGTGTCCTAGATTCTGGCTGTTGTCTGATGTTGGTCCTCTAGCCAAAGTCTTCCTTTAATGTTTCTTGTGAGTTTGGTTTGGTTTTTATGAAGTCCCTTAATTTCCCTTTATCTGGAAATGTCCTAATTTCACCATCATATCTGAAAGTTTTGCAGTATATATTATTCTTGGTCTGGCAGTTTTTTTCTTTCAAGGTTTTATATATGTCACCCTATTGCCTTCTTGCTTGCATAGTTTCTGCTGAGTAATCAGAGCTTAGTCTAATTGTTTACCATTTGTAAGTGACTTTTCTTTTTTCTTGAGTTGCCCTCAGGATTCTTTCTTTGTCTTTGGTTTTGGCGAGTGTGATTATGATATGTCTTGGTGACTTTCTTTTGGGGCCTATGTATATGGGGTTTGTTGAGCTTCTCGGATGGTCAACTTTTTATCTTTCATGATATTTGGGAACTTTTCTGCCAGCAAATATTCAACAATCTTCTCTGTGTTTTCCATTTTCTCCCCTGGTTCAGCAAGTCCGATCACATGCGAAGTTTTGCTCTTGATTGTGTCCCAGATAATTCTTGGGTTTTCTTCATTCTGTTCTCTGATTTTTCCACAAACAAATTGATATCTATGGATTCGTATTTAATCTCCCTGAGCCTGACTTCCATTGTTTCAAATTTGCTCCTAAGACCTTATATTTAGTTGTCCATTTCTGAAATTTTGTAGTTTATCTTTTGGATTTCTAGTTGTTGTTTTTTTATAATTTCTGTTTATTTTTTGACATTTTGTTCTTGTATTATTTTCCTGAATTATTCTATTGATTTGTCTGTGTTTTCCTTGATTTTGGCTACGTTTTTGTTGGTTTTGTATGTGTTTTCCATGATTTTGACTGTTCTTTCCTTGACTTTGTGTTTTCTTTGATTTCTTTTTTAATCCCTGGGAGAGCCCTAAATATTAGTGATTTGAATTCCGTATCAGGTAGTTTCAATGCCTTTTCTTCTACCGGAAGGTCACCTGATTCATTATTTTGGCCACTTTCTGGTGCCATCTTGTCCTGCTTTTTTATATGTTTTGATATTGTCTGGTGTCTCTAACATTAAGGCATAATTTCTTTATTGATTGTATGTTCATTTGTTTTTCCCTGCTTTTTTTGTTTTGTTTTGATGTGTCTGGGCAGACAGATTGGGTGTGGTCTGTTGCTTGCTTATCTGTGGGCATGTTTTCTTTCATCCCCTTGTCTGGGCTGGCAGGGCAGCAGCAGATAGGGTGATACTGCTGTACACTGGTGAGGTGGCTGACTAAATACTGGACAGGCATTGTCTGCCTCCTGAAATTGGCCCAGTGGTGTGAGAGAATTCACAGACTCTCACCACATAGGCACCAGTTTTGGACAGGGAGTGGTAAGGACTCCCTTTCACCATTCAACAGCTGATAGAGTGGCAGGAGGGAAGGGGTAGTGTGGGCCTTGTTTGGCAACAGGCTTGAGCTCCTGGGACACTTTAGCCACAGTGGCATGGCAGAAGTCAGTGGACAGGGATGTGTGGCCTATGGGGCTAGGTGAGGGAGAGAAAGAAAAGAGAGAGAAAGAAGAAGGAAAAAAATAGGTAGCCAGTTGGTGGGGGCGTGGTGGACCTGGGGGCCTGCGTGGAAGGGGGATAGATGGCACATGAGGCTAGGAGGGAGGTAGAAAGGAAAGAAAGAAAGGAAAAGATAAAAGAATAAGGTAAATGGCAGTGCAGTGCAGGTCAGTGGGTGGGAGCAGGGCAGGCCTGTGGAAGCAGTGGGCTGGTGTACTGGAGACTCTCTATCCACCATGGTGCAGTGGTGGCCAGTGGTAAGGGGAGAGGTGGCCTACAGGGTGAGATGGAAGGGAGAAAGGGAAGTAAGAAAGGAAAAAAGAGAAAAAAATATGGCAGCACAGTGAGGGCCTGCAAATGGGGAAAGGTCAGATCTGAGATCTAGTGGGAAGGGAGGGGAGGTGGCTTATGGGGCTAGGTGGGAGGGAGAAAGAAAAGGAAGAAAGAAAAGAAAACAAGGAGAATAAAGAAGATGATGGTTCAGTGGAAGCTGGCGGGTGGCAGTGGGGTGGACCTAAGGTGGTAGTGAGCTGGTGGCTCTCTAGCTGCTGTCACAGAGGGACTAACTGGTGGGATGTGGGGGTAGGTGGCATACAGGGCTAGTTGAGAAGAAGAAAGAAAAGGAAGAGAAAAAAAGAATAAAAAATGGTGGCATGGTGAGGGCTGGCTAGTGGGGTTGCGGTGGACCTGGGAGCCAGCGTGAAGGGAAGGGAGGTGACATACCAGGCTAGGTGTGAGGGAGAAGGAAAAGAGAGAAAAATAGAAAAAAAATTGATGGAATGGTGGAGGCCACTGGTGTGGGTGGGTTGGACTCGGGGCAACGAGGGGCTGGTGTGCTGTTGGCTCTCTAGCCATGGTGGTGCAGTACAGTCTGGCAGGTAAGGGGGGGAGGTGGCATATAGGGCTATGTGGGAGGGAGAAAGAAAAGGAAGAAAGAGAGTAAAAAAAGAAAAGACAGTAATAAAAAAATTAAAAACTTTTACCATGGGGGAGCTAGTGAGCAGGTACAGGTCATACTGTACCACTGGAAGGGAGAAAAAAAAAAATAAAAAAGAGAGAGGGTGACATATGGGGCTAGGTGGGAGGGAGAAAGTAAAGAGTATAGAAAGTATAGAAGGTCTAGAAAGAAAAAGTAGTGAAAAAATGGCGATGTGGTCAGATCTAGTGGGCGGGGGCAGGGGGGACCTGGAGTGGTTGTTGGCCAGTGACTCTGTAGCCACAGCAGTGCTGCATGGCCCTGTGGGAAAGGGTGGAGGTTGCATGTGGGGCTATGTGGGTGGGAGAAAGAAAAGGAAGAAATTGGGAAAAATGGCACAGTAAGAGCCAGCAGGTTGGGGTGGGGTGAACCCAGGGTGGTGGCAGGCTGTCTATCCAAGTGGTGTGGCATGGCCCAACAGGAAGGGGTGGAGGTGTCATAAGGCGCCAGGTGAGAGAAAGAAAAGGCAGAAAGAAAAAAAAATAATGGTGCTGTGGGAGCTGGCAAGTGGTGGTAGGGCAGACCTTGAGTGGTGGCAGGCCAGTGGCTTTCTAGCTGAGCAGCACGATGTGGCCCATCAGGAAGAGGTTGAGGTGGTGTATGGGATAGAAGGGTGAGGGGTGGGAAAGCATGTTTCTCTGGTTTGCAAGTGCTCTCTTTCCTGTTGGGAGCTCCATGAAGTTGCTTTCTTGTACTTCCCGTCTGGGGTCATTGCTGGCTGCGTTCCAAGACGGTGATGCTGCGCTGTGTTAGTTGGCAGGGAACCTCTACTTCATATCTCTCTTTGTTCTCTGTTTTCTGTCAGTTTTTTCATCTATTCAGTATTTGATCTAGTTCTTTATCCCTTCCTTTGGTGCTTAGGGTTCCAGATGGGACTGGACTCAATGATATCTTAATTATGCTCTAATTCCAGTATTAGAAAGGTGTGCTTTATGAGTCAGAAAGCAAATTTACTTCATTTCTAGATTTCTGATTTTTTAAAAAAATGCCTTCTATTGTATTATAGATATCATATTATATATCATTTTTGGAATATAAACCCACTTTTACATGCTTATTAAGCTTGAAGCTCTTAAAAATCACTCAATTATTATTCAATATTTGGTTATTAAGAACTTAAAATTAAATACTTATTTTTTAATTGAAAATTATCACACGTCAAATGTATTAACTTCCCAGGGCTTCAGTAAGAAAGCTCTAAAGCTAGGTGGCTTAAAACAACAGAAATTTCTTCTCTCACAGTTTTGGAGGCTGGAAGTTTGATATCAAGGTGTCAGCTAGGTTGGTTCCTTCTGAAGGCTCTGAGGGAGAATCTGTTCCATGCTTCTGATGGTTGCCCATAATCCTTGGTGTTCCTTGGTTTGTAGACACATCACTCCAATCTCTGCCTCCATCATCACATGGTGTTCTCCACTCTGTGTGTGTCTCTCTCTGTATTCAAGTTTTCCTCTTCTTAGAAGGACACCAGTCATTAGATTTAGGGCCCACCCTAATTCAATATGATCTCATTTTAACTTGACAACATTTGCAAAAAACGTTTTTCCAAATAAAGTCACATTCACAGGTACTGGGGTTTAGGAATTCAACATACCTTTTTGAGGAACACAATTCAACCCATAACATCAATGAAAATAATCCATGAGTTGGAGACTCTTTCTTTATTAAAGTTTGCTTCAGTTCTTAGAAACCCATGAATAACATGAGTGCAGAAAAATTCCAAGGTTATATAATACTGAATTTTACTGAATCTTAGATGCACATTTTTTCCACATTATAACAACTCTGAAATCAGAAGTTGTCTTACAGTAGATGGCATTTTAGCATCATGTCATAGATTAATTGTGGTGCTTTCCTTTTCTTGGAGCCCTGGTGGCACAGTGGTTAACAGCTCAGCTGGTAACCAAAAGGTCAGCAGTTCGAATTCACCAGCTGTTTTTTGGAAGACCTATGGGGCAGTTCTACTCTGTCCTATAGGGTCACCATGAGTCGGAATTGACTCAGTGGCAATGGGGTTTGGTTTGGTGTAGTTGGCTTCTTTTCTTAATAATAATTAAAATAATATACTTGCAATTAATGGCATCTTAGATTTGATGAAATACACTACATATTAATTTACCGTAGATGCCTAAATTTTATTTCAGTTTTCTAGTCTGACATAAATGCATTATGTATCCTAATCTTTCACCTTAAATGAGATTTTCATGAACCTAATATATCTTAACATAATCATTTTAAGTAAACTAAGCTATATGGAATGTTTTTTTATTCAGTGTGAATTCCAAGGTGGGCTTAAGCTACAACTTAAACATGTCTGGGCTTGTTGGATGAACTGGGCATGCATATGAGGTGTTTATGTGTACAAATTGATTTATATGGGGTGTTCTTGTTGGAGAAGGAAGAAAGTTTTGTTTCAGTGTCTACGGCAGGACACAAGCATATAAATGGGGTGCTCTAGGAAGCAGAGACTAAGACAGAGGGGCAGTATAAGCAGTTTATTGAGGTAACACCTGTAAAAGATAAAAGGGAGAGAAATTGTATTGGGCAGGGAACACCTACAGATCTGACAATAGAGTCAACTCAACAGGTAGCTCTGGAGCAAAGATTGGCCATGAGATTGGGTACCCCACTGGGCAGAAATGACCAGGCTTTAATATACCCACAGTGTAGTCAGACTTGGTTGCAGGCTGCCCAAGAAGACCATGGTCTTGCCCTGAACACTGAGGCAGATCTTGAATAAGCTACAGTTGGAGACTGTAAGCTAACAGGGCTCCTTGCAGGTAAAGGGCAAATTATTTCTTGAAGGGAGATCTGAGAACTACTCAGGACAGCACAGTATGTGTCTTAATTAAATGGTGGTTCTTGTCCAAGGCCTCACGTCTGAATCCTGTAGGAAAAAGTGTGTCAACAACTGAGAAGTCTCTGAGATTTCAGCTTACTTTCAAGCTAGCAAATCAGCCTGGCACAGTTTCATGGATGCTGTCAGAGGACATGGAACTCCTGGGTCAGAGACAAAGGGCTTGAATACTCATGACACAGTAGCCATCATGTTTACGTTGATTCCCTGTGCTCCAGTTCCCACAGGGAGATGTGAAGAGGGCTAGGAGACACTTGCAGATGCAGTGGGGTGTGTTGTATGAGAGGAACCCTGCCTGAGCTTATGGGAACCTGAATCTTTTACAATGGGCAGAAAGCCTACCTGAATTTTGTCCCAGAGTGCAGTAAACAAGCTTTCCCCTTGCTCCAGGGGGAGACACGATATCTTTCAAGGCAGCTGACGATATATACATTCTTAAGAATATAATCTAGAACAAAGCCAGCGAGTGCCTCTGCTTACAAAACTTGCAGAAATGTGACAGACCCATGGAGAACTATCTCCCAACAAGGTGTTCCAAACAAAGTTGAAGTAAATATTTTCATAAGTGACTTTGGAAGACAAGGGGCACAAAACAAAGAGATGACTCTGCCTTGGTCCTAAAATAACAATTGTTAACACATAGTAGGGAGAAGGACGTTCTTCCCACTTCTTGCAACACTTGAGCTCAGTGAGAATTTCAGGGGAGGCAACGCCAGGTAAGCTTCTTGAGTGTTTGTAGTTTGGGAACACAGCATTATTGGCATGTACACCAGTGCCTCACTGGCTTTTCCAGGGCCAAGGTTGCTCTTGGAGAGCATGCAGAATTGGACTGTAGTGAGTTGGGTCAGAGCCTGAAAGCAATGAGAAGACTGTAAAGACTTTGGAGACATCCTTTGAGGACTTTCAAAGTTAGGCAGGGATTCAGGGTCTTATTTTGCATGGGACTAATTTCTCTCTCTTATGCAGGTGAAAATAAAAGGCAGGTAATTTTGAGATGTGAGTATTAATATTCCCAGTACCCTAAGGAGCCCTGGGGGTGCAACAGTTAAGCACTCAGCTGCTAACCAAAAGGTTGATGGTTCAAACCTACCAGCCACTCCATGGGAAAAAGGATCTGGTAATTTGCTTCTATAAAGATTACAGTCTAGAAAACCCTATCGGGCAGTTTTACTTTGCATGTGGGGTAGCTGTTATGGATTGAATCGTGTCCCCCCAAAATATATACTAATTTGGCTAGGCCGTGATTCCCAGTATTGTGTGATTGTCCACCATTTTGTCATCTGATATTGATTTTCCTATGTGTTATAAATCCCATCTCTATGACGTATATGAGGCAGGATTAGAGGCAGTTATGTTAATAATGCAAGACTCAATCTATAAGATTAGGTTTTGTCTAAAGGAAATCGCTAAAAGAGATATAAAAGAAAGAAGCAAACAGAGAGACATGGGGACCTCAACTCCCCAAGAAACTAGAGCCAGGAGAATATTGTGTCCTTTGAACCCGAGGTCCCTGCACTGAGAAGCTCCTAGTCCAGGGGAAGATTGATGAACGGACAGAGAGAAAGCCTTCCCCTGGAGCTGGCAACCTGAGTTAGAACTAGCCTCCTAGACTGTAAGAGAATGAATTTCTCTTTGTTAAAGCCTCCCCCTTTTGGTATTTCTGTTATAGTAGCACAAGATAACTAAGACAATAGCTAGAAGTCAAAATTGACTTGAAGGTACACAATAACAACAACAGCCTGTACCTTAAATCTGGAAGACCTGCCTGAAGAAATTCAGGTCACACCAGCAGTGCTTATTCAACAACTCTCACCAGTTCTTTGATGTATGAATTGCTATAGCTAGTAATTCTGTCCAGCCTAACTATAGCTGGCAGTGTGTCCGCTTCCATTTTTGTCCCTTAACCTTCCTTTCTCAAGAACACCTAACTTAAGGAAAGAATGAATAAGCAAATAATTCCATCTAGGTAAATGATATTAATAATATTAAAGTTTTAGTATTAAGGAAAGAATTTATTATTCATATTTCAAAGCTCTGTTCAACATTTACCTTCTGCTTGAAACCGGCCCATTCCAGATCACAGTGGTTTCTTCCTTCTTCAAACTCATACAACTAATGTTTTAGATCTTCTTACGTTGTTGTATGCCATCAAGTCAAATCTGATTTATAGCCACCCCATAGGGTTTTTTTTATAGGCAGAATAGAACTGCCCTATAGGGATTCCTAAGCTATAATCTTTATGGGAGCAGAATGCCAGGTCTTTGATTTCTTCCACATTTCAATAAGCAGACAAGCACTTAAACACTGTGCCACCAGGCCTTCTCAATCTTCTCATATGTTTTTTTAAAATCAATTGAAAGTGACTACCTGGAGTCCTTTGTTGAAAATGGTGAGACCATGTCCCAACTCTTGGGAAAGGCAGCTATGAACAACGTGGTCCAAGAAGTTCAGATACGGAGGTAGCAGCATACCCTTATATATTAACGAACAGTTCTTTAATTGTTCCTCCATAGAAGACAGTTTCCCACCCCTTCTTGCTCCCACAGAAGTAATGCAATCTTATGAAACAAGGGTTCTTTTTTCAAACAACTTTGGAAAACTCTGAAAAGGATAGAACCCTCCTGGGAATTCACAAGGCACATTACCATAACAAAAACTACAATGAACCTTGCATTAAAGAAATCTGCTTGATTCTGTGTAATCTAGAATCTTCAAACTATTTTTTTTTCTGCGCGGCCTTTTTTTCTCAGTGACATCCCAACAAACTACTTGAAAATCTTTGTTTTATTCTCTTGTGTAGAAATACAACTACTGGCTTGTTTACCTTTCCATATGTTTGGTTTATATCTCTCTACAGCTGAACTATAAACTTAATGAGAACAGCAGTGTTGTTGATTGAATTCTGTCCTCCAAAAACGTGTGTCAACTTGGCTAGGACATGATTCTCAGTATTGTGTGATTGTCCAGCATTTTGTCATCTGATGTGATTGTCCTGTGTTGTAAATCCTACTTCTATGATGTTAATGAGGTAGAATTAAGGGCAGTTATGTTAATAAGGGAGGACTCAATCTACAAGACTAGGTTGTGTTTTAAATCGATCTCTTTTGAGGTATAAAAGAGAGAAGCTGGCAGGAGACATGGGGACCTCATACCACCAAGAAACAAGAGCCAGGAGAATAATGCGCCGTTTGGAACTCAGTCCCTGTACTGAGAAGCTCCTTGACCAGGGAAGACTGATGACAAGGACTTTCCCCCAGAGCTGACAAAGAGAAAGCCCTCCCTGGCACTGGCACCCTGAATTTGGACGTCTAGCCTCCTAAACTGTGAGTGAATAAATTTCTCTTTGTTAAAGTCATCCACTTGTGGTATTTCTGTTGTAGCAGCACTAGATGACTAAGACAAGTGGCTATATCCTAAACTTCTTGTAAAAAACCCAGTGCCATCAAGTCAATTCCGACACATAGCGACCCTAAACTTCTTGTATCCATCACAAAATCTAAATCAATCCCACATACATAATTGGAGTTCAAGATGTATTTTTAAATGTTTTAACTAAGTTAACCATAATAAGAATGGTGGTTGTAGATATTTCATAAATTCACCAGTGCTTTCCCAGTGCTTAGCACATAGTAAGCACTCAGTCAAAATGTATTGAATATTAGAATTTTGTGTTAAGATAGCTGAGGATATAAAGATGCATAAGACACAGTCCTTGAAATTAAGGAGCTTAGATACTTTTGAGGCAACTTTGTAATAAAGATCATTGGGCTCATGTTGCAGTGGAAATGAAAGAAGGTAAAGAAGATCCTGACTGTGAATGTTGCTTTCCCAGGAACAGGTACCCGAGATGGGTTCCCACCTGGGCCAAACGTGCCCTATACGCAGATGCTTAGGGAGTGGAACAGTGCGTAGGTAGTGTTTTTCTCTGGGTCCGGCCACCAGAGCTCAAGGCTTGGCTCTGCCACTTGCTAGTTGTGTGTCTTCAGATCAAGCTTTTAAATACTTATGTAGAAAATGGAATAAAAATAGTTCCTGCCTTATAGGGCTATTGTAAAAATTAAATAATATATTTAAAGAATTTGACACAACTGTCACACACAGGCAAAACTGAATACATATAATTTATTATGTCTGCTAGGGTGAATAAGAAACACCATGGGGAGGTGTAAAAGTTCTTTAAACCAGGGCTCAGAACTGGTTCCTCTGGTTTGAACCTCTGAGGAGAATTTGCGTTTCTAACAAGCTCCCAGGACATGCTAATGCTGCTGGTTAGAGGCCAATTCTGAGAACCACTAATACAGCAAAAAAACCTCGTCGCTGTGGAGTTGATTTTGACGCATAACGACCTTATGTGACAGAGTAGAACTTCCCTATAGGGTTTCCAAGGAGCAGCTGGTGGATTTGAACTGCCAAACTTTTGGTTAGCAGCCATAGCCCTTACCCACTGTACCACCAGGGCTCCAGTGGGTCTCAGAATTTATTATACCTAAGAATCACTTGGGGGTTTTGTTAAAATGTAGATTCTGATTAAGTAGATCTGGGGTGGAAATGGAAATTATCAGCAGGTGTTTGAACTGGAAGGCACCAGTTCGAAGCCCTGCTTTAAAACTTTTGAATAGCAACACGATATCAGTCTTTTTACCTCGAAGTTTCCAGGTGTCTCTTCTTTCTCAGTAGTTATTTATTTTTTAAACACAATGTATATTATAAGTAAGGTGGCCTTTTTCCTTGGCGTTGCAGAAATAACCATTGGAGTAATTAAATTGCCTTGATCTGGGACTTCCAGGCCACATTGAAGTATTTGTGTTGATGAATGGGGCCTGGCCAGAACAGAAAAGACTCACCTGGAAGGCCAATATCAACTAGCCTCAGGAGGCATGATTTAACCTATCCTGAAGGACTGGCCACTAAAAGCCTGGAACACTAAGACTTGGAAAGCTTCCTAGGTGATGAGAACATCTGCTCTTGGAAGGGTAGCACGTCCTTTGGGATGTAGAAGCTTTACATTGGGAACCCTCCCAGACCTCGTCTTAGGCATCTCTTTGTTTGCATCCTTTTTGGCTATAATAAATCCGTAGTCATAAGTATAGTATCCTCTCTGTGACTTCTGTGTCATTTTAGTAAATTATTGAACCCAAAGTGGCAAAGGAGCCAGCAGTTTAGAAAGTAAGGGTGTCATGTGGACTCCGAAGCTTGTGGCTGGCATCTTGCAGGCAAAGTGAAAAACCAACCTCAGATTTGTGGCCAGCAGGTTGGAAGGTTGGGATGTTGTGTGGACTCTCCAAACTTACTGTTGGTACCTGCCTATTTGGCAATCTGAAGAATGGTGTCCCTTTAACTTGTGAGCACTGACCTACCTTCCAGTGGCTAGGGTCAGAGAGAGAGAGAGTGTCACGAGGGATGCTGGTGATGAGGATGGAGAAGCAGAAATGTGAGGACTGGATCAATCTTCGGTTTTGAGGATTGGACTCATGTTGGCCCTTACTGCTCAGTATGTCTTTCACGATGGCATAGTCACTCAGCTTTGTACAGTCAATTAAAATCATATTTTATGTATGACTTTACTTGAGGACAAATACCACGTCCCATGCTTTTTCTATCACTTGCAGAGCCAGCACAGTATTTTTTAGAAGTTCAACACTCAGTTAATGCTTATTAAATAAACAAGCAACTTCCAAATGTGATTATGGGTTATAAGGTAACTGGTCCTTTAGGTAAGACAGAATATGTTGGCTGGCTACATATGTGAATTGCTACTTTGTATATTTTGTTATAACGAATGCATGGCTTATGAAAGCTTCTATTATTTTAAACGTGGACTATTCAGTGTAAATTTTTTGGTGTCAATTTTTTATAGTTGTCTCAGTTTCCCAAGCCCCAAGCATTCAGTTGCTTTTAAAAAACACTAACTTCTTTTTTGAATTCCCTATTTCCTCCAGCGGTACTAATGACATTTTTAAGTTTAACACTGTATTTTAAAACAGTTCCTCAATTGTGTGACTATAAATGTCATAAAAAAAAAAAAGTCATAGACGCTTATAATAAAGATTCTTAATCATCCTATTTGTTTCTTATTCTTTCTGTAGCCTACTTAGGCTATGCTGCTTAGACAGAGCATGGATTGAGCACCAGCTTTTGTTTTTTCATGTTCTTCCTAAATCACGATGTCTATTTTGGAGACTGGCTGAAGGACTGACCCTGAGATTACTAATATTTCCCTGGATATGAAAAACTTTGTTGTTGTTGTTAGGTGCTGTCAAGTTGATTCTGACTCATAGCAACCCTACGTACAACAAAACAAAACATTGTCCAGTTCTGCGCCATCCTCACAATCATTGCTGTTTGAGTCCATTGTTGCAGCCACTATGTCAACCCATCTTGTTGAGGGTCTTCCTCTTTTTCACTGACCCTCTACTTTACCAAGCATGATTTCCTTCTCCAGGGACTGGTCCTTCCTGTTAACATGTCCAAATAATGTGAGACGGGGTCTCGCCATCCTCATTTCTAGGGAGCATTCTGGTGTGCTTCTTACAAGACAGATTTGTTTGTTCTTCTGGCAGTCCACGGTATATTCAATATTCTTAGCCAACACCATAATTCAAATGCGTCAATTCTTTGGTCATCCTTATTCATTGTCCAGCTTTTGCACGCGTATGAGGCGATTGAAAATACGATGGTTTGGGTCAGGCATACCCTAGTCCCCAAAGTGACATCTTTGCTTTTCAACACTTTAAAGAGGTCTTTTGCAGCATATATGCCCATTTGATTTCTTGACTGCTGCTTCTATGGGCATTGATTATGGATCTAAGTAAAATGAAATCCTTGGCAACTTCAATATTTTCTCCATTTATCGTGATGTTGCTTATTGGTCCAGTTGTGAGGATTTTCAGCCATGCTGTAGTCTTTGATCATCATCAGTAAGTGCTCTTCAAATCCTCTTTGCTTTTAGCAAGCAAGGTTGTGTCATTTGATATCACAGGTAGTTAATATGTCTTCCTCCAATCCTGATGTTGTGTCCTTCTTCATATAGTCCAGCTTCTCAGATTATTTGCTCAGCATACAGAACAAATAAGTATGGTGAAAGGATACAACTCTGATGCACACCTTTCCTGCTTTTAAACCACACACCATTCCCTTGTTCTGTTCAAATGACTGCCTTTTGGTCTATATACAGGTTTGGCTGAGCACGATTAAGTGTTCTCGAATTCCCATTATTTGAAAAGTTATCCATAATTTGTTATGATCCACACAGATGAATGCCTTTGCATAGTCAATAAACACAAACATCTTAATGGTATTCTCAGGTTTTATCCAAGATCCATCTGACAATAGCAATGATATTCCTTGTTCCATGTCCTCTTCTGAACCCAGCTGGAATTTCTGGCAGCTCCCTGTCAATGTACTGCTGCAACCGTTTTTGAATTATCTTCAGCAGAATTTTACTTGCATGTGATATTAATGATATTGCTTGATAATTTCTGCATTCTGTTGGATCTCCTTTCTTTAGAACGGGCACAAATATGGATCTCTTCTATTCAGTTGGCTAGGTAGCTGTCTTCCAAATTTCTTGGCATAGATGAGTGTGCACTTCCAACGCTGTATCTGTTTGTTGAAACATGTCAATTGGTATTCTGTCAATTCATGGAACTTTGTTTTTCACCAATGCCTTCAGTGCAGGTTGGACTTTTTCCTTCAATATGAAAAACATAGTGAGGAATAAATAACTGAGCAAACATTAAAGCATTGCAACGGCTTACTTCCTGAATCCTTACTGTGTTTGAAGCATTTTTTATATAAAAAAATCTTCATCATATGAGACAAATGTTAACATTATATCACTGAAGGAATGAAAGCCTAGGAAAGTTAAGAAGCTTACCTAAAGTTAAATTGCAATGACTAGCATAACTGGGATTCAAGCCTAAAGATCACCCCGATTAGAGTCTGTAGTTTTAAGCACTACTCTATACCAATTTTACCCATAACTTTTGGCACATGAGTACCATTTTTATAGTTAAAATTTGAATGGTTAAGCAGAAGTTGGCCCCTTGGGACTGCTCATGCTGCTGGAACACTGGAATATATCCTACTTTTCTTCATTCATACTTCAGCTCTCTGGATATATTTTAATCTTAATTAGAAGCAAAAATGTTCCATTGTAAGTAAAAAAAAAAGTTGTAATTTATGGTATAGACTCGAGTCTAGTTGTTTTACTTTCACCTTCATTCAGTGCCTTCTGAAAACTCCTGTTCACGTTGAGTCAGCAAGTAGTGCAGTCCTGAAGTTTAGGAGCAGAATTGGGACGACGAACCACTGAGCAAATCTTCCTTTAAAAGCCAGAGTTTGAGATTTAAATAAGTGGCTGCTTGATAACTACTGATTTCCCTGCGAGACACACATTTTTATTATCATTGATTCTTCTGAGATTTATCAGTCATCAATAAAACAACTAGAACACAATCAAGCAGAGAGAAGAGTTGAAAGATTTCACTTAGCTTAGAAAGCATTTTAAAAAACATGTGTTTGTCATTAGTGGAAGTACTAAAATCCTAAAAGAAATACTCAAGTGTGTCCTTCCGAAAGAAAGTGTAAATGACCTCAGATGGGATGAAGATGCAAGAAACAGAGCATCAAAAAAGTGGGTAAATCTCAGAGAGTGTCTACTGCTAAAGCAATAGTGATGTCCGTGAAGTTTAAAACATATGTATAGTTAAAACAAACGATAACAATGTCATATAAATATGAAGAATGGCAAATGGAGGTAATGTATTTTAATGTTCTTGCTTGATCTTGGAAGAAGTACAAGTAGTCCCTGACTTACGACGGGGTTTTGCTCTGATGACTGTCATAAGTTGGTTCTGACGTAAGTAGGATATGTCACTTTTTTTTTTTTTTTTTTAGTTTTCATTATTATTGTCTTTTATGATCAGTATTTTTATAAATCCCATCTTTGTGGGGGTTAGAAAGATTACATATAAACTCACAGATACGTTTTAATACATAAAGCCCAAAACCAAGCCCATTGCTGTTGAGTTGATTCCGACTCACAGCTACCCTATGAGACAAAGTAGAACTGCCCCACAGAGTTTCCAAGGAGTTGCTGGTGAATACGAACTGTCATCCTTCTGGTTAGCTGTGGAGCTCCTAATCACTGCGCCTGAGGGCTCCAATACATACAGACATAAAAAATACACAAATCATAAAAATTTACTTCAACAATGAAAAAGAGTCAGATGACATTGGCATTTTGTCCATTTCGATAATAACTCTACTTGTGGAAGGTTCTGGATTATCTAGATTATCCCTGGGAATGGGGGTGGCATTTCTAGTCAGAAAATTAGTGAGTGTTGTCTATATGGTCCTTTTCTTTTTTTCTTCATGTATTTTGCTGTTACATCTCAGTGCTTCCTGAGTCTGCCTATCAACTTGAACGAAGCGGTCAGCATTGGGGTCCATGTTTTCAAGCAACTGAAGGCCCTGATTTAGTTTAGAAAACTAAATCTACACAGCAGTGTTTTGAACAGTAAATCATAAAATCGAGCACCTGTGAGTGAACATTCGAGAATGACAATATTAGCAAATTATGTACTGCAACATTGTATGTAGAATATATTACTAATGATAAGACGTACAAAGGAAAAAATGGATGATCATTAGTGTGATTCGTTGTAACTCAAATGCACTGTAAATCGGGGACTACCTGTAAAAGTAATAATTTACATTAAAACCAAACCGGTTGCTGCTGAGTCGTGTCCTACCTGTGGTAGCTCCGTGTGTTGTGTCAGCGTAGAACTGTGTTCTACAAAAATGTCAATGACCAGTTTTTTGGGAGTAAATTGCCGGGCCTTTCCTTCAAGGCACCCTCTGAGTGGACTCAAACCTCCAACTATTTGATTAGCAATCAAGCATGTTAATCACTGGTACCACCTGTCAAAAGCCACGCTTAGAGAGAAATTTTTACTTTTTAATACGTATATTTTTTAGTAGGATAGAAGAATCCCTGGGTGGGATGACTACGGAGCACTTCCTCAAATCTGTAAAAAAAAAAAAAAAAAAAAATACAAGTAGTAACCCTTAATTCAAAGACTAAATCATAATTAAATCCATTTTTAATAGAAATTAAAAATTATTACTAGTGAATGGTAATGGAAATAATAGATTTCAAAATTTTCGTAAACAAGATAAAGTAAATTTATTGCTTTAATTCGTAGGCTGGCAAACTTTTCTATAGAAGGTCACATAGTAAATATTTTAGGTTTGTGTGTCATATCAACGGCACTGGGTTTCTGGGTATGGGAGACCCTGGTGGAGTAATGGTTAAGTGCTACGGCTGCTAACCAAGAGGTCGGCAGTTCAAATCAGCCAGGCGCTCCTTGGAAACTCTATGGGGCAGCTCTACTCTGTCCTGTAGAGTCGCTATGAGTCGGAATCAAATCGACGGCATTGGGTTTGGTTTTGGTTTGGTGTCATATGGTCTCTGTTGCAATTACTCAGCTGTTCCATTGCAGTAGTAAAGCAGCCATAAGCAATACAGAAATGAATGGTTATTCCTCTGCTCCAGTATGATTTTATTGTCATGAACAGACAGTGGGCCAGATCTGACCCGTAGGCCATAGTTTGCCAATCCCTGCTCTAATGTATGAATTAGAGTTGAAGATAGGAGGAAAATTAATGAGCTAAGTATTCATTTTGAGAAATAAAAAAGAACAATAGGATACATCTAAACAAAGTAAAGAGAAGATAGTAAAGATTACAATAGAAAACAAGGAAAAAGAATCAAACATAAAATAGAAATGATCAACTATGTCAGTTTTTGAAATACTGGGCATCCTAGGGTTATAAAATTCTGATTTATGTAACAACCCATAGTTATGAACCAAGCCCTATAGAGCCTATTATATTAAAAATTTGAGGTACATACATTACTATTATTACTGTATTATTGTGTTAAAGATATTTTCATGCACCTGGAAGTGTTTCTTTAATGATTTTTATTTATAGAAAAGTACACTATTTACTATATGCTAATTTTTTTTTAAGACAAAAATTTGACTGCCGTTAGATACCAACTGTACCTAATTATTCCAACTTTCATACAAATTTCACTTAAATTTATGCTTAGGAACAGAACTTGTTCATAACATGGGGACTGTCTGTATTAACAAAGTTGACAAATTTTGGCTAGATTGATAAAGACAGAAAGAAACAACACATAAATAATATAAATAATAAAAATTGACAAAACTGTAGATTCTGTAAGGAATAGAAGATAACTAGAAAATACTATGAACAACTTCGTGCCAATATATTGAAAACTTAGATGAAATGAATACATTCTTAGAAAAACAATTTACCAAAACTGACTCAAGAAGAAATAGGAAGACTCCATAGCCCAGTAATTGTACTTACAAGTGGTAGTTGACAGCCTTCTCAAAAACAGATGCAACAGGTTTTAGAGAAAACTTCTACTAACATTTAAGGAGTAGGTGTTTTCTAAAAACAAATAAACAGTAAAACCAAACCCTTTGCCATGCAATCAATTTTGACTAATAGCCACTCTATAAAAGGGTGGCACAGGACCAGGCAGTGTTTCATTCTGTTGTATATAGGGTTGCTATGAGCTGGAACCAACTTGATGGCACCCAACAACAACAACAGCAGAGAACATAAAAAGAGGAAATAATATCCACTCCTTCTATTAGGCTAGTCTGACCTTGATACCAAAACCATAAAGATATGCTGTGACAGGTAAAAGATGGACACAAATTCACTGACACTCCTTCCGTGAAGAGGTGGAGTTTATTTGCCCTCCTCTGTATGGATTGTGTGTGGCTACTCTGACTACTAGAGTTGGAAGAAATGGTGCTGTGCCAATCCCGAACCTAGCTTTTAAGAGCATTGGCAGGTAAGAAGTGTGACTATGGAGGAGAGGGGCCTAGCCAAGCCCAGCACCTGCCTGCCCTGCCAAGGCACCAGGCATCTGATAGAAATTTATCATGGGTTTTCAGCCCAGTTCCCTCACCAGCTGAATACCGAACGATCTCAGTCAATGCCACATGAAACAGAAATATTTCCCAGTGAATCCCTGCCTAAGTTTCCAACCCACAAAATCATGAAATTATAATATAGTTGCTATTTTAAGTCTCTGTGCTTGGAAGTACTTGGTTATGTGGCAGTAAATAACGAACAATAACGTGAGGAAGCAAACTTGTAGTCCAGTATCAGGCGTGAACATAGATGCAAAAATCCTGAACAAACAAAAAATCATCTGGCAAACCAAAATCAGCGAAGAGTAAAAAAATTGCACATCATCACCAAAGTGAGTTTATCCCAGGTAGGCAAGGGGATCTAATGTTAGCAACTTTATTAATATCATTGTCTGAATTAATTGATTGAAGAAGGAAAACTATTTCATTTCGATAAATGCAAATAAAGCATTTGAGAGAAGTCAACACACATTCAGAAGAAAACTAGGAAAAGAGGGCTATTATTTGACCTAATAAAGAGTCAGCCATAAAATACCAGCGAACATTGTTCTTAATGGTAAAATGCATTCGCAGCTCATTTAAAATCAGGAGGGTTGATTTAATCAGTGCATCTATTTAACATTGTACTAGTGATCCTAGCTAGCATCATAATATATGAAAATGAAATAAAAACGTTAAAAAATACCATATATAATAGCAAAAAAACTCATAAAGTACAGAGTAATAAATCTAACAAAAAGTGTGTAAAACTGTGGAAACAATTTAAAACGTCATTGAAGATATTTTAAAAAGCCTGTATAAATGAAAAGATACAATATACCATGGATATAAAGTCAATGCCATAAAGATTTGCATTTTCTTGAAATTAATTTTTAGAATTAATGAAATTCCAATCAAACTTCCAATAGTTTTTTCTTCTTTTTTTTAGTGAAACTTGACAAGCTGATTCTAGAATTTTATATAAAATAGCAAAAGCTCAAGGATAGATAAGACATTCTTGAGGAAGAAAAATGTGATAAGAGTACTTACATTTCAGATATCATGATATAAAACAATAATAATTAATATAATTTGATATTCGTGAAGGGATAGGCATATATGTATATACATACATTTATATATATATTTAAAATATATATAAAACCTAAAACACAAACCCTTTGCCGTTGAGTTGATTCAGACTCATAGTGACCCTATAGGACAGAATAGAACTGCCCCATAGGGTTTTCAAGGAACAGCTGATGGATTCAAACTACCAACCTTTTGGTTAGCAGCTGCACGCTTAACCACTGGTTTGAACTCACCAGCCACTCCTCGGGAGAAGGATGTGGCAGTCTGCTTCCATAAAGATGTACAGCCTTGAAAATGCTACAGGGTCATTATCAGTTGGAATCAACTCCTTGGCAGTGGGTTTCCTTTATGTATATATACTGTTGTTGTTGTTGTTAGGTGCTATCGAGTGGGTTTCAACTCATAGCGACTATGTACAACAGAACAAAACACCACTGGACTCTGCGCCCTCCTCGCAATCATTGCTATGTTTGAGCCCATTGTTGCAGCTACTTTGCCAATCCATCTTATTGAGGGTCTTCCTCTACTGAGGTATGTAAAAGATTCGTCGACACTGCTTCCATAGAGAGGTGGAGTTTATTTTCCCTCCTCTACAATAAATACTGCATTTTTTTTTTGGGATCTACGGCATAGCTATAAAAATGTGATAAATATATCTATAATAATCAAGGATTACTAAAGGTAATAGAGATATTTCATTAACAACCCTGAACTCTGTAAGCCATTCAAAATTTTTTAAAAATCCCTCAGGAATGAGAGCATGCTAAGGAAACCTGATTTCCAAGAGGAGAAAACTTCATGACAGGTATAATTATTGAGCAGCACCTAAGCTGGCACACCGCTCTGTCATGCCTCCAGCACACATTCTGTTTCCTCCATTGCCTGATCTGTCTCTGCTGTTGTTAGGTGCCGTCCAGTCGGTTCCGACTCATAGCGACCCTATGTACAACAGAACGAAACACTGCCCGGTCCTGCGCCATCCTTACAATTGTTGTTATGCTTGAGCTCATTGTTGCAGCCACTGTGTCAATCCATCTTGTTGAGGGTCTTCCTCTTTTCCGCTGACCCTGTACTCTGCCAAGCATGATGTCCTTCTCCAGGGACTCATCCCTCCTGACAACATGATCTGTTCCTAAAAAAAAAAAAGATCATCCTGACAATATGATCTGTTCCTAATCATTTAAAAAAAAAAAAAAATTGATCTCTGATACTGAGGTGTTCCCTGCTTAACTAAATTTCCTCGGGCTTGTATAAAGAACAGGTCATCAGTCTCTTAGCCATACTGTGTTTGTGACGAATACAGATTTCACTGCGTTTTTGGACTTCAATCACACTGTAATGCAGCTTGTTTATACATTTGCCCTATTAGATTGAATTCCTTAAAGGTAGGGTAAGTCCCCTTTTATAGATAGGAATTTTTGCCAGTTTCTTTACTAGTTATTGGAAATACAGAAATACTTACTGAGAATGTGCTTGGATGCATGGAGAGAATTAAGGGGAAAAAAAGGAAAGAAAAAAAGCTGTCGGCAGTAATAACCTTTGGAATTATCTCCTATGCTAAACACAGTGCTGATCACATCCACATATATGAAGTCATGGAATTTTAGAGTTGGAGTAGACTTTGGAATCATCTGCCTAACCTTCTTATTTTACAGAACTAAGTCCCAAAGAGGTGAAGTGGCTCATCCAAGGTCACGGGGCTCTTTGGTTGTAGAACAAGGCACTGAAGTCCAGACTTCCTGACTCCTAGGCTGATGTTCCTTCCCTGTATCATATTGCTTCTTGTCTGGCCTTTCTGAAATAAAAGGACGGAATTTAGTATCTCTAACCCTGTGTATTATCTGATCATGGCACACAACCAGAAGTCTTGATAGTTCCAAAATAACAGTTTTAGGTTGGCTTAAGAGCTTGTTTTGTGTCATTTTCTTCTTCAGGGAAATCAGCTACATGCACTTATAGATTGCGTGATTTAATACTAAATTATGTACCATGGTTCAGCCTCTATACTACTCATAAAAATCCAAATATCATTAAATTATTCTAATTTATGTTCGAGAGAAAAAAATCTGCATGAACCTTAGGCTAGACAAACAGCATTATTATTATTATAAAACACAAATATATGTAAATTTAGTTCTTTAATACTTAGATTATGTGACCACCTGTAATTACAAATTTGTAATTTATAATTACAAATTTTTATATAATTTACAATTACAAATCAAAACCTCTCCCAATAATTTATATTCAGCCTGGGTTATACCCAATTAGACAAGACATTTTTATTTAATGTTGGCTTTTACATTTTTGCATACTAGAAGCTTGACAATCCACTTAATTTGGTTTAATTTTCTGAAGCCTGGAGTGTTTTTGAATAAGCTTTGTCTTTACTTCTAATTAGGACTATATCTGTTTCATAAAAAAAGTTGATCTCAGATTACAAGAAGTATACAGAGATAAAATTATTTCCCTGCCTTATAATGATGTTTTAATTTCTATTTGTCCCATTAATCTACCTTGTTTATTTGTTTATTTTTTTAAAGATTGAAAAACATGCAAAATCACAAAGTTTTCAATGTTAGATCATTAGGCATCTCCAAACAACCACCTATCATTTGTGAGAAACCTGGGCTCAGCTAAAGAAGTTTCTTTTCCTGAACAGAACAATGAGAACATCAGACTTGGTCGTAAACTGCTCAACTAGGATAAACTCAATTCATATATGGAGTCCTATCTAGAAATGTGAGTTAATCTAGAAAGCACAGAATTTTCTCTGTTCTCTGGAGATAGAAGCTGAAGGAAAGCAAGCCAGTGTGGATAAGGGTAAAGAATGCTCAAAACAACAACTCATTTCTGTTTTCCGGGTCACTAGCAATTTTCTGACTAATATATCTCTAGACCATTGAAGAATACATTGAAAGTCTCCTCCTAGCAAGTTGTTGATAAATCATTTGTAAAGTCCGAAATTTTCACCTTTTCCTAAAACCAAATTTCTAAAAAGCTGCCTATATCAGTATAGATTGCTGAGTTATGTTTATTAAAAATCTTCAGAAATAAAGTTGTTTGACTGTATTACGATGGTTTGCTTCCACTCCAGTTCCAATGTGTGTGTGTATCTTAATCTGTGTCTTATTCTGTTCCCTCGTTTAGAAATGGGGAGACTGTTTCTCCGTAGCTGATAGCTGAGGGAGCTATTTTGAAGAATGAATAATTGTGGCTTTGCTGCTCCATCCTGGCACCCTGCTCCTTTGGGGGAAGTGCCCTGTGCTTTTGCTGGGGACAGTCAATCACACTAGCTCAACAGTGGTTGCAAAGATGGGGCCAGGGCATGACAAGGGGGTCTAGACCAGGTTAGTCAGTGTCCTTCTCTAGGATGTCCTACAAAGATGTTGGGAGAGAAAAATTTCCTTTCCTCTGTGTTCAGGAGCTGTGAAAATATGACTTCAGCCCTGCCTGTGGCCATGTCCCCAGCCCCATGGCAAAATGAAGTGCCACCATCATGCAATGATGAAGAAAATAGGGCAGGCGTCGAGGAGATTACAGAATGAATGAGCAGGAGAGAGGCAAGGCTGACAACATTTGAGTTCCTGTTCCTGGCCTTGTCCCCAGTGGGTTCCTCGTTCCTGTTGTTCTTTTGATTCTGGAATATAATCCAGGATCTTCCAAGACGTAGCCCTTTCACTTGAGCTGATTTGAGTAGTGTTTTCCTATTAATACAACTAACTAATATACTTTAAAAAATGACGAAAATAAGAAAAGGAGGCTCTTAAATGTAGGTACTTTTTTAGAGATAAGTCATGTTATTTATAGTTGTGGTTATGGTACTATAACAGCTGAAGAGTTTCATCCTTGTTAGGTTAATTCTCAAGATGTTGGTAGACTTTAAATCAGAGAAAATATTCATGTATGTCTTCTCCCTTGGGGTCTTTGCCTCTTAGGAGGGGCTCTTGGAAGTGTAACCAGGTCTTCAGGGGGAGTCTGGTTGGGTTGGCCACACTCTAGGAGCAGTGTGAAGGCCAGCAGTGCTTCCTGATCTAGAGTCCCAAGGCCATCCAAGCACGCACTGACAACAGTGACTCACTGACCCCCTCAGCCAAATTAGGATTGTGCCAAAATACACTTTCACAGAAATTTGCAACTTTTTTTTTTTAAGCTTCTATCTTTACTTGCAAAGAACTCTGGTGGTGCAATGGTTAAGTAAGTGCTCGGCTGCTAACACAAAGGTTGTCGGCTCAAACCCACCAGCTGCTCCATGAGAGAAAAGACCTGGTGATCTGCTTGCATAAAGATTATAGCCCAGGAAACCCTACAGGGCACTTCTCCTCTGTCCCATAAGGTCACTGTGAGTCAGAATCGACTCGATGGTACACAACGACAATTCTTACTAGTACATTTATAAATGGAATTTTAGCCAGAAACACTGACAAACTCTTGAACAGAAATTTAAAGTGATTTCATGACAGTATTAGCTACTGTAGCCTCACAATATTTTAGTGAGGAGGCAGATATTATCCTACTTATTAGAGAGAGGGGTACAGACAGGCAGAGATACAGACAATTGCCTCTAGTCATCTGAGTGGTCTACTGTAAGAACAAGAACAGCTATGTTGAGAAATTAGACGGTATTGAGAGGCACAGCTTTATCTTGAATTCTCCTGTGTACTCTGAAGTTTTTCCTGTGATAAAAGTAAAATGCGTTCAGAATTTCTTCTGAAAGCTGTTATACCTCTGAAATGTGCCGTAATGATATCAGCTTCTGGCAATGCAGCTGACATATTTCAGCTCAAACACACACACACAGCTGTTATTGTGAAAGCAGCAATCCAGCAGTTACCCATGACGTGATCCAACCTCATGTGTCTCATTCCTGGCTCTGTGGAGCAGCAACGCACAGGAGGAGCTGTTGCATTTTAAGTGATGATACCAACATGAAGTTTCCTAAAATTAAATGAAGGCAAAGAACAAAGACAACACATTACTGTTTGCCAACATTTAATAGTGATGTCCAGGTGCTTGGATATTCTGCATGTTTTAGGGAGAGTTTGGCTGTGTGTTGTTTGCTTGGATAAGAGATTATTTGAAGAGCATTGCCTGAGTATTTTTGTTCTTCACCTTCATCATAATAGGCCAGTGATTAACTGGCTTTACGTACAGTAGTATATTTTCTTTTGTCAGGCTCACTCTTATTTAAACAAGCTGTCTTCCATATAACACATGATTTTTCTAATGGATTTTAATAGTTATTAATAAAATTGTAATATATTAGGTGGGGCCAAGATGGCAGGGTAGTTAGATGCTTCCTGTGGTCCTGCTTACAACAAAGACCTGAAAAGTGAATCAATTATATATGACAACCTAGGAGCCCTGGATATCAAAGGTGAAGTTGAGGAATCGGACTGAGCAGCAGGGGGAGAGAGGGACAGTTCAGAAGCAGCAAGTAGTTACCAGACCTGACCTGGTGGGAACTGACACCCAGCAGGCTGGACCAGCTGGCATGCGAAGTGAGGCAAATGGTGGCACTCAGGATGCATTTTCCACATAAGGAGAGACCTAGCAGCAGAGAATCCATGCAACACTTCAGAAACAGGGAGAAGCAACACTGAATCAGCAAAAGATAAGTACATGTGTCTGACCTACCATGGGGATCAAAAAACACTCCCTTTTGGAAGAACCTCTCTCCCATTTATTTCCCCCCTCCTCTCTCTGCACCAGTCCCAGGCTGGCTTCAGCGATTGCTACATCGCCTTCGCGCACTCTGAGCCATTCTCCCAGCTTTGGAGAAGGAACAAATTAACAAACAACAGGAAAAAAATAGTCTGCCAGCTCCCCTAAGCTGGGAACTCAGGGCAGGCACAGCTCCTTTGCATAGGCACAGGCATAAGGGGCCCACAGACTCTGAATGCGTCTCATCCCTGCACAGACTTGTGTGGGCCCTCATTAGCACAGTACAACAGGGTATATACCTGAAGCCTAATTTCAGCTGTATCAGCTATATGGCGGAGTAGCAGGTTTGTAATATTTGACACCACTCTGCCCATTAAGGGGGGTCCTCACCTACCCACATCAGGGGCCTGAGAACTGGTGGCTCCACCCATGCCACCTAGCCACCCACAACAGGGAAACAAGACTAAGTGGTGCCTTCCAGTCCTTAGAGCCAACAGCATTGGGTGCCTGTAGTCTGGCTACAAAACCCACCCACCTGCACACTCTAGGGAACAGGGACACACTTTCAGATATTCAGGTGTAGCTATCACCTCCCCCCCCCCGCCCCGCTCAGCACATGACCCACCACATGGGTCAAATACCTGTGGCTACTCCAATCACTCCACCCATCTAGGACTATAGGTGAGAGCCTGTACCACACACTTGGTGACCAACTAAATGTATACCTGAGTTGAATCCATATGAGAAGAGTAAGTGAACTCCTGGGCTTACATACCTAGTAACAGGTCTAACTGCCTGGTCAGAGCTTCAAAGTCACCAATAATCAAAAGAGCTCACATGAGCAGCCCATTTGGGCATATCAAAACAAAATAGAAAGCTAGGACACAACAAGCAAACATAAATAAATATAATAAATTATTGATGGTTTGGAGACAACAGTCAATATCAAATCACATAAAGAGGCAGAACGTGATGGCCTCAGCGAGATCCCAAACAAAGAATCAAGAAATCTTCAGGAGAAGAGAACTTCTTGGAATTACTGGAGGAAGAATTGAAAAGGTTAATATACAGAGCTCTTCAAGAGGTCAGGAAGGAGATCAGGCAAAACCCAGAAGAAGCCAAGGGACACACAGACAAAGCAATAGAGGAAATCAAAAAGGTTATGAAAGAGCATAATGATAAATTTAATGGGCCACCAGAATCTATACAGAGACAGAAAACAGAATACCAAAAGATTAATAATAAAATTTCAAAATTAGATTACACAGAAAGTCATAGGAGCTGAACTGAGGTAACGGAAGTCAGAATTAGTGAGACTGAAGATAAAGCACTTGACACCAATTTATTTGAGGAAAAAACTGATAAAAGGGTTTTAAAAAATGAAGAAACCCTAAGAATTATAAGGGACTCTATCAAGAGAAACAACCTACTAGTGATTGGAGTACCAGAATGGGGGCGGGGGGAGAGATAACAGAAAATACAGAGAGAATGGCTGAAGATTTGTTGGCAGAAAACTTCCTTGATATTGTGAAAGATGAGAAGTTATCTATCCAAGAAGCTCATTGAACCCCATACAAGGTAGATCCCAAAAGAAAGTCACTAAGACATATTATAATCAAACTTGTCAAAACCAAAGATAAAGAGAATTTTAAGACTAGCTAGGGATAAACAAAAAGTCATCTGCAAAGGAGAGGCAATAAAACTGCATTTGAACTACTCAACAGAAATCATGCAGGCAAGAAGGCAATGGGATGACAGATATAGATCCTTGAAGGAAAAAAATTGCCAGCCAAGAATTTTATATCCAGCAAAACTGTCTCTAAAATATGATGATGAAATTAGGTCATTTCCAGATAAACAGAAGTTTAGGGAATTTGTAAAAAACAACCCAAAATTAGAAGAAATACTAAAGGGAGTCTTCTGGTTAGAAAATCAGTAACATCACATAACAACCCAAGACTAGAACACAGGACAGAACAAACAAATATCAGCCCAGATAGGGAAGTCACAAATAAATGAAAGCTAAAACACTGAAAATAGGGAAACAGAGGTGTCAATATGTAAAAGATGACAACATTAAAACAGAGGGACTAAAAAATATAGTCATAGGTCTTTCATATGGAGAGGGAGTCAAAGTGGTATAAAGAAATAAAAGACTGGTTTAAACTTAGAAAAATAGGGGTAAATATTAAGGCAACCACAAAGGAAACTAACAATCCTAAACATCAAAATACAAAACACAAAGGTTCAGCAAATACAAAATCAACAACAATGAAAAGGGAGCAAAGAAAATACATAAAGAGTAATGACTCAGCACAGAAAATAAAGTGGAACAAAGAAACGTCAACAACACACACACACACACAAGACATCAAAATGACAGCACTAAACTCATACCTAGCAATAATTACGCTGAATGTAAATAGATTAACTGCTCCAATAAAGAGACAGAGAATCGCAGAATGAATTTAAAAAAAAAAAAAGATCCATCTATATGCTGCCTTCAAGAGACATACCTTAGACTTAAAGACATAAACAAACTAAAACTTAAAGGATGGAAAAAAAATGTATTAAGCAAACAATAATCAAAAAGGAGCAGGAGTGGCAATATTAATTTCTGACAAAATAGACTTTAAAGTTAAATCCACCACAAAGGGTAAAGAAGGACACTATATAGTGATTAAAGGGACAATATACCAGGGGGAAATAACCATATTAAATATTTATGCACCCAGTGACAGGGCAGCAAGATACATAAAACAAACTTTAACAGCATTGAAAAGTGAGATAGACAGCTCCATAATTACAGTAGGAGACTTCAACACTTTCGGCAAAGGTCAGGACATCCAGAAAGAAGCTCAATAAAGACACGGAAGATCTAAAGGCCAGAATCAATCAATTTGACCTGATAGGCATTTACAGAATACTCCACCCAACAGCAGCCAAGATACTTTCTTTCTAGTGCACGTGGAAAATTCTCTAGAATAGAACACATATGAGGTCATAAAGCAAGCCTTAGCAGAATCCAAAACGATGAAATATTACAAAGCATCTTCTCGGACCACAAGGCCATAAAAGTAGAAATCAATAACATAAAAAGCAGAGAAAAGAAATCAAACACTTGGAAACTGAAGAATATACCCTGCTTAAAAGTGACTGTGTTATAGAAGACAGAAAGGATGGAATAAAGAGATTTATAGAATCCAATGAGAATGAAAACACTTCCTATCAGAACCTTTGGGACACAGCAAAAGCAGTGCTCAGAGGTCAGTTTATATCAATAAATGCACACATACAAAAAGAAGAAAGGGCCAAAATCAAAGAACTATCCCTACAGCTTGAGCAAATAGAAAGAGAGCAACAAATGAAACCCTCAGGCACCAGAAGAAAGCAAATAATAAATGTTACAGCAGAATTAAATTAAATAGGGAACAGAAAAACAATTGAAAGAGTAAACAAGACCAAAAGTTGGTTCTTTGAAAAAATTCACAAATTTGATAAACCATTGGCCAAACTGACAAAAGAAAAACAGGAGAGTAACCAAATAACCCAAAAAAGAAATGAGATGGGCGATATTACAACAGACCCAACAGAAATTAAAAGACTCATATTACACTACAATGAAAAATTGTACTCTAACAAATTTGAAAACCTAGAAGAAATGGATGATTTCCTAGAAACACACTACCTACCTAAACTAACACAAACAGAGGTAGAACAACTAAATAAACCCATAAAAAAGAAGAGATTGAAAAGGTAAGTAAAAAACTCCCAACAAAAAAAAAAAGCCCTGGCCCAGAGGGCTTCACTGCAGAGTTCTACCAAACTTTTAGAGAAGAGTTAACACCACTACTACTAAAGGTATTTCAGAGCATAGAAAAAGACGGAATACTCCCAAACTCATTCTGTGATGCCAGCATATCCCTGATACCAAAACCAGATAAAGACACCACAAAAAAAGAAAATTACAGACCTATATCCCTCATGAACTTAGATGCAAAAATCCTCAACAAAATTCTAGCCAATAGAATTCAACATATATAAAAAAAAAAATTCACCATGACCAAGTGGGATTCATACCAGGTATGCAGGGATGGTTCAACATTAGAAAAACAATTAATGTAATCCACCACATAAATAAAACAAAAGACAAGAATCACATGATTTTATCAACTGATGCAGAAAAGGTTATTTGACATAGTCCAATACGCATTCATGATAAAAACTCTCAGTAAGATAGGAATAGAAGGAAAATTCCTGAACATAATAAAGGGCATTTAAACAAATCCAACAGCCAACATCATGCTAAATGGAGAGAGTCTGAAAGCATTCCCCTTGAGATTGGGAACCAGACAAGAATGCCCTTTATCACCGCTTTTATTCAGCCTTGTGCTGGAGGTCCTAGCCAGAGCAATTAGGCTAGATAAAGAAATATAGGGCATCCATATCGGTAAGGAAGAAGTTAAAATATCTTTATTTGCAGATGACATGATCTTATACACAGAAAACCCTAAGGAATCCTTCAGAAAACTACTGAAACTAATAGAAGAGTTCAGCAGAGCATCAGGATACAAGATAAACATACAAAAATCACTTGGATTCCTCTACACCAACAAAAAGAACATCGAAGAGGAAATCACCAAATCAATGCCATTTACAGTAGCCCCCAAGAAGATAAAATACTTAGGAATAAATCTTACCAGAGACGTAAAAGACCTATACAAAGAAAACTACAAGACACTACTGCAAGAAAGCAAAAGAGACCCACATAAGTGGAAACACATCCTTGCTCATGGATAGGAAGGCTTAACATTGTAAAAATGTCTATTCTACCAAAAGTCATGTACAGATACAATGCAATTCCAATCCAAATTCCAATGATATTTTTTATGAGATGGAGAAACAAATCACCAACTTTATATGGAAGGGAAAGAGGCCCTGGATAAGTAAAACATTACTGAAAAAGAAGAACGAAGTAGGAGGCTTCACTCTATCTGATTTTAGAACCTATTATACTGCCACAGTAGTCAAAACAGCGTGGTAGTAGTACAACAACAGATACATAGACCAATGGATCAGAATTGAGAATCCAGACATAAATCCGTCCACATATGAGCAGCTGATATTTGACAAAGGCCCAAAGTCAGTTAAATGGGGAAAATACAGTCTGTTTAACAAATGGTGCTGTCATAACTAGATATCCATCTGCAAAAAAAAGAAACAAGCCCCATACCTCACACCATGCACAAAAACGGACTTGAAATGGACCAAAGACCTAAATATAAAATCTAAAACGATAAAGATACTTGAAGGAAAAATAGGACCAACGCTAGAAGCCCTAATACATGGCATAAACAGTATACAAAACAATACTAACAATGCAGAAGAGAAACTAGATAACTGGGAGCTCCTAAAAATCAAACACCTATGCTCATCCAAACATTTCACCGAAGGAGTAGAAACATTACCTACAGAGGGGGAAAAAGTTTTTAGCTATGACATTTCCGATCAGTGCCTGATCTCTAAAATCTACACAATACTGCGAAAACTGAACTACAAAAAGACAAATAACTCACTCCCCCCACCACCAATTAAAAAAAGGGCAAAGGATATGAACAGACACTTCACTAAAGAAGAGATTCAGGGAGCTAACAGATACATGGGGAAATGCTCATGATCATCAGCCATTAGAGAAATGCAAATCAAAACCACAATGAGATTCCATCTCACTCCAACAAGACAGGCATTCATCCAAAACACACAAAATAATAAATGTTGGAGAGGTTGTGGAGAGACTGGAACACTTACACACTGCTGGTGGCAATGAAAAATGGCAAAACCACTTTGGAAATCAATTTGGCATTTTCTTCAAAAGCTAGAAATAAAACTGCCATACGATCCAGCAATCTCACTCCTTGGAATATATCCTAAAGAAATAAGAGCCTTTATACGAACAGATATATGCACACCCATGTTCATAGCAGCACTGTTTACAACAGCAAAAAGTTCGAACTAACCAAGGTGCCCATCAACGGATGAATGGATAAATTATGGTATATTCATACAATGGAATATTATGCATCAATAAAGAACAATGATGAATCTGTGAAACATTTCATAACATGGAGGAATCTGGAAGGCATTATGGTGAGTGCAATTAGTCAGTTGCAAAAGGACAAATATTGTACGAGACCACTATTATAAGAACTTGAAAAATAGTTAAAACAGAGGAGGAAATATTCTTTGATGGTTACGAGAGCAGGGAGGGAGGGAGGGAGAGGTGTTTTCATTAATTAGATAGTAAATAAGAACTATTTTGGTTGAAAGAAAAGACAACACAGAATACAGGAGAGGTCAACACAACTGGATTAAACCAAAAGCAGTTTCCTGAATAAACTGAATGATTTGAAGGCCAGTGTAGTAGGGGCAGGGGTTTCGGAACCATGGTTTCAGGGGACTGCTAAGTCAATTGGCATAATAAAATGTATTAAGGAAACATTCTGCATCCCACTTTGGAGAGTGGCATCCCCAGGGTCTTAAACACTAGCAAGGGCCATCTAAGATGTTTCAATTGGTCTCAACCTGTTTGGAGCAAAGGAGAATGAAGAACACCAAAGGCACAAGATAATTATCAGCCCAAGAGACAGAAAGAGCCACATAAACCAGAGGCTACATCGGCCTGAGACCAGAAAAACTAGATGGTCCCCAGCTACAACCGATGACAAGAAACACAACAGAGAACCCCTGATGGAGCAGGAGAGGAGTGGGATGCAGACCCCAAATTCTCATAAAGAGACCAGACTTAATGGTCTGACTGACACTAGAAGGACCCCAGATGTCATGGTCCCCAGACCTTCTCTTAGCCCAAGATAGGAACCATTAACAAAGCCAACTCTTCAGACGGGAATTGGACTGGCCCATGGGATAGAAAATGATACTGGTGAAGAATGAGCTTCTTGGATCAAGTAGACACATGAGACTATGTTGGCATCTCCTGTCTGGAGAAGAGATGAGAGGGTAGAGGGGGTCAGAAGCTGGCCGAATGGACATGAAAATAGAGAGTGGAAGAAAGGAGTGTGCTGTCTATTAGAGGGAGAGCAACTAAGAGTATATCATGAGGTGTATACAAGTTTTTATATGAGAGACTGACTTAGTGTGTAAACTTTCACTTAAGGCACAATAAAAATTAAAAAAATATAAAAAATGAATGCTTAAAATTGGAAAAAACAAACAAAAAAATACCTCAATCAAAAATGGGCAAAGGACTTGAATAGACTTTTCACCAAAGAGTGCATTCAAATGACCACCAAACATGTGAAAAGATGCTCAACATCATTAGCCATCAGGGAGATGCAAATCAAAACCACGATGACATACCTGTTTCACTCCCATTAAGATGACTAAGATTAAAAAGACAAAACAAACAAAACAAAAAGACAGAAAATAACAAATGGTGAGGATGTGGGAAAATTGGAACCTTTATCCACTGCCGGTGGGAATTCAAAATGGTACAGTCATTGTGAGAATCAGTGTGGAGATTAAAAAAAAAAAACTAAAAACAGAACATACGGTTTATTTTTAAACATTATTTTAGGACAAAACCTGAAAATTTCAATTTTAACCAAACATACAGGTGCATAAGTACACACAGACACACACATACATAATAATATCGGTTGAGTTCTCTCCAGCTCAGTCAAATTAATTGGAGGCGGGCACTCAGGAGAAGGGGAATACAGGAAGCAGGAAAGGGGAGGGGAAGAAAACCAAACAAGTGTATGATTTCTGCTGGAGACTAGCTTTAGCCTCCTCGCATGGGGGAGCGTTGGGCATGGATTGTACCACAGATTTGGTGCAATTGGGCAACCCCCCCCCCCATTACAGTTTGTTATTGACCACTAACTCCTCCTGAAAGAGGGAGGGTGGTGTATAATCTTTTGGATGATTCCATTCTTGTTTAGCTAAGGGAAATTCTCCAGATAAGGAAGCAGTTATTCGATATCCACAGCCAACACTCACAGCAAGCTGGAGTAGGGGTGTGCCTGTCCAGTAAAGAAGATATGGGCCAGATAACAGTGGCCACTACAATGCACTCTTAACACTACTCAAATCTTCTAGCTTCTTATGTTGAACTTCATCCCACTGAGGTACGTCTTTTCCAGTATTCTGATTGGTTACATCTTCTGGCATGAGGTAGGATCAGTAGTTGCCATGGTCATATATATATAGCTATACCTCCTTTATGATAAAATGGATCCCTTTGGGATATAGACAGTCAGCAAAAAAGAGGAAGACCCTCAACGATATGGATTAACATAGTGGCTGCAACAATAGGCTCAAGCATAATCATGATGAGGATGGAGCGGGATCAGGCAGTGTTTTATTCTTTTGTACGTAGTGTGGCTGAGCCAGAACTGACTTGACAGCATTTAACGAAAACAACAACACTGTTTTCCTGCAAGATCTTTTTTTTTTTTCTTCACTGTCCAGACAAATAAATTAAATGGGAATATGGGTACCACTACCCCTACATCCTTGTCTTTGAGGTCAACCATAAACTTTGCTATTCCAACTGGGATGTGATATTATTTTTCATTAACTATCTTATCTTGGATGGGAGAGAAATACTTGAGAAGCTTCTATTTGGCTTTTTTTTTTTTAATATAACAGCTCTTACTCTCTAGATCATGGAAAAAAAATGGGAGTTCAGACCAAGGCTTAGTAGGTGCATTCCAATTATACATTTGGGAACTGGGGAACCAACCATTGAGTAGGTTTTTGGAATTGGTATATCTATTACGAGACTAATCTGACCCAGGACTCCATTTATTTCCTGACAGGGAACTTTGGTAACACTTCACTTCCTCAGATATTAATGCCAATTTGGACCTTGAATTTGTAGTGAGTTCAAGGGGATTTGGGGCTGATCAAGAAAAGAGATATGACCACAAAATAATGTTGCACAACAAGCTATTTATTGGATTGGGGCCTATGCGTTGACAGCCGCATACAGGAGGCAGTCCTCCATAACAGGAGGTCTTCCAGAGGCAAGTGGTACAGGGAGCCATCAGAAGGACAAGAGGGTTTAAAAAACCCCAGGGAAGAGGAGTAAGGGGGGGCACTTACATATGTCGTGATGACACCCTCCTGCAGCAAGGTAAGAAGTCTCTGGGTCAAAGAATCCCAAAGTTAACAGCACCTTAGGGTCCTTACAACTACAGGATTTTATCTTATCTAACGCTGGAAGCACTCACTCAACTATGCCAAAAAATTTGGAGGACAGCTACCTGGCCAACCAACCAGAAGAGATCCATATCTGTGCCCATTCCAAAGAAAACTGTTCAAAGAGAATGTGGAAATTATTGAACGATATCATTAATATCACAGGCAAGTAAAATTTTTCTGAAAATAATTTAAAAAATGGTTGCAGCAGTACACTGACAGGGAACTGCTGGAAATTCAAGCTGGATTCAGAAGAGGATGTGGGCCGAGGGATATCATTGCTGATGACAGATGGATCTCGGATGAAAGCAGAGAATACCAGAAAGATGCAAAGGCATTCGAGTGTATGGATCATAACAAACTACGGATAACATTGTGAAGAATGGGAATTCTAGAACACTTAATTGTGCTTATAAGGAACCTGTACATAGACCAAGAGGCAGTCGTTGGAACAGAACGAAGGGATGCTGAGTGGTTTAAAATCAGGAAAGGTATGCATCAGGGTTGTATCCTTTCACCGTACTTATTCAATCTGCTTGCTAAGCAAATGATCCGAGAAGCTGGACTATATGAAGATCGTGGTGGCAAGGCTGAAGGAAAACTCATTAACAGCCTGTGATATGCACATGACACAACCTTGCTTGCTGAAAGCAAAGAGGACTTGAAGAGCACTTACTGATGATCAAAGACCACAGCCTTCAGTATAGATTACACCTCAACATAAAGAAAATAAAAATACTCACCATTAGACCAATAAACAACATCGTAATAAATGGAGAAAATATTGAAGTTGTCAAGGATTTCATTTTACTTTGATCCACAATCAACGCCCATGGAAGCAGCAGTCAAGAAATCAAACGATATATTGCATTGGTCAAATCTGCTGCAAAAGACCTCTTTAAAGTGTTAAAAAACCAAAGACGTCACATTGAGGACTAAGGTGTGTCTGACCCAAGCCATGGTATTTTCATTCACCTCATATGCATGTGAAAGCTGGACAATAAATAAGGAAGCCCAAAGAATCGATGCCGTTGAATTACGGTGTTGATGAAGAATATTGAATATTGAATATACCGTAGACTGCCACAAGAATGAACAAATCTGTCTTGGAGGAAGTACAGCCAGAATGGTCCTTAGGAAGATATTCATACTTGATAAAGTAGAGGGTCAACAAAAGAGAGGAAGACCCTCAGTGAGATGGGTTGACCCAGCAGCTGCAATGATGGGCTCAAACATAGCAATGATTGTGAGGATGGTGCAGGACTGGGCGGTGTTTTCTTCTGTTGGGCATAGGGTCAATATTAGTTGGAACTGACTGGATGGCACCTAACAACAAGGGCTTGCAGATGTTGGGTACAATTTGTGGGGTATATAAAGCAGGCAGGCTCTTAAAATCTGCTTTTTTGGTTTATTTTTAAAATGATTGGATGTGTACAAATATGAGTTTGGCACTGGCGGGCTTTTTGGGCTGAGGGCCTCAGCTTGCTATGAAGAAGTAAACAACCTGGAACCAATAACAAACTATGGATAACATTGTGAAGAATAGGAATTCTGGAACACTTAATTGTGCTCATGAGGAACCGGTACATAGACCAAGAGGCAGTCGTTGGATCAGACCGAAGGGATGCTGAGCAGTTTAAAATCAGGAAAGGTGATTTTTGACTCGTTTATAGAATAGTATTCAACAGCATCATAAGATCTAGGTAGCCTCCTTTCTCCTTTGAATAGTTACCTGAATAAATAATCAGAGATTCCTTTAGGGAAGAACTGGATGTTCAGAGTACTTCTTCATAGGGAGTCAGTCATTCCATCAGTTGATGTGCTCTGAGTTTAAGAACTGACTAAGGTGGAACCCGGCTAGGGATTGTAACCCTCCATTAAGAGCTTGGATGCTAACCAAAAGGCCAGCAGCTCAAATGCACCAGCCACTCCTTAGAAACCCTATGGGACAGCTCTACTCTGTTCTAGAGGGTCGCTGTGAGTTGAAATGGACTAGACGGCTATGGGTTTGTTTTTTGTATTGGGACAACTGACCTCAGTTTTCTGCTCATTCTTTTTTTTGTAAATTTACAGATTTGTGTAACCTTCACCACAATCCAGTTTTAGAACACTTGCATCACCCCCTGCCCAAATCCCCTTAAGCTCATTTGTAGTCAATCCTTACTCCCTCCTTTAGTCCCAATCTCTGATCTCTTCTATCTCTATAAATTTGTGGTTTTGGGGGGTTTTATAAATGGAATCATACAATACGTCCTCTTTTTCATCTGGCTCCTTCTACTTTGCATAGTGTTTCTGCGGGTTGATCTGTTTTGTAGTACATATCAGTATTTTTGCTCTTTTTAATTACAGTAGAACATTCCATTGTATGGATACCCTATTTTGTTTATCCATTCATCGGTTAATGGATATTTGGATTGTTTCTAGTTTCTGGATATTATGAATAATGCTGCTATGAACATTCATGTGCAAGTGTTTGTGTGGACATATTTTCTTTTCATATGGGTAGATACCTGGGAGTGGAATATAATATGTCTATTTTCAACTTTTTGAGAAACTTTCAAGCTGTTTTCCAGAGTGGCTATACCATTTTGCGTTCGTACTAACAATGTCTGAGTGTTCCAATTTCCCCATATCCTCGCTAGCACTTAGTATTTTCTTTTTTTTATTATAGTCATTCTAGTGGATGTGTAGTGGTATCTTATTGTGGTTTGAATTTGATTTTCACAAATGACTAAAGACCTTGATTACTCTTTCATGTGCTTATTATACTCACTTGTATGTCTTCTTTAGTGAACTGTCTCTTCAAGTCATTTGCCCATTTTTAAATTTGGTTGTGTAACTTATACTGAATTTTAAGAGTTCTTTATATAGTCTGGATATAAGTTCTTTATTAGATATATGATTTGCAAATATTTTCTCCTGATCTGCCACTTGTCATTTCATTTTTTAGATATTATATTTGGTTTCTCCATTGTTTTATAACTTGTGATTTGGGCATCATATTTAAGGTATTTTTGCCTAACCGACATCACAACATTTTTCTACTACGTCTTCCCCTAGAATATTTATAGTTTTAGCTCTTCCATTTAGGTCTACGATCCATTGTAAGTTAGTTATATGTGAGCTAGCTAGTTAACTGTGTGAGGTAGAAGAAAATATCCTTTCCCCATTGAACTGCGTTTGTACCTTTGCCAAAAAACCACTTGACTACAAGAAAGGGTTTTTTTTCTGGATTCTTAATTCTGTTCCATTTATCTACGTGCCACTATTTATGCCAACACTACGCTGTCCTGATTACTGCAGCTTTTTAGTAAGTTTTAGAATCAAGTGATGCAAATCCTCCAACTTTGTTCTTTTTCAAAATTGTTTTTGTTGTTCACATTGCTAGTAGAACTTCAAATCATTTTGGAAGCTTAAATCTGTTAAACAAGCATATTAAAACTGGATAAGCAATATTTTGTAGATATATCAACTTGAGTAGATATGTAAGGGCTCCTGTAGGCAGTGGGGGACCCAACAAATAACAAATGACAGTAATTTCTGATTTTCAATTTAGGCTAGTTTTTTCACAAAGCATGAGAAAAATTCCTGCATGTAATATGATTGACAGTTTTAATAAATACTTTTCTTAAATCTTTATGTGCACCTGTAGTGACCAGAATTTCTCTGCAGATACAACTGAAATTGTATGTGAGGTAACTTGACTGCATTAATCAAGTCTCCTTGTTGAACCAATCATGTCTTTGGCAATTTCTGTGTTTAGACCAATATCAATTCTTGAAATTGTTATTGATTACCTGAATTCATCAATAAATTAAAAAAAAATACTTCTTCAGTTGTACAATTTGGCTGAGAAAAAGTTTTTATAGACTACTTTATTCCGAACAAACATCAAAGATTCTCTGACTGTAGAATATTGGCAGCTTCATCAGTCTGCAGAGAACAGTGTTGACTTTGTCATTCTCTGGATAATAATTGCCGCTTTACTTTCCGTTCATATCTGTATTCTGAAATAAACTCTTCTATTTGACAGAGGCACATTATCGACCATCTTTGCTTGCTTTGTCCCCAATCATTGCTTTTACATTTATTTGCCAGTAGGAGTATATGTGTCTCACCAGTTATTTCACAACACTAGAAAGAAGGTTTGCACAGCTTTTGTATTCTTATGCTTATTATACAGCATGTTAGTTTCAGGATGTTTGAATGTTGTCTTAGTTATCCAGTACCACTATAACAGAAATACCACAAGTGGGGGGCTTTAACAAACAGAAATTAATTTTTTCACAGTTAAGGAAGCTAGAAATCCAAATTCGGGGTGCTGGCTCTAGGGGAAGGGTTTCTTTATCTGTGGCTGTGGAAGAAGGTCCTTGTCTCTTTTGAGATTCTGCTCCTGGGTGATCTTCAGGTGCCTCTACATCTCTCTTTCCTCATCTCTGCTTCTTTCAATTGCTTATTTAATCTCTTTTATGCCTGAAAAGAGATTGACTCAAGACATACCCTACACTAACCTTGTCTCATTAACATAACAAAGACAACCCATTCCCAATTAGGATTATAACCACAGGCATAGATTAAGTTTTACATTTTTGCAGGAGGACACAACTTAATCCATAACATTGCACCCTTGGGCCCCCGAAAATTCATGTCCTTGCCACATGCAAAACACATTCATTTCATCACATCATTCCAAAAGTCTTAAATCAACCCCAAGTCCAAATTCCATCCTGGGGCAAAATTCTCCTTTATCTGTGAACCTGTGAAATCTAGATTACAAGTTATCTGCTTCCAAAGTACAATGGTAGAACAGACACAAGGTAGACATTCCCATTATAAACAAAAGAAATTGGAGGGAAAGAAAGGATAACAGGCACCAAGCAAGTCCAAAACCCAGTAGAACAATTTACATTAGCTCTCAAGGCTTGAATATAATCCTCTATTCTCTGAGACCATCCAGGCAATTGCCCTGCCATCCAGACTCTGGGTGTTGGCCACACCTTCTGGATTCTGAGTGGAGGCCCATTGGCCCTGGGCTTCAGCTCTCTGGGATGACAATTCTGTTTCCTCAGCTTTAGGTGGCCCCATTCTCCTAGTCCATCTGAGTGCTGACCCCATCAGCCTCGGCTCCGGCAGGTCTTGTTCTTCTGCCTCTTGTGCATGAAAGTCCCCCTCCCTCAGCTTTGGGTGGCAGCCCTATTTCCCTGGCATACCTTAATGGCAGCCCCACACTCCATAACCACGTTGACAAAAATCTGACTCTGACGCCTAGGAGGCTCTGGCCCCACCCTTTGAAACCTAGAAGGCCCTGCTTCCTGTGCTCCTTCCAACAGTTCTGCTGATTCCCGAGCTCCTCCAGGAATGGTCCTTTTGTTTTTTTGGAGTACAACAGATATAGTTCCTTTGGTCTGTTTCATGCCAGTAGAATTTCAAGAGGCAGACAGCATTCTTTCCTTTTGTTCTTTTTCTGTCTCTTTAGTCTAAACAGATGGGTTTTCTGCTGTGGTAGTTTGTTAGATACATCAGTCACAGGCTAATCTCTTTAATAGAAGATCATGTAGCCACATCCTTGGTGAACATTCTAGGACACATGTCCTTAGTTTATACAACAGAATTTTCCAAATCTTTACTGTTTCATTTTGCACACTTTATTAAGTCCATCTCTTTCCTCTTGCATTTTACCGTAAGCAGCAAGGAGAAACCATGTAGTACCTTCAAGATCTTGCTTAGAAATCTCATCAGCCAGATATCCAAGTTCAACACCTATAAGTTTTACCTTCCACCAAACATTTGAACAAAATTCAGACAAGGTTTTTGCCACTGCATAAAAAACACCACCCCTTCTTCATTGTTCAACCACATGTTGGTCATTTTCTTTTAAAGCCTCACCAGAAGCACGTTTCGTGTCCACATTTCTAGCAACGTTCTGTTGCCGGTGCCATGTGTGTGCTCTAAGACAACAGAGACTTTCTCTACAGGTCTCCTCACTGTCTTCTGAGCCCTCCTCAGAATTGCCTTTGACATCCATAATTCTACCAACAGCAGAAAAGGAATCTAGGTTTTACTGTTAGACACCTTAAAACTCTTCCAGCCTCCACCCATTACTCAATTCCAATTTTTTTTTCTGAGATAGGCTACCTGGAACGGGACAGTAATTTTATAAATCCATTTGTTCTCTTATTCATGTGTGTTTTTTTTTTTTTTACTCATCAAAATATTCTGAGATGGGGCCAGAGCAAGGGAACTTGGCCTTAAAATGCTAGGAATATGGGAAAACCAATGAAATACCTTAATTCTATTCAGTACTGATGACGTGAAGTAACAAAACACAATGTTGTTACTCTTCTGGAATAGTGAATGAGCCCAATAAACTTGTGCTTGATTCAGGCCATGTATCTTGTGGCTGGGCTATTCAGTTACTGTAAAAGCTGAAGTGGATTTACCAGACACATATATTTTCTTTTTAGATTATTTAAGAAATATTTCTAAATCATTTTAAAACTTAAAATGCATATTTATTTCTTAGTAAGAAAGGAAAATGTGTTCACTGTAGAAAAACTAGACACGAGGAGATAAAACTTATTTTGTATTGTATGCTAAGCATTCTTTTGTTTAAATGTTAATTTGTCTAAAAAATCTCTAACCATTTCCGCCTTATAAATATTGCTTAATTTTGTGTTTATTTATGAGGGAATATAATGCTTTATTTTAAATTATTGGGGCTATCTATCATTTTGTATATTTAAAATTTGCTGCCATAAGAAACAAAAGAAAAACAGACAAATAAATAAAACCTTCACCAATAACCATACCACCCAAGTATACTCACTTTTAACATGTTGCATGTATATCCTCCAAGAATGTTTTTAACTTGTTAATCACTGTCAGAAATAAGAAAACAATAAAACAACAACAACAACAAAAAAAGTTGTCCTGAGTCAATCCTGACTGATGGAGACCTCATGTGTGTCAGAGTAGAACTGTGCTCCATATGTTGTTAATTGCTGATTTTTTGGAAGTAGGTCATCAGGCCTGACTTCCTGGGCACCTCTGGGTGAATTCAAACCTCTGACCTTTCAGCTAGCAACTGAGCACATTAACCATTCGCACCACCCAGGGACTCCATCAGAAATAATAATGCTCTTAAATTTGTTAATTTTTAAGTAAAAAATGCATTGGCTCCGTGTATTCTAAAGGTGCACATTGCTTTTTTCCTCTACTATTGCACTTGTTACTAAAAATTATATTTAAAAATATGCCTTTAAGAAGCTCATTGTCAAGTGGAGGAGTCATATAAACAAATAACTGTTACTATTCACACAATATGCTGTGGGAGCATGAGAAGAAGCACCTATCTAGCCTAGAGGAATCTGGGGAGGCCTTACAGAGGAGGTGATGTTTGAGCTGAGACTTGAATAGGAGCAGAGAGTTTTTATCATTTAGGCAAGGCAATGGAAGGTATTCCAGGAAGGAATGTATGCAAAGGCTGGGAAAGAACTTAAAATACAGGAGCTGTAAGTCAATATGGTGTATGATGGTGAAAAATAAGGCTTGATAGGTAGACAAAAATCTGCCCATACAAAGCCCATAAGGAGCCTGGGTTTCAAGGAATGTATGTGTGTGTTATGGTTGTTATAAAAAGTACGCAGGCTTTCTCCATGGATGATGTCTTAGGTTTGGTTCCCTAGAGGCATAGCATAAGACTGGTATTCTTGGGAATCAGGAAAGAATGATAAAGAGTGAGGGAATTAAAGCCATGTGTGGGTGTGGACTCAGCAGGTGTAAAAATGATGTGGCATGGGCACATCAGACCTCCTCGTCTAACTTCACAAAGAGGAAGGAGAATCGAAATCAACAGCCCAAGACTGATTCCTATAAGGCAGATGTCATACATACCGCCTCTCTCCAACCTTTTTACCAATTCTGACACCAGCTGGCCCTGCCACAGCACTCTCTACTTCTCTGTTGGGTTCAATAATTCATTGCAATGGCCACGCAGAACTCACAGACCACATTCAAAGATATGTGGTTTTTTAGGGAAGTAACAGTTTACAATTCAGCACAAGAACAACTTATGATACAGTTCTTCAATCAGAATAGCCTCTTCTTAGCCGTGCCCACAGGCAGACCTCTGTCTGACTCTTGGCCTCTCAGCCTGGCCTCTGTCCACTCAGACAAATGTTACAAAGCTCTTTAGCTCTGCCAATAAGTGCCCAGAGCACCCCTCTGCCAGTAAGCTGTGCCTTGAAGGTGCTCAGCTCTCTCACTCCATGGTTTGGCAAGCCTAGCTCTGCCAACAAGTGCCCAGAGGCACTGGACTCCACCAGTAAGCCTCTTGCCAAAGGGGCTCAGCTTTCTTGCTCTGTGAGTCAGTACACCCGCTGTAACCACCTTGCTTTGGGGTCGGGAAGCCCACTGCGCTGTCCTATGCCAGTCTTCTTGTTCTGCTGCTGCCATTTCTCTGACACCACTACTTGCCATCTTTCACTGTCTTCAGTGTTACAGCTCTCTCTCTTTTTCTCCTGAGTTTAGGAGGTTCTAAGCACAGGGACCATGGGGCCAAAGGATGCACTCCACTCTTATCTCTTCTTCTTGGTGGTAGTGAGGTCCCCCCTGTTCACCTGTGGGATGGCTCATTTTAAGCTTAGTGGGATGGTAAAATGGACCAATCCCCTTGTTAGGGTTCCATACACCTTATTTGCGTGGTCCCATGCCACAAGGGTGCCATGTACCTTATCGTGTTATTAACGAGCTGTCCAATCCCTTAGGTGGACTACAAGCACCTCATTTGCACAGTCCCACCCAATCATTTGGTGGGAGTTACAAGACCATGATAAGAAAGGCCATATAAAAGTGATCCATCACACCACAGGAGGATAGGAGCTTCTGTCTGATCCCATAGGTAAGCTGTGGAGCACAAATTGTTAGTCTTTCTTGAGGCAATGGGCTGGTCTTTTCTCAGGTAAGTTAGTCATTGACTGTGGGCTTGGGGCAGAGTTGGAGCTTCCTGGGATAGAATTGGCCAAGGGCAATTCTCAGGAGAAAGAGGCATCAGTCAGTACTCACGACAGCTGGTGGATGGGTGTACAAGTAGGTAAAGGGGAACTGAGCGGAGTACCAACCACTTCCATTATAAGTAGTTTTGACTTAACTGTACAAGTGGATTCCCACACATTTCTGGCTCTTCCTCTGAAAATTTGGAGCTCTAATATGTCTATATCTGTCTGATAGGAGAGTCTTGGGGACTTGACTACTAACTAACCATTCTCTACTGATAGGATGCTTCTTTCCGGCTCACAGTAGTATGCTATTCTCTTTGTTAGCGTACAAAGTTGGAGAATTTGCTACTAGGTATGAGACACTTAGAATTTATCTAGGGATAAGTTTCAACATAAAAGTGCTAAATAACAGTGGAAGAGTTAAATATTTCCATAAGGCAGAAGTATGTGGCCTCTCAAATGAGTGGCTGTGACTTCAATTAAACTAAAGCCACTTCCTTGCTTGTTTGGAACACCCTCTTTATGATATTATCTCAAGATTCTTGAGGAATGGTATCAGCTTTACCTGCTATTAGCTGAACTGAAATGCAGACAGAATATGTGCATGGAATTAATGATGGCTGCCTTTTGACCTGAAATGAACATTTATTCATCCATTCACTCAGCAAATATTATGTGACATGTAGTGTCCCACGTGATTGGAATATTACAGTGAACCACCCAAAATCCCTGAATTCAAAGAGTCTGCATTTTTGAAGGACAGAGGATGGGCTATACATAAATAATTAAGTAGACATGAATGTCAGCTTATGATAAGTTCTACAGTTAAAAAAATAAAACAAGGAAAGTAGATAGGGAGTATTAGGTATGAAGGAGGTTGATATGGGTTTCTATTTTATTTAGAGTTATCAGGGAAGACTTCACTTGAAGAAAATGAAAATGCAAATCATGTAATGTCTGAGTAAGAGTGTAGCAGTCAGAGGAAACAGCTAGTGAAAGTGCATAAGGTTGAAGTGCTCTTAGCATGTTTGAAGAACACCAAGAAGGCCATCATGAGTAAGTAGAACTAGTGAGTAATAAGCAGAGTGATAGAAGCTGAGATCAGAGAGGTGGGGGCAGGTACCATGTGGATCCCTGGAGGGCATTGTAGGGCTCTTGTCTTTTACGCTGAATGAGATGAAAAGCTACGGTAGTGCCTTGAGCAAAGAAATGGCTTATGATCTAAAAGGCCCAGTTGGGTGTATTCAGGACTGGCTACATAATTTGTGGGACCCACTGAAAAATGAAAATGTAAGGTTACTTGATCAAAATGACTAAGAATTTCAAGATGATGACAGCACAGCATTAAGCCAAGAGTCAGGCTCTTCTGAGTGCTGGACCCGGTTTTACTGCAAAGGTCACACACCCAGCATGCTGGTTCTAGGTGTATTGAGTACAGGCTTATGAAGTGAAGGGCAGAAGCAGTGGCACCCATAAGGAGGTGATGCAGTAAGTTAGGGGAGAGAGGGAATGGTGAGCTAGATTACGAGGTAGCAGTGGAAGTGTTGAGGAGTAGGTGGACTGTTGTTTGGAAGATGAAGCTGATGGAGTTTGCTAATGGATCAGTTGACATTGATTGAGATAGGAGAGAAGAGGTGTATATTTGTGGGGTGAAGCAGGAGTTCCTATGTGGACTTCTGGATGCCTATTCATCATCAAGTAAAGATGATATGTAGGTAGTTGGATATACAAATCTAGAATTGAGTGGGGAGATGCAGGCCGTAGACCCAAACTTGGGAGTCTTAGCACCATAAAGAAGGTACTTAAAACCACAAGAGCAGATAAGATAAGGAGAGAATGTACAAAGGAAAAGGACCAGGATTGAGATATAGGGCACTCTACTATTTATTTAGACATCAGAGATATAAGGAGAAATAAGCAAAAGAGAACTAGAAAGGGCAGTGAATGAGGAGAATGATGATACAGAGAAAGGTGAGGAAACTGTGTCCAGAAGAAAGTGCCAGTAGTGCCAAATGTCCTAAACAAGTTGAGGACTATGTATTAACCATTCAATTTAGCTACACAGTGGTTGTCGATATTCTTGGTAAGAGCTATTTAGGTTGTGTAGTGGACATGAAAGATCCTTTAGAGTGTCAGCAATTTAGAATGAAAGGAGAGGAAATGAAACACATACAGCTCTTTAAAAGAGTTTTTAAAAAAAGGAGAATAGAGGCGTGAGTGGTGAATGGAGGGGAATGTGGGGCCAAGAAATTGTTTTTTTCTTTTGTTCTGTTTGTTGTGAAAAATAAAAGGCATGTTGTTGTGCTGAGGGAATTATCTAGTAGTAGGGAAAATTGATGGTGGAGAAGCAAGAGGGAACAATTGCTAGAGTGATATCCCTACATAGATGAGAAGAGATGAGGTCCAGGGCACAAACGGAGTGTATGGCTTTGGATAGAAGCACAGAGAGTTCATTTATATTAATGGAAGAGAGAGTAGAGGTAAGAGATATGATGCAGGAGACTGACAGGTATTATGTTGGGAGGCCATAGAAATTCTATTCTGATTCTCTTTTCTCAGAAAAACAGGAAATAAGTTCATCAACACCAATTGAGGATTGTTGCAGTAGGAGTGGTGTTAAAAATCTTTAACAACCAGTACAGTTCCAATCAGAATGGACTCCAGTCTTAAGCAAACAGCCACACCAATAGACACAGGCTAAATAAAGATCTGAGGTTTCAGGAAAAGGGTGATGGTATGAAATAATTGTCTCTGAGAGTGAGACAGGAATGGACTAAAGAAATTAGAATTGCTGGGCAGCACTAATGGCCTCTTTGAGATTAGCGGTGATACCTTTAGAGTGAGACCTATCAGCTTGAGGGTTCTTTCTGCCAGTTATTGTTATCGGTGAAGGTGCAGAGTTGTCTTTTACTACATAGATAGTAAGAGGTGATACAAGCGGTACAATCAAGCAGTTGCTACACACTCAGGCACAGTGGAGTGGGTAAAATGAAATAAGAAGCAATGAACGAAGCCCCAAGCTCAATAGAAGAGCAACATCTGTGGTTAAACGAGGACCACAAGTAGACCAGATCAGCTGACTTTAGGCCAAGGTGTTTCAGTGTACAGATGCCCTGAATCCAGAAAAGTATGCTCAAATTTCATCCCACTGTTTGGTACAATGTAGACTTAAACACAAGTTAAGTCTAGGATGGAGTCATAAGCAGTGTCAGGTACTGTCATTGTCATCAAGTCAGTTCGGACTCACAGCAACCCTACAGGACAGAGTAGAACTGCCCCATAGTGTTTCCAAGAAGCAGCTGGTGGATTTGAATTCAGACCTTTTGGTTAGCAGCCAAGATCTTAACCACTATGCAATCAGGGCTCTGTATCAGGTGCTGGGGCTTTGTAATAATCTGCTAGGTCTTTCAGTTATTCATATGAAATGTTTCAAAAACACTGAACCCTTTTCCTGCTCATTCCAGCCCATCAGGCTCACTCCATCAGCTTCACTGTCCTTTGGCCCTGTAGGCTTCCTATGTCCCCAGTTATGTAGGTACCTCCCACCTCAACAGGTACTGTTTTCCTCCCATAAACATTGAACATTTTTCATTGACAACTTGCACCCAAGTCCCCACTGAGGGTTTAAGATGGCACTCTTCCCTCGATTACATTCTAAGAGAAGCCATGGGTCTCTTCCATGTTCCTGCCCATGGCATTGCCTTTGCTATCCCCCCATCTGGCTCCTGACCCCATGCCTTTTAGATCTCTTTGTCTTCCTGTGATGGCTTGGAGATGTGTCAACTTGGGTAGGCAAAGCAATAGCCTCTAAAATTCTCTGGTATGTTTCTTTTTGGGTTAGGCTACAGAAGGTACTCTGTTGGGAAAGCTGAAGATTTGGCTATTTTGTAGCTTATACACAACTTCTCCCAGTGACTTATTTGGACACTAATCATGGTGCTGCAGTGGAGGGACTCTACAGATGTGATCAAAGCCTGTAATCAGTTGACTTTAAGTTAATAAAAAAGGAGATTATTCTAGCTGGATGGCCTTTAAAAGAAGGCTTATGCCTTTCTTGAAGGACAAAAAGCAGCTGCAATTGCTCCCCTTTGCCTCAGATCTCCCCCGTCCTTATGTTTCTATCTTTTTTTCTTAATTTTTTTCAAAATCAGGATTATTAGTCTGGATAGCTATATTCAAGGACTCCATGTAGCTGGCAAGAAAGTGATTATATCATGAGATTTGGGTTTGAAGGTTAAGGCCACAGAAAGGCAAGCCCAGGTGACCAGAGTGCTCTACATTGGGGTTTTAGGAGTGAGCTCGGCTAACAAGAAATTGGTGATTTGTTTTGCTTTGTTCTGTCTTGGGTGTATCATCCCTTAAAGATTCACAGGGAGCAGGGGTGCCTTGGCCAAATCTTTCTCCCTTCAAGGCCTTGGAGATGTATACACAGGGTAAAAGCTGGCAAAACCATGTAGTGTGTCATCATTTTTTATAGTGTTTGGCCTCAGAGAAAAATTCAAGTAAGCTGAGCTGTGTAACATTTTTGTACAAATTATAGACCTAAATCATCTTCATCTACCACATTCAAACCCAAACCTCCAAATTTATGGCTCTGAAGGAATAAAAAGCTACACCTGCCAGTGCCAGAGGAAATAAATCCAGACAGAGAAAGGGAGAGAGATTGTGTTTGCTGAGGCCTTGGGCTGTTCCGTGCAAGAGTTCTGCCGGGGCAAGAGTCCTGAACCTAGTATGATATAAGCATGTGTAAAATTAACTCCAAAAATCTCAAACAAACAACAGTTTTGGGGAACATAGTAGAAAAGGGATGATCTCTTTGGATCACCTTATCAGAGACAGTTTTTTGAAGGAGATGAGGTTTGAAATGGGTTTTAAAGAATGTGAGAAACTTTCATGGAAAAAGGGAGAGAATTTTAGGCAAAGATGATCTGTGGATGCAAGATCTTAAATTGTAATTGTTATTATTTGTCTTAGTTCATGTATCTTCTAAAATCAGAGCCCAAAGCAGCATCGTGAGTACAGTTTATTCCTGGAAGATGATTCCAGGAAGCACAGTGAGGAAGTTGGTGAAAATGAAACAGGATAAAGAGGAAAGCCAATAAAGAAGATGTTAATGAGCTGGTGTTACTGCTGTGGTCAGATGGGGCTCATTGGTGTCTACAATGGTTAATTTTAAGTGTCAGCTTAGCTAGGCTATGGTGCCCAGTTGTTTGGTCAAATAACTAGTCTAGTTGCTCTCTCTCTCTATATGTGTGTGTGTGTGTGTGTATGTGTGTGTAATTTCTAAAAACTGGTTCTGGAAATAGCAGGGCCAAGACGGTGGAGTAGTCAGACACTTCCAGTGGCCCCTCTTACAATAAAGACCCAAAATAAAAAAGTGAATCGATTATATATATGACAAGCTAGGAGCCCTGAACATCAAAGGCAAAGTAAAGAAATCAGACTGAGTGGGAGAGGGAGGGAGAGATGGTTCTGAAGAAGCAAGGAGTTGCCAGACCTGACTCAACAGGAACTGGTGCCGCTCAGGCCGATCCCCTGGTGTGGCCGTGGCGGGGCTGGCATTAGTGTTCGGGATGCGTTACCTCAGCCAAAGGGAGCGAGTGAGTGGCTCAGGCCTGATCCCCTGGGGAATCAGCAGCAGGGCTGGCGGTAGCATTCGGGACATGGTTTCCTTAGTTATGGGAAGGCAGCAGCAGAGTCTATCCACACCTCCAGAATCAGCAAAGAACGGCTCCCTCAGCATAAGTTCTTACGTCTAATTTACCACGTGGATCAAACAGCTCCCCTTTTAAAAGAATTCTCTCCCATTTATCTGATCCCTCCTCCTTCTGCCCTAGGCCCCAAGCCAGCTTCAGTGACAGTCGATTTCTCTGGGCCTGAGATAGGTCCTGCTGTGCACCTGAGCCATTCTCCCGGCCTTGGAGTAGGAACAAATTAACAAATGGGGAAAAAATAATCTGCTGGCTCCCCTAAGCTGGCAACTCAGGACAGAAATGGCTCCTGTCTAGGCACAAGAGGTCCACAGACTTTGAATACCTTTCACCCCTGCATGGACCCATGTGGCCCCATTTCAGCAGCTAAGCCCTTGTTGTAACAGTACAAGGGTGTATGTGCCTGAGGTCTGACCTTAACCGTTTCACCTGTGTGATGGAGAGGTGAATTTTTGATGTTTGACACTGCACTGCCTATTAAGCAGGGTCCTCACATACCCACATCAGGGGCCTGAGGACTGGTGGTTTCACCCATGCCACCTAGACACCTGTGACAGGGGTCCAAGGATAAGATGTGCCTCCCAGTCTTTAAAGTTAAAAGCATTGGGTGCCTATGGTACAGCTGCAGAGCCCAGCCACCTGTGTGCTCTAGAGAACAGGGACACACCTTTCTCACAGATGCTCAGGGGATGGTTGTAAGACCTCTGCCTCACTCAGAGTGTAACCCCCCTGCTGCAACCGGAAACCTGTGCATACAGCAATCACCACTGCTCCTCTAAGAGTGTAGGTGAGAGCCTGCACCACACAGTTGGGGACCAACTACCTGGACACCTGAGCTGAACCCATATAAGAAAAGTGAATGGACTCTTAGACTCATATACCTGGTAACAGCTCTAGCCATTTGGTGACAGTACATTAGAGCTTCAAAGACTCTAATAATCAAGCTAACTTACTCGAGTAACATATTTGGGCATATCAAAACAAAGCAAGAAGCACTGGGTTTATGACACAGTAAGCAAACATAAAATAAATTAATACAATAACTTATAGGCGGCTCAGAGAAAACAATCAATATCAAATCACATAAAGAAGCAGACCACAATCACTTCAACAAGCTCCCAAAACAAAGAATCAAGGAATCTTCCAGATGAAGAAGTATTCCTGGAATTACCAGATGTAGAATACAGAAGATTAATATACAGAACTCTTCAAGAGATCAGGAAGGAGATCAGGCAAAATGCAGAAAAAACCAAGGAACACACAGATAAACCAGTCAAGGAAATTAAGAAGGTTATTGAACAGCATAATGAAAAATTTAATAGAATGCAAGAATCTATAGAAAGACCCAGAAAAAACATAGAAAGACAGCAGTCAGAAATTCAGAAGATTGACAATAAAATTACAGAACTAGATAACTCAATAGAAAGTCAGAAGAGCAGAATTGAGGAACTATAAGTCAGCATTAGTGAGACTGAAGATAAAACACTTGGAACCAATATATTCTAAGAAAAATAAGATAAAAGAATTAAAAAAAAAATGAAGAAACCCTAAGAGTCATGTGGGACTCTACCAAGAGAAATAACCTAGAGTAACTGGAGTATCAGAACAAGGAGGGAGAACAGAAAATACAGAGAGAATTGCTGAAGATTTGTTGACAGAAAACTTCTCTGATGTTGTGAAAGATGACAAGATATCTATTCAAGATGCTCATCAAACCCCAAACAAGGTAGATCCCAAAGGAAAGTCACCAAGACATAGTATAACCAAACATGCCAAAACCAAAGATAAAGAGAGAATTTTAAGAGCAGCTGGGGTTAAACGTAAAGTTACGTACAAAGGAGAGTCAATAAGAATAAGCTTAGACTACTCAGCAGCAGAAACCATGCAGGCAAGAAGGCAATGAGATAACATACATAAAGAACTGAAGGAAAAAAGCTGCCAGCCAAGAATCATATATCCAGCAAAACTGTCTTGCAAATATGAAGGTGAAATTAGGACATTTTCAGATAAACAGAAGTTAAGGAATTTGCAAAACCAAATCAAAACTACAAGAAATACTAAAGGGAGTCATCTGCCTAGAAAATCAAAAACATCAGATAATAACCCAATAGTAGAACACAGAACAGAGAAACCAGGTATCAACCTAGATAGGGGAAATCAGAAAAATAACTCAAGATTAAAAAAAAAAGTACTCAAAACAGGAAAACAGAGATGTCACTGTTTAAAAGATGACAACATTAAATCAATAATGTAGTCATAGATCTTTCATACAGAGAGGAAGTCAAGGCAATATACAGAGATAAAAGTTTGGTTTAAACTTAGAAAAATAGGGGTAAATAAAAGGTAACTACAAAGGAGACTAACAATCCTACGTATAAAAATAAAATACAAGAAAAACATAAAAACTCAGCAAATGCAAAATCAACAACAATGAAAAGAACACAATTTATAAAGAAAAACTACTCAGCACAAAAAATCAAGTGGAAAAAAGAAACTGTCAACAACACACAATAAAAGATATCAAAGTGACAGCACTAAACCCACACCTATCCATAATTATGCTGAATGTAAATGGACTAAATGCTCCAATAAGGAGACAGAGAGTGGGAGAATAGATTTTAAAAAAAGGTCTGTCTATATGCTGCATATGAGAGACACACCTTAGACTTAAAGACAAAAACAAACGAAAATCAAAGAATGGAAAATATATATCAAGTGAACAACAATCAAAAAACAGCAAGAGTGGCAATACTAATTTCTGACAAGAACAGACTTTAAAGTTAAATCCATCACAAAGGATAAGGAAGGACACTATACAATGATTAAAGGGTCAATATACCAGGAGAATATAACCATAATAAATATTCACACACCCAATGACAGAGCGTCAAGATAAATAAAACAAACTCTAACAGCATTGAAAAGCAAGATAGATAGCTCCACATTAATGGTAGGAGACTTCAACACACCACTTTGGGTAAAGGACAGAACATTCAGAAAGAAGCTCAATAAAGACACGGAAGATCTAAATGCAACAATCAACCAACTTAACCTCGTAGATATATATAGAACACTCTACCCAATGGCAGACAAGTATACTTTCTTTTCCAATGTATATGGAACATTCTCCAGAATAGACCACATATTAGGTCATAAAGCAGCCTTAAGAGAATCCAAAACTTTGAAATATTACAAAGCATCTTCTCTGACCATAAAGCCATAAAAGTAGAAATCAATAAGAGAAAAAGCAGGGAAAAGAAGCTGAACAACACCTAGCTCAAAAACAATGGGGTTATAGAAGAAATTAAGGACAGAATAAAGAAATTTATAGAATCCAATCAGAATGAAAAAAAACTTTCCAACAGAATCTTTGGGACACAGATAAAGCAGTCCTCAGAGGTCAATTTATAGCAACAAACGCACACATCCAAAAAGAGGAAAGGGCCAAAATCAAAGAATTATCCCTACAACTTGAACAAATAGAAAGAGAGCAACAAAATAAACTCTCAGGCACCAGAAGAAAGCAAATAATAAAAATAAGAGTGGAATTAAATGAAATAGAGAACAGAAAAACAACTGAAAGAGTTAACAAGACCAAAAGCTGGTTCTTTGAAAAAATTAACAAAATCGATAAACCATTGGCCACACTGACAAAAGAAAAACAGGAGAGGAAGCAAATAACCTGAATAAGAAATGAGATGGGTGATATCACAACAGACCCAACTGAAATTAAAAGAATCATATCAGATTACTAAGAGAAACTGTACCCTCACAAATTTGAAAACCTGGAAGAAATGGATGAATTTCTAGAAACACACTGCCTACCTAAACTAACACAAACAGAGGTAGAACAACTAAAAAACCATAACAAAAGAAGAGATTGAAAAGGTAATTAAAAAAACTCCCATCAAAAAAAAAGGTCCTGGCTCTGACAGCTTCAATGGAGAATTCTACCAAACTTTCAGAGAATAGTTAACACCACTACTAGTAAAGGTATTTCAGAGCATAGAAAAGGATGGAATACCCCCATACTCATTCTATGAAGCCAGCATAGCCCTGATACTAAAATCAGGTGAAGGCACAACAAAAAAGAAAATTATGGACTTGTATCCCTCGTGAACATAAACGCAAAATCCTCAACAAAATTCTGGCTGATAGAATTCAACAATGTATCAAAAAAATAATTCACCATGACCAAGTGGGTTTCATATCAGGTATGCAGGGATGGTTCAACATTAGAAAAACAATCAATAGAATCCACCACATAAATAAAGCGAAAGACAGGAACCACATGATCTTATCAATTGACGCAAAAAAGGCATTTGACAAAGTCCAACACCCATTCATGATAAAAACTCTTAGCAAAATAGGAGTAGAAGGAAAATTCCTCAACATAATAAAGTGCATTTATTCAAAGCAAACAGCCAACATCATCCTAAATGGAGAGAGTCTGAAATCATTCCCCTTGAGAGTGGGAACCAGACAAGGATGCCCTTTAGCACCACTCTTATTCAACATTGTGCTGGAGGTTCTAGCCAGACCAATTAGGCTAGATAAAGAAATAAAGTGCATCCAAATTGGCAAAGAAGAAATAAAAGTATCCTATTTGCAGATGACATGATCTTATACACAGAAAACCCTGAAGAATCTTTAAGAATACTGAAACTAATAGAGTTCAGCAGAGTATCAGGATAAAAGATAAACATACAAAAATCAGTTGGATTCCTCTACACCAACGATGAGAACTTCAAAGAGGAAATCACCAAATTAATACCCTTTACAGTAGCCCCCAAGAAGATAAAATACTTAGGAATAAATCTTACCAGAGACATAAAAAACGTATACAAAGAAAACTGCAAGACACTACTGCAGGAAATCGAAAGAGACATACATAAGTGTGAAAACATACCTTGCTCATGGATAGGAAGACTCAACATTGTAAAAATGTCTGTTCTACAGAAAGTGATCTATAGATACTATGCAATTCTGATCCAGATTCCAATGACATTTTTTAATGAGATAGAGAAACAAATCACCAACTTCATATGGAAGGGAAAGACACCCCAGATAAGTAAAACATGACTGAAAAAGAACAAAGTGGGAGGCCTCACATTACCTGATTTTAGAACATATTATACTGCCACAGTAGTCAAAACAGCCTGGTACTGGTACAACAGATATATAGACCAATGGAACAGAGTTGAGAATCCAGACATAAATCTGTCCACATACGAGCAGCTGATATTTGACAAAGGCCCAAAGTCTGTTAAAGGGGGAAAAGACGGTCTCTTTAGAAAATGGTGCTGGCATAACTGGATATCCATCTGCAAAAAAAAAAAAAAAATGAAACAAGACCCATATCCACATCATGCACAAAAACTAATGCAAAATTGATCCAAGACCTACATATAAAATCTAAAATGATAAAGATCATGGAAGAAAAAACAGGGACAATGCTAAGAGCCCTAACACAGGGTATAAACAGTATACAAAACATTACTAACAATGCACAAATGCCAGAAGAGAAATTAGATAACTGGGAGCTCCTAAAAATCAAATACTTATGCTCATCCAAACAATTCACCAAAACAGTAAAAAGATTACCTACAGATTGGGAAAAATTTTTGGCTATGACTGTTCCAATCAGCATCTGATCACTAAAATCTACATGATACTAGAAAATCTCAACAACAACAACAGCAAAAGACAAAGAACCCGATTAAAAAATGGGCAAAGAATATGAACAGGCCCTTCACCAAGGAAGACATTCAGGCAGATAACAGATATATAAGGAAATGCTCACGATCATTAGCCCTTAGAGAAATGGAAATCAAAACTACAATGATACCATCTCACCCCACAAGGCTGGCATTAGTCCAAAAAACATAAAATAATAAATATTGGAGAGGTTGTGGAGAGACTGGAACACTTATACACTACTGCTGGGAATGTAAAATGGTAAAACCACTTTGGAAATTGATTTGGCGCTTCCTTAAATTTTTTTTTTTTTAAAAAGCTAGAAATAGAATTTCCATACGATCCACCAGTCCCAGTCCTTGGAATATATCCTAGAGAAATAAGAGCCTTTACATGAAGAGATATATGCACACCCATGTTCATTGCAGCACTGTTTACAATAGCAAAAAAGATGGAGGCAACCAAGGTGCCCAGCAACAGATGAATGCATAAATAAATTATGGTATATTCACATAATGGAATACCAGGCAATGATTAAGAACAGTGATGAATCTGTGAAACATCTCATAACATGGAGGAATCTTGAAGGCCTTACTCTGAATGAAATTAGTCAGTTGCAAAAGTACAAATATTGTATGAAACCAGTATTATGAGAACTCAAGAAAAATTAATCACAGAAGAAAATATTCTTTGATGGTTACAAGTGTGTGGAGGGAGGGAAAGGGGTATTCACTAGTTAGATAGACTAGAATTCTTTTAGGTGAGCGGAAAGACAACACACAATACAAGAGAGGTCAAAACAACTGGACTAAACTAAAAGCAGTTTCCTGAATACAACCGAACACTTTGAAGACCAGAGTAGCAGGGACAGGCTTTGTGGACCATGGTTTCAGGGGACATCTAGGTCAATTGGCGTAACAAAATGTATTAAGAAAACGTTCTGCATCCCACTTTGGTGAGTGGTGTCTGGGGTCTTAAATGCTAGCAAGTGGCCATCTAAGATGCATCAATTGGTCTCAACCCACCTGGAGCAAAGGAAAATGAAGAACACCAAAGACATAAGGTAAAGATGAGCTCAAGAGACAGAAGGGGCCACATAAACCAGAGAGTACATCAGCCTGAGACCAGAAGAACTAGATGGAGCATAGCTATGACTGATGACTGCCCTGACAGGCAACACAAGAGAATCCCTGATGGAGTAGGAGAACCATGGGATACAGATCTCAGATTATCAGAAGTCCAGACCTAATGGTCTGACTGAGACTAGAGGGACCCCGAATGCCATGGTCCCTGGACCGTTTGTTAGCCCAAGACTGGAGCCACTCCTGAAGCCAACTCTTCAGACAGTGATTGGACTGGACTATAAGACAGAAAATGATACTGATGAGGAGTGAGCTTCTCAGCTCAAGTAGACACATGAGACTATGTGGGTAACTTCTGTCTGGAGCTGAGATAAGAAGGCAGAGGGGGACAGGATCTCGTTGAATGGACACAGGGAATACCGGGTGGAATGGAGGAGTGTGCTGTCTCATTGGGGGAGAGCAGCTAGGAGTACATAGCAGGGTATTAGTTTTTGTATAAGATACAGACTTGATCTATAAACTTTCAGTTAAAGAACAATAAAAACAAAAACAAACAAAAAAAACAACAACAACAAAAACTGGTTCTGTTTCTCCAGAGAACCATGACTAAGACAGGGGCCCTCTGAGTAACAGTGTGACTAGACCATGCCTCTGAGTCATTCCATCAAGGGCAGAGGGAAGCTGAGGCATTTATCAATTAGCTCCCACACTATCCTACCCCCATTCCCAGTGGTTGAGGGTCACGTATTATTTTCCTAGGGCTATAAAAAAATCATACAAACTAGGTGGCTTAAAATTTATTCTCTTATCAGTCTGGAGGTTAGAAGTGCAAATTCAGGGTGTTGGCAGGTCCATATTCTTTCCAGAAGCTCTAAGGGAAGACCTTTCTTTGTCCCTTCCAGTTTCTAGTAGTCCCAGGCATTCCTTCATTTACCCCAGCATAACTCCAATCTCTGCCTCTGTCTCTTCTCCTTTTTTTAATAAGGACACCAGTTATGTTGGATTAGGGCCTGTCATACTCCAGTATGACCTCATGTTAACCAATTACATCTGCAAAGACTCTATTGCCAAATAAAGTCACATTCACAGATATCTGCAGTTAGGACTTCGACATCACTTTAGGGGAGAAAATTCAAGCCATAACAAGTTATATTCCCAACTTTTTAGATTGCACCTTCTTGTGGCCCAGTAAATCCTCATAAAGGATGAGAGACGCAGAAAATGATCTTCTTGTCTCTTTCACCTCACTAAAGCAGCTTCTCCCTCATCTTTCCTAGCTCAATAAATGGTACCACAGCCCATCTCATAGCAAGAGCGAAAACTTAGGAGTCATTTATTTATTCAATTACCTGGTACTCATCTAGGTGCTGGGTGCTAGCAAGTCCTATGCAGTCTACTCCAAAGGCATCCCAAATTCATTTCTGTATCTGAAATATGGAGCTGGGTTGGCCATTAAAATATTGTGGCCAAATTGAGGCAAAAGGACTGGGCTATTGTAAGCCTCATTGCTCTACTGTCACAGGTCTATTCACACGCCTCTTTCCCATACCTGCTTGTACCTACGTTTCAATCTTGCCCATTTCCAGGACCCCTGACCAATGAGTCAAACCATTCATTGCTGCCCAATATTTCTAGCTTCAGCCCATTCTCTTTCCATAACCCAAGTAGATAACTAAGTATGCTGCCTGAAGCTATGCCCAGTGGGAAGACTTTTCTCATTTTTGTCTTTCAGGGTGTTGTGGGATGAACTGTGTTGCCTAAAAAAGATATGCAAAAGTCCTAACCCCTGGTACCTGTGAAGGCAATCTTATTTGGAAATAAGGTCTTTGCAGATCCAATCAAGTTAAGATGAAGTCACGCTGGATTAGACTGGGCCCTAATTTTAATGTCTGGTATGCTTAGGACTAGAGGGAATTTAGAGACCCAGACACACAGGGAAGAAAGCCATGTGCATACGGAGGAAGAGAGTGGAGTGATGCATCTACAGCCCAAAGAATGCCAAGGATTGCAGGCAACCAGCAGAAGCTAGGAAGAGGCAAGGAAGGATTTTTCCCTAGAGAGGGAACTTGGCCTTGCAGAAAACTTGATTTTGGACTTCTAGCCTCCGGAATTGTAAGAGAATAAATTTCTGTTGTCTTAAGGCTCCCAGTTTGTGGTACTTTGCTATGGCAGCTCTAGGACACTAATACACAGAGTTACCGTGAGTGAGCTGTGGTGCAGTGGCAGTCCCTTTGCAGCTTGAATGCATATGCTAACCCCTCCATCAACCAAGCTGTTTTTCTCCTTTATTGTTGGTCAAGAGGGACTCCCCTCTCCCATGCTGTGACCTAGGTATGTACTGATGAAGAGTTGCCAATGCAACAGGGCTAACTGACATAGGGGTCTGAGCCACCTAGAGGGTTATGCCCTCTAACCCTTGAAAACACTGGTAGTGTGGTGGCTAAGTGCTTCGGCTACTAACCAAAAGGTTGGCAGTTCAAATCCAACAGTGGCCCCTTGAAAATCCTATGAGGCAGTTCTACTCTATCCTATAGGGTCATTATGAGTTGGAATCGACAGCAACAGGTTTTTTTTTTTAAACCCTGCTCATAACTGATTCTGCAGGTACTACTTTCATCTTATAATGGATTGCTGCTGGACTGCTTGAACTTGTTGGACTGCTTGAACTTGTGACCTGATGGCCTGACATCATGCAGCTCATGATGGACAGCTCTGACCACATGGTCATTTGATGTCCTATGTCCAGATGCCTTTTCACTACAAAGACCTAGTAGCAAACCAGGAGCTGTTTCTCAGATAATACACTCTTCTTTGCTGCAAATGGCTTGGTCTTTCTTCCTACCCTACTGGTCTATGTTGTGGTTGTTTTTCTATTATGCTTCCCTAAACTCCATATGGAAACCCTGGTGGTGTAGTGGTTAAGAGTTATGACTGCCAAACAAAAGTTGGCTGTTCGAATCCATCAGGTACTCTCTGGAAATGCTATGGAACAGTTCTACTCTGTACTTTAGAGTTGCCAGGAGTTGGAATTGACTCAATGGCATAATTCCATATGTCATCTTTTTCCACCACAGATACCTTTAGTAATGTTGGGGTCTGCTGGGTCATATGTCCCAAGCAGCAGGGCTGATTACACTGTAATCTGGACCTACTGCAGGCCCTTTCCTGCTGTAGGCCTCATTCAAAACTGGCAGACCTCCTTGTTGCCCAGTAAATGAATTGGAACGCTATTTGCAAATGTGGAATGTGCTGCCTCCAGAACATGAAGGGGCTTAAGAAGCTTTATGCTCTCTTCTTAGCACGAGGAGGAGCAATTTATAAATGATTTGACCTTTACTTTGAAATAGTGTTCTGTTGCGCTCCAGACCCCCTGCCCTTGAAATCTGCACTGTTGTGGTGGGGTCATCACTGCACACACTTGCTGTGGTGTTGCTGGGTCCTTCTTCATAGGTCAAAGCCAAAAATCCACTGCTCTCAAGTCGATTGCAACTCATAGCGACCCTATAGAACAGAGTAGAACTTCTCTGTAGGGCTTCCAAGGCTGTAATCTTTATGGAAGCAGACGGCCACATCTTTCTCCCACAGAGTGGCTGGCGAGTTCGAACTACCAACTCTTCTGTTAGCAGCCGAGTGCTTAGCCACTGTGCTATTAACGCTCCTTTCTTCATAGGTACCAAGCTTATATTTCAATCTATGGATTTTGGATCTGAGAATTTGTTTAAGTCTGGAAACTGGGTCAAGGGGAAACTGATGCCACCCTTCTGCTCCTCCACTGTTGAACGCTTTTGAATATATATGCTAAGCAATGTCCTTGTTAGTTGTCCATTTATCTTGTACCTGTGAGTACTATGTTTTATAAGCCATTTCCTTACAGCCATGAAAGTCAGGCCCTCCTGGCTGCCCTTCCAACCCTGCTGCTCATTTTGGCAATTACTCCCATCTTGACCCGGTCAGTTATGTGCAGCCATCTAAACCCTGCTATTCCATGATCCTATCATCTTCGTTGTCACTAAGGGGCTTGGTTCTATAATCACATCTTCGACTGCTAGTCATGGCCCAAAGAGAACAACCGTATCTCTTCTCTCCAGCTCGTTTCTCATTTCTTTGGTAAATGAGGCGTTCTCTGAGTCCTCCCATAGAATAGAGTTGGCCGGTGGGTGGTTAGACCTTGAGCGGTGTATCCACTCTTGCATGCTCCCTTTTCTCAACGGTTCGATTGCTTCCTCCACTGTCTACCACAACAGATTCTGTATTTCTACTTCATTTAGTGTGGACTATTGTTTTTAAGAACCATTCTAACAGATGTTAGTGCCATCCCTGTGGCCTTTGCTAGGGTATCGAATTCTGTATTATGGGAGGATGCTCCCATGTCAGTAAACTCTTCCTTATTCATCTTTATGCTCTGCCCTCCCTTAATCCAGTACCCTTATTTTTCTGTCCCATTACACACGCCTGGCTCCTGCTGGTTCATCTTGGGTAGCTCTGCACTTGTCCAGTATAGCTCCTTTCCTCTCTTAGCAGACCTAGCAATTCCTCAGATGGGGTATGCAGAGATTAGACCCTAATTTAGGGTCTAGTTACTAGGAGGTAGTTGAGGGTAGATTCACAGGGGGTAATGTGTTGTCTTTCAAGAATAGGTCTCTGCATTATCTGCAAGTAAAGGAGACATGTTAGCCTTTAACAGGGTAGAGTGAGACACTTCTGCAGACCCATAGGGCCCAGTGAGTTTTGGATTTCATAGTTCTCAAGTGCATTAATCAAGTTGTCCCCATCAAAGGGACCCTATAAGACAGAGTAGAACTGCCCCATAGGGTTTCCAAAGAGCAGTTGGTGGATTCAAACTGCCAACCTTTTGGTTTGCAGCTGAACTCCTAACCACTAGGCCACCAGGGATCCCTCTTTAGTCCTAGGGTCCCATTTATTCTTCACTGGAGCCTTTCCTTTGATGTAGCAGACTGGCTGGGCTTAGAGTTCTACCTTCTCTAAGCTCTCCTACCCATATAATTAAGTTCTTGTGCTGACCTTAGCGTCAGTGGGAAATCCAGCTCAAAAGCCCCATTTACAGCCTATTTTCTAGGACCTTTTCTGATATCTACTGTCTTAGGTTGAGTTTCCAGGAAACAGATCTGAGATGATGATTTGTGTGTAGGAAGTTTATTGGAGATTGCTCTCAGGAACAACACCTTTAAGGGAGAACAAAAAGTAGAGTTGGGCAGAGGTAGAAACTGCATTGTGATGAAATTATGACAGAAGTTTCAGGTGAACCTGATGGGGATCTCTGAAGCTGAGACGGCCCATTAAAGCTATCCACAAATTGATGCATGGGGACCAGTTCTGCAAAATTTGCATTGGCCAGTCATTGGATGCAGGCTACACTTTGGCAAGGAAGGTCCCTGTAGGTCATTTCCAAGAGAGAGAGATGTAGTTATGAAATACCAGCAACACTCCCAATAGTTGGGAAATGAATGTCTTTGTCCTGAGGAGGGCATCTGAGCAGTGCACTATTGTATCTACTACAATATGTCACATAGTCCTACATTTGCCTGTTTACTTTTAGACAACAAACTGGAATATAAGCTCCATCAGGGACCTTACCTATCTCATTCACTATTACATCCCCAGAATTTAGAACGATCTTGCCCAGAATTTACTCAATAAGCACTTGTTGACTAAACAATTGAAATGAATGAGTAAATAAAATGTATTTATAGATGCCGTATTTTGAAAACAATTGCTTGGCACGTCACAGGGAATACTAATAAATAAAAACACAAATAAGAAAGTATCTCTCTAAAACCCAGGATAAGTAAAGCATTACTGAAAAAGAAGAACAAAGTGGGAGGCCTCATTCTACGTGATTTTAGAGCCTATTATACCACCAAAGTAATCAAAACAGCCTGATACTGGTACAACAGATACATAGACCAATGGAACAGAATTGAGAATCCAGACATAAATAAATACACATATGAGCAGCTGATATTTGACAAAAGCCCAAAGTCAGTTAATGGGGAAAAGACAGCCTTTTTAACAAATGGTGCTGGCATAACTGGATATCCATGTGCAAAAAAATGAAACAAGACCCATACCTCACACCATGCACAAAAATGAATGCAAAATGGATCCAAGACTTAAATATAAAATCTAAAATGATAAAGACCATGGAAGAAAAAATAGGAACAATGTTAGGAGCCCTAATACATGGCATGAACGCTATATAAAACATTAGTAAAAATGCAGAAGAGAAGCAAGATAACTGGGAGCTCCTAAAAATCAAACACCTATGCTCATCCAAAGACTTCACCACAAGAGTAAAAAGACTACCTACAGACTGGGAAAAAATTTTTAGCTATGACATTTCCCATCAGTGCCTGATCTCTAAAATCTACATGATTCTGCTAAAACTCAAATATAAAAAGACAAATAACCCAATTAAAAAATGGGCAAAGGATATGAACAGACACTTCACCAAAGAAGACATTCAGGCTACTAACAGGTATGTGAGGGAATGCTCACGATCCTTAGCCATTAGAGAAATGCAAATCAAAACCCCAATGAGATTCGATCTCACTCCAACAAGGCTGGCATTAATCCAAAAAACACATAATAACAAATGTTGGAAAGGTTGTGGAGAGACTGGAACACTTATACACTGCTGTTGGGAATGTAAAAAGGTACAACCACTTTGGAAATTGATTTGGCACTTCCTTAAAAAACTGGAAATAAAACCACCATACGATCTAGCAACCCCACTCCTTAGAATAGATCCTAGAGAAATAAGAGCCTTTACATGAACAGGTATATGCACACGCATATTCATTGCAGCACTGTTTACAGTAGCAAAAAGTTGGAAGCAACCAAGGTGCCCATCAACTGATGAATGCATAAATAAATTATGGTATGTTCACACAATGGAATACTATGCATCGATAAAGAACAATGATGAATCCATGAAACATTTCATAACATGGAGAAATCTGGAAGGCATTATGCTGAGTGAAATTAGTTGCAAAAGGACCAATATTGTATAAGACTACTATTATAAGAACTGGAGAAATAGTTTAAACAGAAGAAAATATTCTCTGATGGTTATGAGAGGCGGGAAGGAGAGAGGGAGGGAGAGTAGTATTCACTAATTAGATAGTAGATAAGTTTTATTTTAGATGTTGGGGAAGACAATACACAATACAGGAGAGGTCAACACAACTGGACTAAACCAAAAGCAAAGAAGTTTCCTGAATAAACTGAACGCTTCAAAGGCCAGTGTAGCAGGGGCAGGGGTTTGGGGGCCATGGTTTCAGGGGACATCTATAAAATCTATTAAGAAATCATTCTGCATCCCACTTTGGAGAGTGGCATCTGGGGTCTTAAACGCTAGCAAGCGGCCATCTAAGATGCATCAATTGGTCTCAACCCACCTGGAGCACAGAAGAATGAAGAACACCAAAGACACAAGGTAATTACGAGCCTAAGACACAGAAAGGACCACATAAACCAGAGACTACATCAGCCTGAGACCAGAAGAAATAGATGGTGCCCGGCCACAACAAATGACTGCTCTGACAGGGAACACAACAGAGAACCCCTGAGGGAGCAGGAGAGCAGTGGGATGAAGACCCCAAATTCACATAAAAAGACCAGACTTAACGGTCAGGCTGGGACTAGAAGGACCCTGGAGGCCATGGTCCCCAGACCTTCTGTTAGCCCAGGACAGGACCCATTCCCAAAGCCGACTCTTCAGACAGGGATTGAACTGGAATATGGGATGGAAAATGATACTGGTGAAGAACGAGCTTCTTGGATCAGGTAGACACATGAGACTATGTTGGCATCCCCTGTCTGGAGGAGAGATGTGAGGGCAGAGAGGGCCAGAAGCTACCCAAATGGACACGAGGAGAGAGAATGGAGGGAAGAACTGTGCTATCTCATTAGAAGGAGAGCAGTCAGGAGTGTACAGCAAGTTGTATGTAAATTTTTATATGAGAGCTTGACCTGATTTGTAAACTTCCACTTAAAGCACAATAAAAATTAATTTTAAAAAAAGTACTCTAAAATCACATTAAAGTAAAAGTCTATAACATGAGATTTTTAAAATATTCTGAAATTGTAAACCACTTTTAATGCATTAAATGACCTGATGAATTACATGGGCAATATACTCACTTTGAGCCATGACCTCCGGCTCTGATACTGACTTTTAGTGAACTGACTTGGCTGTAACTGGTGTTAAAAATACTAAGAGACATTATAATTCGATCATGTCTTATAGTTGGGTTGACTGTCCGAGATAAATCTGTTTATTAATATTCACTTTCAAATGATTCCTAACACATGTCTGCTTTTGATTTTAAACCTAAGTTTTCAAACATTTTTATGATGCTATAAACATACAGACTCATCTGAAACGTTTTTCTCTAACCATTTCTCTTTTGCACATTGGTGCTCTCCATATGGAGTGAGAAAAAAAAGTAAGTCTGAAATGTCATCTTGTCCATTCTTTAAGCAAAATGTTGCAAAAACTCAACATTAGCAAAACATTTACTTTTTCCAAATTTAACAGCCATCATATGTCAGTGCAGGTTTATAACCAAAATCAAATGGTCTAACTTATGATGAAGGACAAATACCAGGAAAGGGTGCATGAGGAGCTCTGCAGAGCTCCTGTCCAGCAAAACAAGCATAACTGGTAAAAATTATTAAAAAATCATACCATCATTTCTAACCTCTGGAAATTGTCCTTAGGGCATACAGCATACAAAGAAATAGTTGTTCAAGAAAATCTACTAAAACTCAGTAACGACAGGAAGACTCTGTGGCCCTTGAGCCATGCAGTGCTCCCTCTTCCCCACTCAAGCTCTGCTTGTCTGAAACTCCATTCCAGGAGGGGTGGTTTAGGACTCCCTATTCTCTAAATTCCCAGTCAAGGGGTACAATTCCTCATTCTAAGTCTCTTCCCAAAGTAACAGACTTTATTTAAAACCAGGGCTTCGAACTGGTTTGTTCTGGTTCCCCTGCTGAGAATTTGCATTTCTAACAAGTTCACAGGAAATGCTAATGGGTCTGCTTAGGGAACCAGTTCTGAGAACTACTGTTAGAGCAGTGGTTCTCAAAATATATTATACATAATTACCACCTGAGGATCTTGTTAAAATGTAGATTCTGACTCAGTATATCTGGGATGGAAATGCAAATTCTCAGCAAAGGTTTGAACCAGAACAAACTGGCTCAAAGCCCTTTTTAAAACTGTGTAGGGAAGTTCAAGCCTGAGGAGGATCTCACAAACAATGGAAATTTTGATGGTAAGTAATTAAGAGGAGGCTGGTACCTAAACAGTAGGTTACCTAGATTACCAGACATCTAAGAAGAGCCTTCTTAGAGTCAGAACAAAACTCAAAGACTGGCCTTCAAACAAAACAAACCCGTTGCCATTGAGTTGAATCCCAACTCATAGTGACCCTGTAGGACAGAGTAGAGCTGTCACATAGGGTTTCCAAGGAGCAGCTGGTGGATTAAAACGCTCACCTTTTGCTTAGCAGCCAAACTCTTAACCACTGTGCCACCAGGGCTCCAAGAGTTCATAATTATTGAAGTATAAGTAAAAGATGGAAATCCGAAAGAATCCTAAGAACAGGAGGGCAGGGTGAGAGAATAAGATCATCCCTATATCCAGGAGAATAAACACCCAGGCTCTATCATGATAGAAACCTGGTAAAACCTGGGCAGCAGACATGATATGCCAGTTACAGAGAGAAACCTTCTTAGATGCTTTTTGACAGGCCGTTGACTAGTTCTGGTGCAAAGATCTCTTGGAGCTCACTGAGAGCTCAGTGGTGAGACCAGGTAGATGACTGAAGACCCAGTGAGGAGGGAGATGGAATCCTGACAAAATAATTGGTTTTTTTAGTTAGTTGGGCTTTTTATTGTTTTTCTATCCAGGCCTCCGATTTTTTTTTTTTCTTCTTCAATAATGCTTTCTTATCCAGGGCCTATTTCCTTTCAATATAAAGTTGGTGATTAGTTTTTCTATCTTGTTAAAGACTGCTGTTTGTGTTTAGATGGGGATTGCATTATATCTGTAGACTCATTAGAGTAAAGTCAACATTTTCACAATGTTAAGCCTTCCTATCCATGAGCATGGTATGTTTTTCCACTTATGTAGGTCTCTTTTGGTTTCTTGCAGTAGTGTCTTGTAGTTTTCTTTGTATAGGCCTTTTACATCCCTGGTTAGATTTGTTCCTAAATATTTTATCTTTTTAGGGGCTATTATAAATGGTATTGTTCTCCTGATTTCCTTTTGGAAGTTCTCTTTGTTGGTATACAGAAATTCAACTGATTTTTGCTTGTTCATCTTGTATCCTGATACTCTACTAAATCTCTTAGTTCCAATAGCTTTCTTGTGGAATCTTTGGGGTTCTCTATGTATAGGATCGTATCATCTGTGAATAAGGATAGTTTTACTTCTTCCTTTCCAATTTGGATGCCCTTTATTTCTTTTCCTTGCTTATTGCTCTAGCTAGGACTTCCAGCACAATGCTAAATAGGAGTGGTGATAAAGGACTTCCTTGTCTTGTTCCCATTCTCAGGTTGAATGCTTTCAGCCTCTCTCCGTTGATAATGATGTTGGATGCTGGTTTTGTATAGATGATTTTTATTAATTTGAGCAATTTCCCTTCTATTCCTATTTTATTGAGAGTTTTTATCAGGAATGGGTATTGGACTTTATCGAATGTCTTTTCTGAGTCGATAGAGATGATCGTGTGATTCTTTTCTTTTGTTCTTTTCATGTGTTGGATTGCATTGATTGATTTTCTAACACTGAATCATCCTTGCATACCTGGTATGAAGTCCACTTGATCATGCTGTGCAATTTTTCTAATATGATGCTCATTTCTATTGGCTAAAATTTTGAGAATTTTTGCATCTATATTCATGAATGATGCTGGCCTGTAATTTTCTTTTTTTTGTGGTGTCTTTGCCTGGCTTTGGTATCAGGGTTATGCTGGCTTTGTAGAATGAATTCAGGAGTATTCCTTCCTTTTCTATGCTTTGAAATAGGTTGAGCAGTACTGGTGTGAGCTCTTCTCTCAATGTTTGGTAGAATTCTCCAGTGATGCTATCTGAGCCAGGGCGCTTTTTTTTTTTTTTTTTTAATTACCTCTTCAATCTCTTCTCTTGTTATGGATGTGTTAAGATCCTCTACATAAGCTTGTGTTAATGTAGGTAGGTAGTGTGTTTCTAGAAATTTGTCCATTTCTTCTAGGTCCTCAAATTTCTGGAATACAATTTTTCATAGAATTCTGTTATGATCCTTTTTATTTCAGTTTGGTCTGTTGTAATATTCCCCATCTCATTTCTTATTTGGGTTATTTGCTTCCTCTCCTGTTTTTCTTTTGTCAGTTTGATCAATAGTTTTTTGATTTTGTTGATCTTTTCAAAGAACCAATTTTTGGTCTTGTTGATTCTTTCTATTGTTTTCCTGTTCACTATTTCATTTACTTCTGTTCTAATCTTTATTATTTTCTTTCTTCTGTTGGCTGTGGGTTATTTTTGCTGTTCTCTTTGTATTTGTTTGAGTCGTAGGGCTAATGTTTTGATTTTGGCTCTTTATTCTTTTTTTGATGTGTGCCCTTATTGCTAGAAATTGACCTCTGAGCACTGTCTTTGCTCTTTTCCAAAGGTTTTGGTATGATGTGTTTTCATTCTTATTTAATTCTAGGTATTTTTTTTATTCCCTCTTTGATTTCTTCTATTATCCAGTTGTTTTTAAGGAAGGTGTTATTCAGTTTCCATGTATTTGATTGTTTTTCCTTGCTATTTCTGTTATTGATTTCTACTTTTATGGTGTTGTGATCAGAGAGAATGTTTTGTGTTATTCTGATGTTTTGGGTTTTATTGAGGGTTGCTTTATAGCCTAAAATGTGGCCTATTATTGGAGAATGTTCCATGTGCATTGGAAAAGAATGTATACTGTGCTACAATTGGGTAGAATATTCCATGTATATGTCTGTGAGGTAAAGTTGGTTGATTTTGGACATTAGATCTTCTGTAATTTTGTTGAGTTTCTTTCTAGATGTTCTGTCCTTTACTGAATGTGCTGTGTTGTAGACTCTACTATTACCGTGGAACTGTCTATTTCTCTCTTCAGTGCTTTTAGAGTTTGCTTTATGTATTTTGGAGCCCTGTCATTGGGTACATAGATATTAAGGTTATAGCTTCTTGGTGTATTGTCCCCTTAATCATTATATAATGTCCTTCCTTGTCTTTTATGGTGATTTTGCCTTAAACTGTATTTTATCTGAGATTAGTATTGCCCCTTCTGTACTTTTTCGGTTACTGTTTGCTTGATATATTAGTTTCCATCCTCTGATTTATAACGTATTTATGTCTTTGTGTCTAAGGCATGTCTCTTGTAGACAGCATATTGATGGGTTGTGCTTTTCATCCATTCTGCCATTCTCTGTCTATAGGTGCATTTAAACCATTTATATTCAGTTTTATAGCCATTTATATTTACATTATTGATAAAAAAAAAAACCATTTATATTCAGTTTTATAGCCATTTATATTTACATTATTGATAAGTATGAGTTTATTGCTGCCATAGTCTTGTGCCTTTTTTTTTTTTTTTTTTTTGTGGTGCTGATGTTTTCTTTGTTCCTCTTACTTTCCTGTGCTGAATTCCTTTGGTTTGTGGATTTTCTTTTCTTTATTATGGATTTTGTGTTTACTGAGACTTTATGTTTCTTTTCATTTTTATTCCAATGAGAAGGTTTCTTAACTTTCTTTGTGATTACCTGCAAATTTATCCTTATCTTCCTAATTTTTAAACGGTATCTTATTACTTGAAATTGCCTTGACTTCCTCTCCATTTGAAAGTATAGCCTATACCGTTTATTCCCCCTTTTATTGTTTTGACGTCGTCATTTACAGATTTACGTCTCTGTTTCCCTGTTTTAAGCCTTTTAGCTTTGTTTTGTTATTGAGAGTTCTTTACCTAGGTTGGTATCTGGCTGATGTTGTCCTGTGTTCTAGACTTCAGTTGTTGTCAGATGTTGTCGGTTCTCTAACCAAAGGACTTCCTTTAATATTTCTTGTAAGTTTGGTTTGATATTTACGAATTCCCTTAATTTCTGTTTATCTACAAATGTCATAATTTCACCATCGTATTTGAGATAGAGTTTTGCGATATATTCTTGGGTGGCATTTTTTTCCCTGTATTTTATATATGTCATCCCATTACCTCCTTGACTGCATAGTTTCTGCCAAATAGAGCTTAGTCTTATTTTCCCCTTCGTAAGTGACTTTTCTTTTTTTTTTTTTTTTTTGGAGCTGCTCTCAGAATTCTTACTTTTTCTTTGGTTTTGGAGAGTGTGATTATGTGCTGTCTTAGTGACTTTCTTCTTGGGTCTATCCTGTATGGGGTTTGTTGAGCTTCTTGGATGGTCAGCTTTTCATCTTTCATGATATTTTGGAAGATTTCTGCCAGCAAATCTTCAACAATCTTCTCTGTGTTTTCCATTTTCTCCCCCGTTCTGCTACTCTAATTACGCACAAAGATTTGCTCTTTATTGTGTCCCACATAATTCTTTTTTTTTTTTTTATGTTTCTTCATTCTTTTCTCTGATTTTCCTTTAAGTGACATATATGAATTCGTCTTCAATGTCAGTGATTCTGTTTTCCGTTGCTTCAGATTTGCTCCTAAGACCTTCCACTGAGTGGTCTGTTTCTGAAATTTTGTTATCTTTTGAAATTCTAATTTGCTGTCTTTGTATATTTTCTAATTGTTTATTTATTTTGACATTTTTCTCTTGTATTATTTTTCTGAATTCTTCTGTTGCTTTTTCTGTGTTTTCCTTAATTTTTGGGTATGTTCTGTTGGTGTTTTACATGATTTTGTCTATTTTTCACTTGGTTATGTCTTTTTTTTCTTAGTCTCTTGGAGAGCCCTAAATATTAGCCTTTTGAATTCCATATCAGATAGTCCCACTGCCTTTTCTTCTACGGGAAGATCATCTGATTCTTTATTTTGATCACTCACTGGAGCCATCTTTTCTTAACTTTTTTTTATGTTTTGACATTGTCTGCTATCTAAGAGTCATTAAGCTATTATTTTCTTTATTAATTGCAGGTGTTGTTTGTTTTGTCCTGATTCTTTGTTTTGTTTTGATATCTCAGGGCAGACTGACCAGGCATGCTTTGCTGCTTGCTCATCTGTGGGCAGTCATTTTCACCACCTTGACCAGGTGGACAAGGCAGCAGCAGGCAGGTAGAGTCCACTTTGCTGTACATTGGTTTGGCGGGGTAGCTAATGGCAGACTGGGTGGGCATTTTCTGCTTCCTAATGTTGGTGTAGTGGTGTGGGAGCATTTAAAGCCTATCAACAGATGTGTAGGGATGTTGGAAAAGGAGTGGTATGAGCTCACTTGTCACCATTCAGCAGCTGGTTGAGTGGCAGAAGGGAAGGGGCAATGTGGCCCCAGCGCAGCAGCAGGCCTGAGTGCTGTGGGCAGTCTACTTGTGGTGTGGCAGTGGCTAGGTGGGAGCGAGAAAGAAAAGAGAAAGGAATACAAATGGGGTGGCACATTGGTAGCTGGTGAGTGGGAGCAGGGTGGACCTGGGGACAAGTGGGAAGGGGGGAGGTGGCATATGGGGTTAGGTAGGAGGGAGAAAGAAAACAAAGAAATAAATAGTGGCACCGGGGGGAGAGCACCATAACAGATACGATAAGTTTGAAATATTGTGAGAATTACCAAAATGTGACACAGAGACACAAAGTGGGCACATGCTGTTGGAAAAATGGCACCAATAGACTTGCTCAACTCAGAGTTGCCACAAACCTTCAATATGTATAAAACACAATATCCACATAGTGCAGTAAAGAGAAGCATAATAAAATGAGGTATGTTTGTATCTGTTATGGTGATCTGTGATCAGCGATCTTTGATGTTCCTATTGTAATTATTTTGGAGCACCACATACCACCCACGTAAGACAACAAACTGAATATTGATTGTGTGTGTTGTATTTCATAAACCGGCCCTTCCCTATCTTTCTCCCTCTTCTTGGGCCTCCCTATTCCCTGAGGCATGACAATATTGAAATTAGGCTAATTAATAACCCTACAATGGCCTCTAAGTGTTCAAGTGTAAGAAAGAGTTGCATGTCTCTTGCTTTAAATCAAAAGCTAGAAATGATTAAGCTTAGTGAGAAAGGCATGTCGAAAGCCAGGATCAGCTGAAAGCTAGGCCTCTTGCACCAAACAGTTAGCCAAGTTATGAATGCAAAAGGAAAGTTCTTGAAGGAAATTAAAAGTGCTCCTCCAGTGAACACATGAATGATAAGAAAGCAAAACAGCCTTATTGCTGATATGGAGAAAGCTTTAGTGGTCTGGATAGAAGATTGGGCCAGCCACAGCATTACTTTCAGCCAAGCCTAATCCGAAGCAAGGCCCTAACTCCTTCCAATTTTATGAAGGCTGAGAGGGGTGAGGAAACTGCGCAAGAAAAGTTCAAAGCTAGCAGAGGTTGGTTCATAAGGTTTAAGGAATGAAACTGTCTATAACAAAAGTGCAAGGTGAAGTAGCTTGTGCTGATTTAGAAGTTGCAGTGAGTTACACAGAAGATCTAAGATAACTGATGAAGGCTACACTAAGCAATAGATTTTCAAGGTAGACAAAACAGCTTTATACTGGAAGAAGATGCCATCTAGGTCTTTCATAACCAGATAGGAGAAGTCAATGCCTGGCTTCAAAGCTTCAAAGGACAGACTGACTCTCTTGTTAGGGGCTAACACAACTGGTGACTTTAAGCTGAAACCAATGTTCGTTTACTATTCCAAAAATCCTAGGACCCTTAGGAATTATGATAAATGTTCTCCGTGCTCTATAAACGGAACAACAAAGCCTGGATGACAGCACATCTGTTTACAGGATGGTTTACTGAATATTTCAAGCTCACTGTTGAAACCCACTGCTCAAAAAAAAAAAAAAGAAAAGATTCCTTTCGAAATATTACTGCTCATTGGCAACACACCTGGACACCCAAGAGCTCTGATCGAGATGTACAAGGGAATTAGTGTTGTTTCCATGCTTGCTAACACAACATCCATTCTGTGGCCCACAGAACAAGGAGGAATTTCAGCTTTCAAGTCTTATTATTTTAGAAATACATTTTGTAAGGCTATAGCTGCCCTAGATAGTGATTCCACTGATGGATCTGGGCAAAGTAAGTTAAAAACCACCTGGAAATGATTCACTATTCTAGATTCCATTAATAACATTTGTTATTCATTGGAGGAGGTTAAAATGTGAATATTAACAGGAGTTTGGAAGAAGTTGGTTCCAACCCTCACGGATGAGTTTGAGGGGTTCAAGATGTCAATGGATGAAGTAACTGCAGATGTGGTGGAAATAGCAAGAGAACTAGAATTAGAAGTGAAGCCTGAAGATATGACTGAGTTGTTGCAATATTATGGTAAAACTTTAATGGATGGAGAGTTGCTTCTTATAGATGAGCAAAGAAAGTGGTTTCTTGAGATGGAATGTAGTCCTGCTGAAGATGCTGTGAACATTGTTGAAATGACAACAAAAGTGTTTAGAATAAGACGTAAACTTAGTTGATAAAGCAGCAGCAGGGTTTGAGAGGACTGACTCCAATTTTGAAAGAAGTTCTACTGTTGGTAAAATGCTATCAAACAGCATCACATGTTACAGAGAAATCTTTCATGAAGGAATGGTCAATTGATGTGGCAAACTTCATTGCTCTCTTATTTTAAGAAATTGCCACAGCCGCTTCAACCTTCAGCAACCACCACCGTGATCAGTCAGCAGCCTCACCAGCAAAATGATTACAATTTGCTGAAGGCTCAAGTGATGGTTAACAGTTTTTAGCAATAAAGTATTTTTCAATTAAGATATGTACTTTTTTTTAGATATAATGCTATTGTACATTTAATATACTAAAATATTGTGTAAACATAACTTTTATATGTACTGGGAAACCAAAAAATTTGTGTGACTCACTTTATAGCAATATTAACTTTACTGTGGTGGTCTGGAACTGAACCCACAATATCTCTGAGGTATGTCTGTATATCTATACAATGGAATATTATTTGACAATAAACATAGATAAATTAGTGATACATTCTACAACATGGATAAACCTTGAAAAAGTTATCCTAAGGGAATGAAGCCAGTCACAAGACACCACCTATTATATGATTCCATTTAAATGAAATTCTCAGGATAGGCAAATCTATAGAGACAGAAAGTAGATCAGTGGTTGCCTAGGGCTGGAGAGTTTGGGGGTAAATGGGGTGTGACAGCTAATGGGCACAAGATTTCTTTTTGACATGATGAAAATGTTCTAAAATCGATGTGGTGATGGTTGCACGACTCTTTGAATATCCTAAAAATCATTGATTTGTACATTTTAAAGAGGTGAATTGTATAGTATGTGAATTCATAGGTATGACTTAACATGGAGCCCTGGTGAATTGTTTGGTATGTCAATACAGCTGTTATTGGAAGATTTGAATTTTGAGTGTAAAGGAAGTTTAGAAACACCTACCAATTTATTTTATTTATATTTAAACAAAACTTTAATAAAAAGAGCTTTTTCTGTGCACAAATAATGTGATACAATTTTTAATAAATAAATCTAAAAGAGCTATTTCAATAAATAAATAAATAAAATTATAAGTGGTAAAGCCCTGTGTCATATTTTAATCGGTAGCACTTTTTCTTTCGTTCTTAATTACCACCAAGTTGGCTCCAAATCATGGCAACCTTATATACAACAGAACGAAGTTTTGCTCAATCCTGCACCCTCTTCATGATTATGGATATGTTCGAGTTCATTGTTGCAGCTATTGTGTCAATCCATCTCATTGGGGATTTCCCTTGTTTTCACTGGCCCTCTACCAAACATGATGTCCTTTTCTAGAGAATGGTCTTTCCTGATGACTGATGTGTTTAAGTAAAGAATCAAAGTCTTGCCATCCTTGCTGTTTTCTTAGTGGCGCATCAGGGATGAATCTCATAAATAATGTTGAGTTATAAACTAAAAAAACCAAACCTGTTGCCATTGAGTTGATTCTGACTCATAGCGACCCTATAGAACAGAGTAGAACTGCCCCATATGGTTTCCAAGGAGCACCTGGTGGATTCGAACTGCTGACTTTTTGGTTAGCAGCCGTGGCTCTTAACCACTAGGCCACCAGGGTTTCCAATGTTGAATTATAGAATCCATAAATAAAAGAATACATAACGTATGGTTCCATTTATATAAAGTTAAAAAGGCATAACCAAAATGTTGTTTTTGTTAGGTGCCATTGACTCACTTCCGACTCATAGCAACCCTATGCACAACAGAATGAAACACTGCCCTGTCCTGAGCCATCCTTACAATCATTGTTATGCTTGAGCTCATTGTTGTAGTCACTGTGTCAATCCACCTCATTGAGGGTCTTTCTCTCTTCTGCTGACCCTGTACTGTACCAAGCACGATGTCCTTCTCCAGGGACTGATCCCTTCTGACGACATGTCCAAAGTATGTAAGATGCAGTCTCACCATCCTTGCCTCTAAGGAGCATTCTGGTTGTACTTCTTCTAAGACAGATTTGTTCATTCTTTTGGCAATCCATGGTATATTCAATATTCTTCGCCAACACCACAATTCAAAGGTGTTAATTCTTCTTCGGTTTTCTTTATTCATTGTCCAGCTTTCATGTGCGTATGATGCGATTGAAAATACCATGGCTTGGGTCAGGCGCACCTTAGTCTTCAGGGTGACATCTTTGCTCTTTAACACTTTGAAGAGGTCCTTTGCAGCAGATTTGCCCAATGCAATGCGTCTTTTGATTTCTTGACTGCTGCTTCCATGGCTGTTGATTGTGGATCCAAGTAAAATGAAATCCTCGACAACTTCAATCCTTCCTCCGTTTATCATGATGTTGCTCAAATAGAGTGTTTTAAGTTAAGGCAAGGGAGATAGACAAAGCGTGAGAGAGGCTTTCAAGAGGCTGGCAACATTCTATTTCTTGACCTAAGTGGCGGTCATACAGATGTTCGCTTTGTGATTATTCATTGAGCTATCCGTTTGTGTTTTATACACTTTTCTGTAGGTATATTATGCTTCAATAAAATTTTATAATTGGGAAAGAGTAAATATCATATAAAAGGAAATGAATTGTGTCTCCAAATTTATGGAGCAAAATCTCAGACAACTAGAAAAAATAACTAAAGACAGACTATATTTTTTGCTGATTGCTACCACTCAGCCTTTTTTATTAGCTCCCCAAATCCAGGTATTAAGTGAGAACTTACATTTGTGGAAATGACTCTCAACATTTTTTTAGACAGGACCAATAGTCAGCTATGGCAACTGAATTGTCAAAAAACAAGATAAAAAGGAAAAATAGTCCAGGTATACATTACCTTCAGATATCCAAAACTGTTATTGAATATTTTTTAGAAACTGGTATTGGCTTTTATTTTCCTGAAAATTTAGAAAGTGAGGAAAAGTATCAGAAAAAAATTACCCATACTGCTATTTTCAAGTGATAATCACTTAATTTTTGGTCTACCCCCTTCCAGTTTCATACCTATAAATCTGTATATTCTTGCATTAGTCAGGGTTCTCCAGAGAAATAGAACTGGTAAGAAACACATGCACTTGGAGAGAAGAGAGATTTATTTTAAGGAATTGGCTCATCCATTTGTGGAGGCTGGCAAGTCCAAAATCCACGGGGCAGGTAGTAGGCTGGAAACTCCAGCAGTCTTGAGTTTGAAATCTGTAGGCCAGGCAGGCTGGTAACTCCAACAGGAAATCTATGTTACAATCTTGAGGCAGAATCCTTCCCCCCTCATAAAACCTCAGTTTTTACCCTTAAGGCTTTCAACTGATTGTGTGAAGTCCACCCACATTGTGGAGGGTAATTGCTTTATTTACAATCAGCTTATTATAAATATTAGTCATATCTGAATGCCTTCATAGCAGCATCTAGACTAGTGTTTGACCAAACAACTGGGCACTGTAGCCTAGCCAAGTTGACACGTAAAATTAACCATCAAAATCCATGTTTATTTATGCACACATACATCTAACCTTCATCCAAATATTACAGGCAGGCTTCTCTTAAGAAAATTACCCAAAACTTGGAAATAAGGCAGAAAGACTACTGTGTGACCTTTCAGACACATAGTAGAGACTTTCTGGCCTGTGTTATCCACCACTCTAAGGGAAGGTAATTTTGTTTGACTTCCTGTTTACTGTTGATTAAGGTCTAGATTCTATAAAGTTACACAATAACTTGTAGAAGATTGCTAAGTTCAAATTACTTTTTTTCTGGTAGGGAATGAAATGATTTTTTTCATATAGAAAAGATAACCCTCAAAGGTTACATTTTCATTGCACTGTATCTACATTAGCAATCTTATTTCAGCATTCTTCTTTTCTATCACCGTTTTTCAATCTCTCATATCCTCCTTTGAATCAGGTTTACCTCCCTACTGATTCTCTCATTAATGAGTTCAAAAAAAACTCTGACATTTGTACACTATTTATTTGTATGAGAGTCATATTTTTTTAATGTTTTGAAAATTGTACTTAGACATGCCTTAGATCAGTGGTTCCCAGACTTTCAGATTTCAAGAAGAAAAATTATTAAAATAAAATGAAGTCAGATGACTGAGAGTTGCCAGTTTTAATTTTTCCAAATAATATCAATTTTAAAATCACACACTCAGAAAACTAATGTCTATTACACCACAATTTCATAAAAGGCAGCAAAGGGCTTTTTAATGCCAAAAAAAATAGGATAAAAAGTAATATAAGCCATGCGACATTACAAGAACTCACCCATTATACCTATTTTCCCCACTGCACTGCATGCTGGTGAAAACTTCAGTGACAGCTGTAATTCAGGAATCACTGCCTCCAGGTGGCTAGTTTCCTTCCTACTTGTGCATTGTCTTTTATTCATTCATTTACGATCTTTACTGAGGGCTTTCCAAGTCCTAACAATTGCCTACTTGACAAAAGAGCACAGTTATATTCCAAAGGTCATCTTCTATGTGCAAACACGGTTCCTGACATTGAGGGGAAATATATTCTAGAGAGAGGAGGTTGGCATTGAATAATCGCCCAAACAAATATATAATAAAAGTTGTGCTATATATTGTGAGGAAAGAGCACAAGTTTAATAGTGTGCATTTAGCTGCTTATATCCCAGTCAATTCTCACTGAAATTGCTGCCCTTATAGGAAGGCTTAGCAAATTATTCTCAGAGTTGCTTCACCTGACAAAAGAAAGTCACCTTACTTTCCTTAAGAACCAAATATGTGACTGATGTGGAAGCTGGCAGACCCTCAATAGTCAGAGCTTGATTTACATAGTACCTTGGGCTAAACAGGGAATCCTCAGAAAAAGCAGAGACCCTACTTCTCCCTTCCCTCCTTCATCCTGAGGACAAAGAAACTCTGCACTGAACAGTTTCTTGTAGCTAAAATAAACAAATTAAAATGACACCAGTGCATAGTCAACAACAGTCTAAGAGACACAATAGTGCTTTGTTGTAGCTGAAAATATTATATGGTTGACTGGTCCTAATTAGCTCTGCAGCTCCAGACTCAGATGAGAGAAGGATATTATCATGTTGTTGTTATTGCTAGGTGCTGTTGAGTCAGTTCTGACTCACAGTGACCCTAAGTACAACAGAACAAAGCACTGCCCAGTCCTCTTGCCATCCTCACAATCATTGCTACGTTTGAGCTCATTGTTGCAGCCACTGTGTCAATTCATCTCTTTGAGGGTCCTCCTCATTTTTGCTGACCCGCTACCAAGCATGATGACCTTCTCCAGGGACTGGTGTCTGCTGATAATATGTCCAAAGTACATGAGATGAAGTCTTGTCATCTATGCTTCTAAGGAGCATTCTAGCTGTACTTGCAAGACAGATTTGTTCATTCTTCTGGCAATCCATGATGTATTCAATATTTTTCACCAACGCCATAATGCAAGGGCATCAATTCTTATTTGGTCTTCCTTATTCATTGTCCAACTTTTGCATGCATATGAGGTGGTTGAAAATACTGTGGCTTGGGTCACATGTACCTTAGTCCTCAAAGTGACATCTTTGCTTTTTAAACACCTTAAAGAGGTCTTTTGCAGCAGATTTGCCCAATGCAATAAGTCATTTGATTTCTTGACTGCGGCTTCCATGGATGTTGATTGTGGATCCAAGTAAAATGAAATCCTTGACAACTTAAATATATTCTCTGGAGGAGGCAGAGCCAAGATGGCGGAATAGACAGATGCTTCCATCAAGCCCTCTTTACAACAAAGACCCGAAAAAAACAAGTGGAACGAGTATATTTGTGACAAGCTGGGAGCCCTGAGCACCAAAGGCAAGCTTAGACAATGAACTGAGGGGCAGGGGAAGAGACTGTTCAGAAGTGGAGAGGAGTTACCGGACCTGAATCGCAGGGAGCCCTCAGGCACCATTTCTGGAGTGGCTGTGGCGGCAGCAGCAGGCTGGTCCTAGTGTTTGGCCGCAGTTTCCTCAGGGAGAAGCAGCAGCCACACAGCCCACTCACACCTCCGGAACCTGAGGAGAAGGAAGCTCTCAGCAAAAGCTAAGTACTTGCGTATATTTTACCGTGCCCCTCCCCCCACAAGCCAACTTCAGCGGCTGAACCCCTAGGCCTGAGATAGACCGTGATGAGCACCTGAAACCTTCCTCCTGGCCTTGGGGAAGGAAAAAATTTGCAACTGGGGGGAAAAGATAATTTGCTAGCTCCATTAACTGGGGGAGCTCAGGACAGAAGCGGCTCCTGTTCAGGCATAAACTGTCCATGGACCTTGAGCACCTTTCCCTTCTGCATAGACCTGTGTGGGCCTATTTCAGGAGAATAGGCCCTCGTTGGCAAACTCCAACCATTTCAACCGTGTGGAGGAGAGGTGGGTGTTTGACGTTCGACGTTGCTTTGCCTATCAAACAAGGTCCTCACCTACCCACAACAGGGACCTAAGGACTGGTGGCTCCAATTGGGTTGCCCAGCCACCTGTGACAGGGGTCCAGGTATAACTGGTACCTCCCAGTCCTTACAACAAAAACTTTGGGTGCCCATGGTCCCTCTGCAGAGCCCACCCACCAGCACACTCTAGGGAACAGAGATGCGTTTTCCTCAGAGACACTTGGGGGTTGGTTCTCAGCCCCCCACCTTGTTCAGAGTGTGACCCCCTGCTGCAATCAGATACGGGTATATACACCAATCACCCCTGCCCCTCTAAGACTGTAGGACAGAGCGTGTACCACACACTTGATATCAGTTACCTGGAAACCTGAGCTGAATTCATACAAGAAAACTGAATGGACTCCTAAACTGATATACCTGATAATAGCTCTAGCCAGCTGGGGACAGGACACCAGAGCCCCAAAGGTGAAAATAATCAAGCGAGCTCACTTGAATCAACCCATAGGGGTATACCAACACAAAACAAAACAAGCAGCTACGACACAGTAAGCAAGCTTAAACCAATACAATAACTTATAGATGGCTCGGAGACAACAGTCAATATCAAGTCACATAAAGAAACAGGCCATGATCACCTCAACAGGCTCTCAAAACAAAGAATCCAGGGATCTTTTAGATGAAAGTGCATTCCTGGAATTACCAGATGCAGAATACAAAAGTTTAATATACAGAACCCTTCAAGACATCAGGAAGGAAATGAGGCAATACGCAGAACAAGCCAAGGAACACACAGATAAAGCAACTGAAGAAATCAGAAAGATTATTCAGGAACATAATGAAAAGTTCAATAAGCTGGAAAAATCCATAGACAGCAATCAGAAATTCAGAAGAGTAACAATAAAATTACAGAATTAGATAACTCAATAGAAAGTCAGAAGAGCAGAATTGAGCTAGTGGAAGCTAGAATTTCTGAACTCAAAGATAAATCACTTGGCACTAATATATTTGAAGAAAAATCAGATAAAAGAATTAAAAAAAATCAAGAAACCTTAAGAATCATGTGGTACTCTATCAAGAGAAATAACCTACAGGTGATTGGAGTACCAGAACAGGGAGGGATAACAGAAAATACAGAGAAAATTGTTGAGGATTTATTGGCAGAAAACTTCCCTGATATTGTGAAAGATGAGAAGATATCTATCCAAGATGCTCATCGAACTCCACATAAGGTAGATCTTAAAAGAAAGTCACCAAGACATATTATAATCGAGCTTGCCAAAAACAAAGATAAAAATACAATTATAAGAGCAGCAAGGGATAAAAGAAAAGTCACCTACAAGGGAGAGCCAATAAGAATAAGCTCGGACTACTCAGCAGAAACCATGCAGGCAAGAAGGCAATGGGATGACATATTTAAAAAACTGAAGGAAAAAAATTGCCTGCCAAGGATCATATAACCATCAAAACTGTCCCTTAAATATGAAGGTGAAATTAAGACATTGCCAGATAAACACAAGTTGAGGGAATTTGTAAAAACCAAACCAAAACTACATGAAATACTAAAGGGAGTTCATTGGTTAGAAAATCAATATCAGGTATCAACCCAAGACTAGAACACTGGGCAGAGCAACCAGAAGTCAACCCAGAAAGGGAAATCCAAAAAAAAAAAAAAGCGAGATTAAAAAAAAAAAAAGCCCAACGTAGGGTAACGGCGATATTATATAAAAGGAGACAACATTAAAATAATAAAGAGGGACTAAGAAATGTAATCATACACCTTCCATATGGAGAGGAAGATACGGCGATACAAAGAAATAAAACACAATAAAAATTATTAAAAAAAAAAAAAAGCCATTCCAGAGCAGAGAGAAGGAGCCCACCACCACCACCAAGGAAGGCAAGACCCAGCGTCAGAGACCCAGCAGCAGGAGACAGTGCGCTGGGCTGTCCAGCACACGGAGGGAGAAAGCTGAGTGCCTTTGGGCAGAGACTAAGAGTCAGGGAGAGGTGCGCCTGCGGGCCCAGCAGGGGAGATGCTATCCTAATGAAAGGACTGTATCCTGAGTGTTCTTGAGCCTGAAGTGTAACTGTTACTTCCCTTATAATAAACCCCATAATGAAAAGTTAAAAATTTTTTTTCTGTGTTTATTGGTCCAGGTATGAGAATTTTTGTTTTGTTTATGTTGAGGTGTAATCCATACTGAAGACTGTAGTCTTTGATCCTCATCAATAAGTACTTCAAGTCCTCTTCACTTTCAGCAAGCAAGGTTGTGTCGTCTGCATATCACAGGTTATTAATGAGTCTTCCTCCAATCCTGATGCTGTGTTCGTTTTCATATAATCCAATTTCTCAGATTATTTGCTGAGCATACAGATTGGATAAGTATGGTGAAAGGATATAATCTTCACACATACTTCTCCTGATATTAAAATACGTGGTATCCCCTAGTTTTGTTCAAATGACTACCTCTTGGCCTATGTACAGATTCCCCATGAGCACAATTAAATTCTGAAATGCCCATTCTTTGAAATGTGATCCATAATTTATTATGATCCACATAGTTGATTGCCTTTGCGTAGTCAATTAAACACAAGTAAACATCCTTCTGGTATTCCCTGCTTTTAGCCAAGATCCATCTGATATCAGCAAAGATATTCCTCATTCCATGTCCTTCTCTGAATCCAACTTGAGTTTCTGACAGTTCCCTCCTGATGTACTGCTGCAACCATTTTTGAATTATCTTCAATAAAATTTTACATGCGTGTGATATTAAAAATATTGCTTCATAATTCTATTGGATCATCTTTCTTTGGAATGGGCACAAATATAGGTCTCTTCCATTTGGCTGGCCAGGTAACTGTCTTCCAAATTTCTTGGCATAGATGAGTAAGTGCTTCCAGCGTTGCATCCATTTGTTGAAACATGGCAGTTGGTATTCTGTTCAATTCCTGGAACCTTGTTTTTTCAGAATGCCTTCAGTGCAGCTTGGACTTCTTCCTTCAATATTATCGGTTTCTGATCATATGCTACCTCCTGAAATGGTTGAATATTGACTAATTCTTTTTTGTACAATGACTCTGTGTATTCCTTCCATCTTCTTTTGATGCTTCCTGCATCATTCAATATTTTCCCCATGGAATCCTTCAACATTTCAACTCAAGGCTTGAAATTTTTCTTCAGTTCTTTCGGCTTGAGAAATGCTGAGCGTGTTCTTCCCTTTTGGTTTTCTAACTTCAGATCTTTGCACATTTCATTACAGTACCTACCTTTGTTTTCTCAAGCCACCCTTAGGAATCTTTCATCCAGCTCTTTTATGTCATCATTTCTTTCATTCGCTTTAGTTACTCTATGTTCAAAAGCAAGATTTGGAGTCTCTTCTGACTCCGTTTTGTTCTTTTTTTTCTTTCTTTATGCATGACATCCTTGATGTCATTCCACAACTTGTCTGGTCTTTGGTCATTAATGTTCAATATGTCAAATCTATTCTTGAGACGGTCTATAAATTCAAGTGGAATATACTTAAGGTCGTACTTTCACTCTTGTGGACTTGTTTTAATTTTTTTCAGCTTCAACTTGAACTTGCATATGAGCAATATATGGTCTATTCCGCAGTCAGCCCCTGGCCTTTTTCTGACTGATGATATTGAGCTTCTCCATGTCTCTTTCCACACATGTGGTCAATTTGATTCCTGTGCATTCCGTCCAGCGACGTACATGTGTATAGTCGCTGTTTATACTATTGAAAAAAGGCATTTCCAGTGACCAATTTATTAGTCTTGCAAAATTCTGTCATGCATTCCCCAGCTTCGTTTCTATCACAAAGTTACTATTTTCAAGCTACTGATCCTTCTTTGTTTACAACTTCCACATTTCAATCACCAGGAATTCTCACTGCATCTTATAATGTGTTTCATCTATTTCAGATTGCAGAAGTTGGTAAAATTTTCAATTTCTTCATCTTTGGCATTAGTGGCTTGTCTGTAAATTTGAGCAATAATTGTATTAACTGGCGTTATCTTAACAGGCATTAAATCCTTCAAGGACTAGGGGATAAATCCTACAAGGAGGGCAGAAAGGCATTGTTACATTATTATGAACTTTCTGGAGACAAGTTTTGACTCAATTGAGTGAGCGTAAGCAATTTGAACTTCAAGATAGTAAATATATAAAAAAGGAACCATTAGTGGGTCAAATGCCTTATGCTCTTTCATATAATTTCGTGGAAAATTGACAGGGGGACAGGGACCCAAAGATCAGAAAAATTGAAGACTTTAACAAAGATGGAGATGGATCCCAGAAAAGAAAGACATTGGAAGATGATTGGACTGGCAATCTGAGACTCTACAGGGGACTTAGACCAAACTGATAGAGAAAAATAGAATAACTGACTCCTGGAAACCAAATCCTGCTGCATATGGAAAAAAAAAAAGTGGCTGGTAGATTTTTCTTTGATAGTCGGGGACTATCCCTGTATGAAGGAGCCCTGGTGATACAATGGTTAAGTGGTCAGCTGCTAAAGATTACAGCCTTGGAAACCCAATGGGGCAGTTAAACTCTGTCCTATGGGGTCGCTATGAGTCAAAATCAACTTGATAGCAATGGGTTGGGGATTCCTATATGTTTACTTATGTGGGTAATTTCAACAGAATAGAGCTTTGCAGGTTTGACAGAAGAGCAAGAAAAGGAATATTCTTCTCATTTTTTATCATTTCCAAGGTTTTTCTGGATTCCACTGAAGAGTTTAGAGGTAGGGGGTGCATTGCAGTGGTGAAGATCTCTGGAAGTGGGGATAAAAGTCTTCTCAGCAGCTGTAATTGATATTTAATTTGTAGAAAACTGGTAAAGTAAGATATTCTCAAGACAAAGGCCAATTGTGCAGCTCAGGGTAAGAGAAAGGAATTTTGATGAGAAGCTTAGGCATCAGACAAAGAAATTCCTAGTAGAGATCATCAGGTAGACCCAAAGCAAGGAGATGTGGGTTTAGTGTAGGTAGTGCATCTTCTTGCAAGGTGTGTCAGAGTAAGGCAACCTCTAAGCTTTATTTCTGTGGAAGCTTGATTACAAGGGTAGCTCCTCTGTGTATATTTTTTACCCTCAGGAAAAGGAGGACCCCTTTCTAGGTTTGCAACAGTAGTGACTAGATTTCTGGCTGTCTGTTCTGTTATGATTTTTACCATCTAAAGAAGTTGCTTGGTGATTAAGTCCAATTAACCAAGAAACCTACTGATTTGTAGCCAGCAAATGGTATCAAATGAAGTTGGGTAGCACCAAAGAAAAGTGAGTACAAATCCAAGAGTCACTTTGCATGCTTTAGCGAAATTACATTCAAATTATAGGCAAGTATTAGAATCATAAGGAGCCCTGGTGGTGCAGTGGTTAAGGCTGGGCTGCTAACAGAAAGGTTGGTAGTTTGAACCCACCAGCTGCTCCGTGGGAGAAAGATGTGGCAGCCTGCTTCTGTAAACACTTACAGCCTTGGAAATCCCATGGGGCAGTTCTGCTCTGTCCTGTATGGTTGATGTGAGTCGAAATCAATTCAGTGGCAAAGGGTTTGGTTTTGGTTTATTAGAATAACAGCAAGAGATATCTAAGTATGCATGTGTGTGTGTGGGTCTCTCTCTCTCTATATATAAAGTATAGGAGCCTTATAGGTACCAAGACTAAGAGGTAACAAGTGTCTGTTAAAAATCAGGAACTTTAAACTAAAAAAAGAGGAAAAGAAATAGCTAGGAACATAGAACAAAATCATGCAGATTAAATCATGGGAATCAGTGGTCCCAGTTATCTGGATCTTGTTCACAGGCCTTTAATGGAAGCTGTCCATTTTTCGTGGTTGTCTCCTTGATATGGATGTCTTTGCTAGAAGCTGCCTCTACCCCAAAATCATATGCTTCTGCAAGATTCTTAAACCTCTTCAGCTCGAAGTCTCTGGCTGGGACAGTTTTCCAGTGATAAGGGATGAATTTTACCTCTTTAACTGAAAGATAAGATACCTGGTGGCATACTAGTTAAGCACCTGGTTACAAACTGAAGGGTTTGACCTAGCAGCTGCTCATGGGAGAAAAGACCTGGCAATATGCTCCCCAAAAGGTTACAGCTTAGGAAGCCCTATGGGGCAGTTCTGTGTCCTACAGGGTGTCTCCACAGCACACAACACCAAAACAACTGGGAGATACAGATCTAAGGGTCCGTGCCTGAGAGCTGGTCCGCTGTATCATTTATTTAAGAAGCTTGACAAGGTCTTTTTCATCAAACCTCAAGGACAGTGTTCTGGGATGTTTCTTCTGAGACTGAACCTCCTAAAGCGTTAACAGAATGGAGGAAAGTTAAATTCTCTCTGGAGGTGTAATATACAGTGTATTTATAGGGACGTTTATAAGGGCTTATAATTATTGAGCGAGCCAGAACATATTATGAGCAATGAGGACACTGACAAACCTCTCAGGCATCTTGATTTGTGCCATAAAGTACTATGATTAACCCTGATTAGGAATCTAGTATCCTGGAAATCCAAGTTTTTAATACAATAATTATACCAGGTTGTGTATTTGATCATGTTTTTTTAATATAAGAAGTATATAAACACTGAAATATTTTGATATGTTAGATTTACATACAATTAACCTAGGAAGATTAAACTTTTGTGATATGTCCATTTGTTAAGTTTGAGGGAAAAAAAAGGTCTCTCACATTACTTCTGAGTTAATTAACATTTGGAGAATGTTAAAAAAAAAAGCTTAATTATTTCTGTTATTTTTACTTTATGAAGTGAAGGAGCAGATTTTTGTGTCACTTGGTAGCTATTCCAGGAAATTCAAAGATAGTTTCAGTTTAAAAGACAACAGTCTGAAGATTTAGGGCCTGAGTTTAGGAAAGACAAAATTAAGAATGTTTTCTGAGGGAAAAAAATATGAACATAAGCCATAGCTACAGGCAATATTTTGAAAATATACAAGGAGAAGTAAAAATTATAATCAGTAACTTATTTTCTCTCAAAAATAAGGAACCTTTTGCTAAACAAATGAGTATGCCAAAAGTTCAGAGAAGTAGCAGAATATTTTGGTGATAAAAAGGAACTTTTGTTACTGAACAAAGAAAAACTTGGTTACATTACCGGAAAAAAATTAATTCTAAGTGTTATTTTTATATATCATACATGAGGTAGAAGATAATATGCACTTTATATATCTTTTAATGTTGTGTTAACATTATGACATTTTACTTTATGTTCAGTATTTTTATTTTTTATAAACTTAGGCAAATTATATGTATATATATTATATATATATATTTGAACTTCTCATCTTATAACTCTCTTCAGGAAGGAAAAAAAAAACCTAGTTCTAGTTAAGAGGGAATATGCACACTATACCCTGTATCTTTCACTGATTATAGCTAAAAACTCTGCAAAAAGTACTGTCAGAAGACTAGCAAAAATAATTAAGAACAAGTGAACTAGGTGGGAAATAATACAAAGAATGGCTTGTATGGCACTGAATTCCTCCCCCCCCCCCACCATGTCTCAATTTAGACATTAGTGGCAAACCTCATCCTAGAAATGAATAAGGGGGTAGACTGAAAATTTTTCAAGAAATAGCCTCTTAATGTTGCCAGAACACTCAGAAAGGAGACTTATGAGGGACAGAGCTCTTCTGACTCTCGCAGCCCCACCCTAGGCAATATCCTGTAATAAAGTTTCATTTCTGTGACGATAGCGATGGCAGCAGGGGCAGTGGTGGCAGTGGCTTCCACAGTGGTCACACAGGCTCTTCATTCTGATACTTTGTTCTGTGCCAAACTCAGTTACAGGAGGCACAAAACAGCAATGGGGAAGTCCAGCTTTCTAATCAGATCACCAGGGAAGGGGCACTCGCGAAGTCGGAGATCTGGAAAAGAGGGAATATACAAAGAAATCCTTTAAATTTGTGTGAATAAACAATGGCTTTGAGAACCTGAACTACAACGTAGCCCACCTTCTATATCTCATACTGACCTCTGAGTGGCACACATGGAGAACAAACTAGATCATCAGTGCAAAGGTAATGGAACCACAACCCACGTTAGAACATTAGAATGACATTAGAACAATAACCCACAGAAACTGGGATTGACTTTACAGTCTGAAACCAACCAGACTAACTGCCAACTAAAAAATAACAAACAAATCAACACTCCCTATAAGATTTTAATAAGATACAGAATTTCATAATATTCAATATGTCCAGGATACTATAAAAAATGACATTTAAAGAACAAGAAAAACCTAAACAACTCTTTAGAGAAATAGCAATCTACAGATATCAAGCCAGTGATGATGCAGTTTTGGAGAAGCTATTATAAGCCTTCTTCATGAAGTAACAGTGAACACTATTGAAACAGAAAGAAATAAGTTCTTAGCAAAGAAATAGAATAATAAAAAGACCCAACTAGAAATTTTTGAAATTGAAAATATAATAATGAAAATAAAGAATTTACTGGAAGGGCTCAATAGCAAAAAAGAGATGACCAAAGAGTCAGTGAACGTGAAGATAGATCCATAGAAATTATTCATTCTGAACAAAAGGGAGAACAAAGAGTGGGGGGAAAAAAGAACACAGCCCTAGAGAACTGTGGAACAATGTTAAATGTCCAAAATTTATGTCTGTGGAGTTCCAGAAGGAGACAAGAAAAGATTAGAGTAGAAACAATATTAAAAGAAATAATTTTACAAAAATATTTGCTAAAAATTTTACAAATTTGGTAAGGAAAATAAACTGATAGGCTTAAGAAGCTCAACAAATCCCACAGAATAAACTTAAGAAAATTAGCCCTGAACTTCCTGCCAATATGGTGCCATAGACAGAAGCACCATGCTGTCCCTCCACAGCAAAGACCCAAAAAACTAAGCAAAACAGAGACAAACGTCAGTTCTGGAACCCGAAGTACCAAATGAAGAGATAAAGAACTCAGCCGAACACTGAATGGAGTAAGAAACTGACAGAGAACAGAGAGTGAGGACAGGTATGTGTGGAGGTCCCCATCAGCTAACACAGAGAGGATTCGCCATCTGGAACTCCTGTCGGAGACTGGCAGACAGGGAGCTCAGGAAACCAGCTTCATGGAGCTCCCAGCAGCACACACAGCACCCAGTAACCAGTGATATACACCTTCCCAACCCCCATCCTCTCCCTGCTGCTTTACCCCTGTGGTTCCTGGCTGGCAGCAGTGGTTTGGCCAGCCAGGAAGTTCTATCCATGCTGCTTGGATTCTCCCCACCCACAGCGGAGATTGGCAGACAAGGAGTATAGGAAAGTAGCTGCAGGAAGTTCCCAGCAGGAGACAGAGCACCAACCAGGAGACAGAGCGATATACACTTTCCTACCCCCCACCCACCTTCCCCTACCCTGGCTTCCTCTGCTTCCTGTTGGCCACAGTCTTTTGGCCCAGGGGCAACTCCCCCTGACCTGGGCCACTTGGATTCACCCCACCCACACTGAGTGCCGTTTGTCTGTTGCTGGCATTACTTTTTTCCATTTTTTTTGGTTTCTTCTATGCCTCCCACCAACTCCCCCTCCTTTCTCTCAAACACTTGGCTCCATGTGCCATCTTTGCTTCCTCTTGAAAGGCTGTGAAGCAATGCTTGACTGGGGAACCACTTTCCCAGTCTGCGACACCATGCTGGTGGGATCCCCAAGGCTTTTTTTTTTTTTCTATTTATTTTCTTTTTCTTTTCATGGCTTGGCAGCCCCTTCTAGCTGGGGTGTACTGCACGGCTTAGGAGCCACTCCCCCAATTTGCGCAGTGGGATCCCTGGGGACATTTGTTTTTTCTTTCTTTCTTCATTCCTGAGTACTCATCTCTCTATACTCACCTTCTTTTCCTGCCTCCTGAATACCTGGCACTGTATGACTTCTATATCCCTTCTAGCCAGGCTATATTGCACAGCCTGGGAGCCACTTCCTTGATTTTTGCAGCTGCACCAGTGGGACCCGTGGGGGCTTTTCTTTTCTTTTTTTATTCCCAATTTTTATCTAGTTTTTTTTCTTTTTATTTTTTCCTTTTTGTTTTTCTCCATTTCTCAGTTTCTCATCTCTCCGCTTGAACAGTAGGCTTCCTTAGCACTCTTTTTTTTTGTTTCTCTGTTTGTTTTAGGTTCCCGTTTCTCTCTCCTCTTCCCCATACCCATATTAGAGCCACACAGCGCAACCTCTCCCCTCCTTCACCATGCGCTAAACATCACATCCCCAAGTAGCACAGGCACTGCCTACGGGAACCTGCCCTGCACTGATTCCCAGCCTGTCCTATTGGCCCTAGTACATGCCACAAGCAACCCATACCAGCACCTCCCCTTCAGCTGGACTTGCCCTGCTGCACCATATCTGGGCAACTGGCCCTGCCCATTGGACAAGGAGGTGAAAAGTATCATGACCACAGATAAGTAAACAACAAAGGACACACAGTCTGCCTGCTCAGACATAACCAAGTAAAACAAAAAAGCAGGTTGAAACAAACAGATCTATAATCAATAAATGAAGAAAATAACTACTGAACGTCCTGAAGACAGAAGACACTATCAAAACACGAAAAAAAAAAAAAAAAAGAACAAGGTGGTTTCAGTAGGCATCCAAAATAGAACACCAGATGACTTTCCAGTAGAAGAAAAGGCACTAGAACTACCTGATAGGAAATTCATATATCTAATATTCAGAGCTATCCAAGAGTTGATGCAAAAAGCAGGCAAAAATGAGGAAAAAATAGACAAATTCATGAAAAATACAGACAAAAAATGGAAGAATTCAGCAAAATAATACAGGAAAAAAAATGCCAAAATAAATTCCCAACTAGAAATCAATAAAAACAGCAATTAGAAATCCAAAAGATAAACAACAAGGTCTTAGAAATTGACAGTGTCATAGAAGGCTGAGAAGCAGGTCTGAAATGATGGAAAACAGGATAGCAAAATTGAAGACAAACACTTGGATACAACTCTGTTTGAGGAAAAATCAGAAAAAAGAATGAAGAAAAGGAAGAAACCCTGAGGGTTATGTGGTATACAATCAAAAGAAAAAACTTGAGAGTGATTGGAGTTCCAGAACAGTGAGAGAAAATGGAAAACAGAGAGTATCATTGAAAAATTGTTGACAGAAAACTTCTCTAATATCTGAAAGATGAAAAGTTGACCATCCAAGAAGCTCAACGAACCCCATATAGGACAGACCCCCAAAGAAAATAACCAAGGCATATCATGATCACACTCGCTAAAACCAAGGACAAAGAAAAAAATCCTGAGAGCAGCTTGACAAAAACAAAAAGTCACATATAGAGGAAAAATAATAAGAATAAGCTCTGATTATTTGGCAGAAAGCATGCAAGCAAGAAGGCAATGGGATGACATATATAAAACCTTGAAATAAAAAAAACCACCAAATAAGAATATATCCTGCAAAACCTCATTCAAATATGGTGATAAAATTAGGACATTTCCAGATAAACAGAAATTAAAGGAATATACAAAAACCAAACCAAACTTACAAGAATTATCAAAGGAAGTCCTTTGGTCTGAGAACAAACATCAGACCACAGACTGAATCTAGGATACAAGATTGTACCAGCCAGATACCAACCTAGGAAATGAACTCTCAAGGACTATTCAAAACCAAAAGAATTACAGCAGGGAACCAGAGAGGTTAACCTGTAAAGGACAACAATGTCAGAACAATAAAAGAGGGAATGAACAGTGTAGGGATAGAACTTTCTAATGGAGAGCATGGCAAGGCAATACCAAGTAATAATAGACTGGTTCAAACCTAGGAAGATAAGGGTAAATTTCAAGGTAACCAAAAAGAAAGTTAACAAACCTACTCATCAAAATAAAGAAGGAAAACATAAAGTCTCAATAAAAACAAAATCTACGAAAACAAAAGAAATCCACAAACGAAAGGAACTCAGCACAGAGAGTAAGAGGAACAAAGGAGAGTGTCAGCAACACACACACACACACAAAGTGCTATAAAATGACAGCAATAAACTCACACAAAAAAAACAAACAAACAAGAAACCCAGTGCTGTCGAGTGGATTCTGGCTCATAGCAACCCTATAGGACAGAGTAGAACTGCCCCATAGAGTTTCCAAGGAGCGCCTGGTGGATTCAAACCACCGACCCTTTGGTTAGCAGCTGTGGCACTTAACCACTATGCCACCAGGGTTTCCCAATAAACTCACACCTATCAATAATTACAGACTATAAAAGGCCTAAATGCACCAATAAAGAGACAGAGGGCAACAGAATGGATAAAAACAGGATCCATCAATATGCTGTCTACAAAAGACACACCTTAGAAACAAAGATGTAAATTTATTAAAAATCAATGGATAAAAAAAATATATCAAGCAAATAACTACCAAAAAAGAGTGGGAGTGGCAATACTAATCTCAGATAAATAGACTTTAAAACAAAATCCACCATAAAAGACAAAGAAGGGCAATAATAATGATTAAAGGGTTGATCCATCATGAACACTTAACCATAATAAACATCTACACACCCAATGACAGGGCTCCAAAATACATAAAACAAACTCTAACAGCACTGAAAAGAGAAATTGACAGTTCCACAATAATAGCAGGAGACTTCAACACACCACACTCAGTAAAGAACAGAACATCTAGAAAGAAACTCAACAAAGACACAGAAGAGCTAAAGGGTACAATCAGTCAATGCAACCTCATAGACATAGATAGAACATTCCACCCAACAGCTGCAAAGTACACATTCTTTTCCAATGCACATGGAATATTCTCCAGAATAGACCACAACTTAGGTAACAAAATTGAAAACACTGAGATAATACAAAGTATCTTCTCTGACCACAATGCCATCAAAGTAGAAATTAACAACAGGAAGAGCAAGGGGAAAAAAAAAATCAATTACATGGAAAGTGAATAACACCCTGCTTAAAAATCACTGGGTAATAGAAGAAATCAGAGATGGAATAACAAAATTCCTAGAATCAAATGAGAATGAAAACACATCATACCAAAACTTTAGGACACAGCAAAGGCATTGCTTAGAGGTCAATTTATACCAACAGATCCACACATCAAAAAAGAAGAAAGGGACAAAATCAAAACATTAGCTACACAACTCGAACAAACAGAGAACAGCAAAAGAGGCCACAGCCACCAGAAGAAAGTAAATAATAAAAAGGTGAGCAGAAATAAATGAAACAGAGAAGAGAAAAACAATAGAAAGGATCAACAAACCCATAAGTTGGTTTTCTGAAAGAATCAACAAAATCGACAAACCACTGGCCAAACTGACAAAAGAAAAACACAAGAGGATGTAAATAACCCAATAAGAAATGAAATGGGGGACATTACAACAGACCCAACTGAAATAAAAAGGATCATAACAGAGTATTATGAAAAACTTACTCCAACAAATTTGAAAACCTAGAGGAAATGGACAAATTTCTAGAAGCACAGTACCTACCCAAACAAAAACAAAATGAGGTCCAAAATCTGAACAGAACCATAAGAAGGGAATGAAAAGGCAATTAACCCCCCCCCAAAAAAAAACCCTGGCCTAGATGGCTTCACTGGAAAATTCTACCAAACATCCACAGAAGACCTCACACCAGCACTACTCAAACTATTTCAGAACATAGAAAAGGAAGCAATACTGCCGAATTCATTCTATGAAGCCAGTATAACTCTGATACCAAAACCAGGCAAAGACACCACAAAAAAAGAAAATTACAGACCAATATCTCATGAATATAGATGTAAAAATTCTCAACAAAATTCTAGCTAATAGAATTCAGCATTATATCAAAAAATAATACACAGCGACCAAGTAGCATTCATACAAGGTATGCAAGGATGGTTCAATATTAGAAAGCCAATCAATGTAATTCACCACATAAATAAAAGGAAAGAATCACATGATCATCTCAATTGATACAGAAAAGCCATTTGACAAAGTCTAACTACTATTCCTCATAAAAATTCTCAATAAAATAGGTATAGAAGAGAAATTTCTCAACATAATAAATTGCATCTATGCAAAACCAATGTCCAACATCATTCTTAATGGAAAAACCTGAAAACATTCCCCTTGAGAACAGGAACAAGGCAAGGATGCCCTTTCTCACCACTTCTATTCAACATTGAGCTGGATATCCTACCTAGAGCAATAAGGCAGGAAAAAGAAATAAAGTGTGTTTAAATTGGTAATGAAGAAGTTAAACTGTCTGTATTTGCAAATGAGATGATACTATACATAGAAAACCCAAAAGACTCCAAGAGAAAACTACTGGAAGTAACAGAAAGATTTAGCAAGCCAGACACACAAAAATCAGTTGGATTCCTATACACCAATAAAGAGAAAGATGAAAAGGAAATCAGGAAAACAATACCATTTGTAATAGCCCCTAAAAATATAAAATACTTAGGAATAAACCTAACCAGGGATGTAAAGGACCTATACAAAGAAAACTACAAAACACTAGTGCAAGAAACCAAAAGAGATCTACGTAAATGGAAAAACATACCATGCTCTTGGATAGGTAGATTTAACATTGTGAAAATGACAATTCTACCCAAAGTGGTTTACAAATACAATGCAATATCAATCTAAATACCAACAACATTCTTTAAAGAGGTGGAAAAACTTACCATTAACTTTTTATGGAAAGGGAAGAAGCCCCGGATAAGTAAAGCACTATTGAAGAAAAATAAAGTAGGAGGACTCACACTAGCTGACCTCAGAACCTACTGTGCAGCTATGGTAGTCAAAACAGCCTGGTACTGGTACAATGACAGATACATTGACCAGTGGAACAGAATTTAGAACTCAGATGTAAGTACATCCACCTACTGTCACCTGATCTTCAACAACAGCCCAAAGGCCATCAAAAGGGAAAAGACAGTCTTTCTAACAAATGGTGCTGGCAAAACTGGATGTCTAGCTGCAAAAAAAAAAGAAAAAAGAAACAGGACCTACACCTCACACATATACAAAAACTAACTCAAAATGGATCAAACACCTAAATATAAAGCCAAAAACTATGAAATTCATATGAAAAAAATAGGATCAACACTAGAGGCCCTAATACACGGCATTTACAAGATACAAACTACAACCAACAACACACAAACTCTAGAAGATAAGCTAGATAACTGGGCTTTTCCAAAAATTAAACACACGCTCATCCGAAGACCACCAATAGAGTAAAAAGAGAACCTATGGTCTGGGGGAAAAACAATGGCTATTACAAATCAGACAAAGGTCTAATCTCTAAAATCTACAGGAAAATCCAACACCTCTACAACGAAAAGACAAATAATCCAATTAAAAAATGGGCACAGGAAACGAACAGACACTTCACCAAAGAAGACATTCAAATGGCCAATGTTCACAGAAATGTTCATGATCACTAGCCATTAGAGAAATGCAAATCAAAACAACAATGAGATACCATCTCGCTCTGGCATTACTGGCACAAATCAAAAAAACAGGAAATAACAAATGTTGGAGAGACAGCGGGAAGGTTGGAACTCTTATTCACTGCTGGAGGGAATGCAAAATGATACAACCATTTTGGAAAATCATATGGCGCTTGCTTAGAAAGCTTGAAATAGAAATGATCCGGTAATCCCCTTCCTAGGAATAAATCATAGAGAAGTAAGAGTCATCACACAAATAGACATATGCACACCCATGTTCACTGCAGTGTTGTTCACAATAGCAAAAAATGGAAACAGCCTAGATGCTCATCAACAAATGAATGGATAATCAAACTGTGGTACATACACACAATGGGGTATTATGCAATGAAAAAGAACAACGATGAATCTGTGAAGCATATCATAAACTGTTGAATCTGGAGGACATTACGCTCAGTGAAATTAGTCAATCACAAAAGGACAAATATTGTAGGAGACCATTACTGTAAAAACTAATGAGAAGGTTTACACACACAAAGAAACAATCTTTGGTGGTTACAGGGAGGGGGGAGTGGGGATGGAAAAACACTAAATAGACAATAGATAAGAGGTAACTTTGGTGAAGGGTAAGACAGTACGCAATACTGGGGAAGCTAGCACAACTTGTACAAGGCAAGGTCATGGAAACTCCATAGACACATCCAAACTCCCTGAGGGACCGAATTGCGGGGCTGAGGGCTGTGGGGACCATGGTCTCAGGGAACATCTAGTTCAATTGGCATAACATAGTTTATAAAGAAAATGTTCTACACTCTGCTTTGGTGAGTAGTGTCTGGGGTGTTAAAAGCCTGTGAGTGGCCATCTACGATACTCCACTGGTCTTAACTCTTCAGGAGCAAGAAGAATGAAGAAAACTAAAGATACACGGGAAAGATTAGTCCAAAGGACTAATGGATCACATCTATTGTGGCCTCCACCAGACTAAGTCCAGTACAACTAGAAGGTGCCTGGCTACCACCACTGACTGCTCTGACAAGGATCACAATAGAGGGTTCTGGACAGAGCTGGAGAAAAATATAGAACTCAAAAAGAAAGACCAGACTTGTGGCCTGACAGAGACTGGAAAAACCCTGAGATTATGGCCCCCAGACACACTTTCAGCTCAGTAATGAAGTCACTCCCGAGGTTCACACTTCAGCCAAAGGGTGGCCAGGCCAATTAAAAAAAGTGACACTAAAGGGGCACATCAGCCTAGATGCAGGGACTAGGAGGCAGGAGGGAACAGGAAAGCTGGTAATAGGGAACCCAAGGTTGAGAAGGGAGAGTGTTGACAAGTAGTGGGGATGTTAATCAATGCCATAAAACAATATGTGCACTGACTGTTTAATGAGAAACTAGTTTGTTCTGTAAACCTTCATATAAAGTACAATAAAAAATTAAAAAATAGAAAATTAGCCTACAATATAATCAAACTGCTAAAAACCAAATATAAAAGAAAGAAAATTCCTGAAAGCAGTCAGTGAAAAGTAATGACTTAAAATTTCTAAGAGACTCCCTGGAGGTGAGAAGACAGTGGAACATTTTTCAAGTGCTGAAAGAAAAGGTCAACCTACAGGTAGTGAAAATATTCTCCAGAAATGAAGGAAAATAAACTCAATCTCAGATGAAGGAAAACTAATAGCATTTAAGGCCAGAAGAACCTGCTTGCTGCTATAAAAGAAATGCCACAAGTTCATGGCTTTTACAAAGAGAAATTTATTTTCTCACAGTCTAGTAGGCTAGAAGTTTTTAGTAGGCTAGAAGCCCAAACTCAGGGTGTCAGCTCCAGGAGAAGGTTTCTCTCTCTTTCAGATCTGGAGGAAGGTCTTTGTCGTTACTCTTCCCCTGGACTAGCAGCTTTTCTGCAGGGGAACCCCAGGTCCAAAGGTTACGCTCTGCTCCCGGTGCTGATATCTTAGTGGTATGAGGATCCCAATTCTCTGCTTGTTTCCCTTTCCTTTTATTTCTTGTAAGATAAAAGGCGGCAAAGGCCACACCCCAGGGAAATTCCCTTTATAGTGGATCAGGGATGTGACCTTAGTAAGGGTGTTACAATCCCATTCTAATCCTCTTTAACATAAAATTACAGTCACAAAATGGAGGACACCAGCCAAATTGATACACACACTTTTGGCGGACATAATTCAATCCATGACACTACTTTAAAAGAAATGTTAAAAGAAGGACTTCAGGTGGACGGGAAATGATGAAAGGGAAACTTGAAACTTTAGGAATTAAGGAAGAGCAACCAAATGATAAATATCTGGATAAGTGTAGCATGCTATTTTTGACCTTTTAAAAACTGAGTTATGTGTGACTTTTGAAATAAAAATATAATAATGCTATCAGATGGGGTTTTCTAAATAGTAGATGTAATATATTTGACAAATACAAATGGGATGGGGTGAAGAGATCTATATGGTTGCAAGGTTTCTAAATTTTGCCTGAAGTGGAAAAATATTAACTTTAAATTTTGTATTTTGCTAAGTTAATAATTAGTAAAAAGTTATGTGTATGTATTGTAATACCTAGAAAAGCCATAAAAATACTGAGATATAGTAAAAAAAAAAGCTGACAGATAAAATGGTTAACTAAAAAATATCCAATATTCAAATATTCATGATCTTGAACATTCAGATGTTCCAGAATCCCTTCCGAAAAGGGAAAACAGGAACAAAAAACAGAAGGGACGAACAAACTAGTACTACTAAGATGGTAGGCTGAAATTCAACTACATTGATAATTGCATTAAAGGTCAAAACAATTTTTATTAAAAAACCTCATCAAATTGGTTAAAAAACAAAACCCAAGTATATGATATGGTGTGTATAAGAAGTCTACTTGAAATATAATAATATAGCTAGGTTAAGATAAAAGCCTGAAAAATGATGTACCAGGCAAACATTCATGAAAACAAGCTGGAGTGGCTATATTAATATCAGATGAAATAGACTTTGGAACATGGAAAATTATGATGAATAAAGAAGGATGTTGCATAATGATAAAAGGTTCAACTTACCAAGAATACATATAATCCTAAATGTGTTTGCCCTTAGCAACAAAGCTTCAAAATCTCTGTTTTACAGGATATGAACACTGAGAGAACGGAAAGAAAATACCGACAAATCCACAATTATACTTAGTGATTTTAACATTGCTTTCTCAGTAATTATAAAAAAGTAGATAGACTATCACCAAGGATATAGAAGACTTGAACAATGCTATCAACCAATTTAATATAACTGACATTTCAAGAACATTTTATCCTACGACAATTTAATACATACTTTTTTCAAGTGCACATGGAGTATTCACCAAGATATTCCATATTCTGAGCCACAAAATATCTTATTAAATTTAACAGGAAATAAATTATAGAGCTTATGTTTCCTGACCAAAGAGGAATTAAAACAGAAACTAACAACAGAAAGTTTTCTGGAAAGTCCCAAAAATATTTGTGAATTAAACAATATAGCTCTATAGAAAATATGAATCAGAGAGGAAGTCTCAAGAAAAATTAGAAATTATTTGGCACTAAACAAAAATAAAATACAACATATTAAAATTTGTGGGTTACGGTTAAAGCAGTCCTTAGAGAAAATTTATAGCACTAAAGGCTAATATTTAAAAAAAATCATCAAAATCAATAATGCAAACTTCCACATTAAAAAAAAACTGCAAAATAGTACAAACTACACCCAAAGCAAGGAGAAGGAAGAAAGTAATTAAAGATAAAAACAAAGATCAATGAAACTGAAAACATAAAAACAGTGGAAAATCAACAAAAATCAAAAGCTATTTCTTCAAAAAGATTAAAATTGATATGCCTCTAAAAAGACTGAAAAAGGCACAAATTACCAATATCAGTGATGAGAGAAGAGATATCACCATAGATCTCACAGATATTGAAGGATAATAAGGGATTACTACAAACAATTCTATGCACATAAATTTGACAACTGAGATGAAATGAACTCATTGATTGAAAGACACAAGCAAGAAGAAATGGAGACCATGCAGAGTCCTAACCCAACCCCACCCACTGCCGTTGAGTTGATTCCGACTCATAGTGACCATATAGGACAGAGTAGAACTGCACCATAGAGTTTCCAAGGAGCGCCTGGTGAATTCGAACTGCCGACCTCTTGGTTAACAGCTGTAGCACTTAGCCACTACACCACCAGGGTTCCTGTATCAGTTAAATAAAATAAATTTATGGTTAAAAATAGTGCAGACGAGAAAACTTCAGGCTCAGATGGTCTCATTGGTGAATTACACCAAACATTTATAGAAGAAATAATATCAATTTTGTACAATCTCCTTCACAAAATACAAACAGAGGACCATTTCCTAACTCTTTTTATGTGGCCAGCACTACCCTGATAACAAAACCAGGCAAAGACAGTACAAGAAAAGAAAACCAATATCCCTCATAAACATAGACAAAATATTTACAAAAAATAGTACCAAACTGAATCAGCATAGTATAAAAAGAACAATATACCATGACTCAGTGAGGTTTATTTTGGGAATGCGAGCCTGGTTCACCATTCAAAATTCAATCAATTTAATTAGCCATATTAACAGACTCAACAAGAAAAACCACATGATCATATCAATAAATGTCAAAAAGTCATTCGATGAAATTCAGTATCCATTTATGATAAAAAGTTATTAGCAAACTAGGAGTAGAATGGAATTTTCACGAATTTTGAAAGGCCTTTGCAAAAAAAGCGTAGCACTAACATCATAGCTAAAGTGGAAGATTGATTACATTTTCTCTAAAATGAAGAACAAGACAAAAATATTTGCTGTCACTACTCCTATTCAGTATTTTAATGAAAGTTCTAGTCCATGAAATATGGCAAAAGTAAAAAGGCATAAAATCAGAAAGGATGAAAGAAAACTAGACCTATTCACAGACAATATGATTTTTTACATAGAAAACTAAAAAATCTATTTTAAAAATCCAAGAACTAGCACACTAACAATGAATGATTAGAAAAAAAAAACTAAAACAACAAAAAGTATAATTCACAATAGATTAAAAAATATTTTAGTATAAATCTAACAAAATATTTTCAGGATCTACATGCTTAAAACCTCAAAACACTGATGAAAGAAATCAAAGATCTAAATAAATGCAGAAATATCCTGCGTTTATGACTGGAAGACTAAACATAGTCCAGGTATCAATTCTCCCAAAATTTATCTATAGATTTAATGTACTCCCAATTAAAATACCAGCAGAGTTTTTTGTAGATATGGACAAACTCATCCTAAAATTTAAATGAAAAGGCAAAAGGAACAGTATCAATGGATCACTATAAGGATTCCACTATACGGATTCCAGACATAAGGATTCCACTATACGGATTCCAGATACAGTCGTACGTAAATGCAGTCAGTTGATTTTCGAGAAAAGTGCAAAGGCAATTGAATGGAGAAAGGATAGCCTTCCAGTCAGTGGTGCTGAAACAACTGGATATTATCATGTGCCAAGAGCAGACAATAAGCCTCGGCCCTTACCTGACACCATGTATAAAAACTAGCTCACAATGTAGGATAGATTTAAATGAAAAAGGCTAAACTTTTTTTCTAGGAGAAAATCTTTGTGATTTGGATGGAGTTAGGTGGAGTTCTTAGAGATGACACGAAAAATAGAAAAACTGATAAATCAGACCTCATCAAAATTGAAAACTTTTGCTCTCTATTCTTTGGTAAGAGTGAAAAGACAAGCCACATATTGGCAGAAAATATTTGAAAATCATGTATCTGACAAAGGAGTTATGTCCAGAATACACAAAGAGCTCTCCAAACTCAGCCATAAGAAAAACACACAATTCAACGGAAAAGATGATCAAAAGATTTGAAGAGACATTTTATCAAAGAAAATATGTGGTCACCAAATAAGCACATAAAATATGTTCAACATCATTAGTCATTAGGGAAATACAAATGAAAACCATAATGAGATACTACTATACACATATTAGAATGATAAAAGTAAAAAAAATAGATAATTGTAAATGCCAATGCTGGTAAGTATGTGGAACACCTGAAACTCCTGTTTATTGCAGGTGGTAAAGCAAAATTGAACAGTGACTCTGGAAAAGTTGGAGGTTTCTTATAAAGTCAAACATACATTTATCATATGTGATGATTAAGTTATGTGTCAGTTTGATTAGGTTATGAATCTCAGTGATTTGGGAGACATTGGACTATTGCTCTTCCATAATATAATTACCTCCGTGATGTGATCTGATATGAAGTGCCAATCAGTTGTAAGGTGAGTTTCCTCAGGGGTGTGGACTGCATATATACACACCCACACACAACTCCTTGTCAATTTCAAGGCATGGCCCTTTCCAGCAAGGGCCACAAACTGACAAATCCCCTCTTGGTAGGCCACAGACATTTCATTTGCGTAGTAGGCTATAATAACTCTATTTGCGTAGTCTGTAGTCACTTCATTTACATAGGTATGTTGGCCAATCCATGCAGGGACTGAGGATTGCTGGTTTCCTGCCTTAGGTGTAAGGGGAGAGAGTTTGATTACATAGTGAGCAGTAACATTAATCTTAGATCTTAGAGTCAGTAAAGGCCGGGAAAGTACAATTTAAGTCAGAACATTAAGTCTATTATTTGTAGAATTAAAAAATTCACAAGATTTAACCTAGGCATTAGTGAGCTGAAATGGACTAGTATTAGCCATTTTTAAAAGGACAATCATATAGTCTATGTCTTAGGCTGGGTTTTCTAGAGAAGCAAAACCAGAAAAGCATATATTTATATGGAAACCCTGGTGGTGTAGTGGTTAAGTGCTATGGCTGCTAACCAAAGGGTCGGCAGTTCAAATCCACCAGGCGCTCCTTGGAAACTCTATGGGGCAGTTCTACTCTGTCCTATAGGGTCTCTATGAGTTGGAATTGACTTGATGGCAATGGGTTTTTTTTTTGGTATATATTTATAGAGATTTATATCAAGGAAATGACTCACATGATTGCAGAGGCTGGAACGTCCCGAATCCACGGGTCAGAATAGAGGCTTCTCCTAATGTACCTAGCCCCTTGGGCCGGCGATCACAAGATGGACAAGAGCAGGGCTTTTTTCACAGGCTTTGAAGGTCAACGAATCCCAAAGATTGGCAGGCAAGATTGCAGGTAATTTGCTAGCTTAAGCCCAATGAACTAGAGGTCAGATGAACAGGAGCCAGCTGCAGGATCCCAAACAAGCAAAAGCCCACAAGTCTTGCCCGAATATCCACTTATATTCAATGCAGGCCACATGCCTAAGGAAACTCCTTTTCAACTAATTGGCTACTCACAGCAGATCCCATAATGGAGGTGATCACATAATATCAAATCTCATCATGGAAGTGATCATACCATCATACGACTATCAAATCACTGAGGATCATGGCCCAGCCAACTTGATGCACAACCTTAACCATGCCAGGAATGACAACTCGAAGAGGAATGGCATTGCATTCATTGTCAAAAAGAACATTTCAAGTTCTATCCTAAAGTACAGTGCTGTCAGTAATAGGATAATATACATAAGCCTACTAAGAAGAACAGTTAACAGGACTATTACTCAAATTTATGTACCAACTACTAAGGCCAAAGATGAAGAAATTGAAGCTTTCCACCACCTTCTACAGTCTGAAACTGATCAAACATGCAATCAGGATGCATTGATAATTACTGGTGACTGGAATGCAGAAGTTGGAATCAAAGAGGAAGGGTTGGTAGTTGGAAAATACAGCCTTAGTGATAGAAATGATGCTGGAAATTGCCTGATACAATTTTGCAAGACCAATGACTTCTTCATTTCAAATGCATTTTTTCACCAACATAAATCACGATTATACCCATGGACTTTGCCAAATGGAATACACAGGAATCAAATCAACTAGATCTGTGGAAAGAGACTGTGGAAAAGCTCAATATCATTAGTCAGAACAAGGCCAGGGGCCACCTGAAGAACAGACAATCAATTGCTCACATGCAAGCTCAAGTAGGAGCTGAAGCAAATTAGAACAAGTCCAGGAGACACAAAGTACAACCTTGAGTATATTCCACCTGAATTTAGAGATCATCTCAAGAATAGATTTGACGCGTTCAACACTAACAACCGAAGACTAGATGAGCTGTGGAATGACATCAAGGATATCACACCTGAAGAAAGCAAGAGGTCATTAAAAAGACCGGAAAGAAAGAAAAGACCAAAAGGGATGTAAGAAGAGACTGAAACTTGCTCTTCAGTGTCAAGTAGCTAATGTGAAAAAGGAAAAAATGATGAAATAAGAGCTGAACAGAGGATTTCAAATGGCAGCTTGAGACGACAAAGTATTGTAATGTATTACAAAGTATTTGTAATGTATTACAAAGTATTGTAATGTATTACAAAGTATTTGTAATGTATTACAAAGTATTGTAATGACATGTGCAAAGACCTGGAGATAGAAACCAAAAGGAAAGAACACACTTGGCATTTCTCAAGCTGAAAGAACTGAAGGAAAAATTCAAGCCTAGAGTTGCAATATGAAGGATTCTGTGGGGAAAATATTAAATGAGGCAGGAAGCATCAAAAGAAGATGGAAGGAATATACAGAGTCACTACACCAAAAAGACATTCAACCATTTCAGGAGGTAGCATATGATCAGGAACTGATGGTACTGAAGGAAGAAGCCCAAGCGGCACTGAAGGCATTGACAAAAAAAACAAGGCTCAGGAATTGATGGAATACCAATTGCGATGATTCAACAAATGGATGCAGCACTGGAAGTGCTCACTCATTGATGCCAAGAAATTTGGAAGACAGCTACCTGGCCAACTGACTGGAAGAGATCCATATTTTTGCCTATTCCCAAGAAAGGTGATCCAACAAAATGTGAAAATTATTCAACAATGTCATTAATACCACAGTCAAGTAAAATTTTGCTAAAGATCATTCCAAAGCAGCTGAAGGAGTATATCGACAGGGAACTGCCAGAAATTCAAGCTGGATTCAGAAGAGGGTGTGGTACCAGGGATATCATTGCTGATGTCAGATGGATCCCGGCTGAAAGCAGAGAATACCAGAAGGATGTCTACCTATGTTTATTGACTATGCAAAGGCATTCGACTGTGTGGATCATAACAAATTATGGATAACATTGCAAAGAATGGAAATTCCAGAACACTTAATTGCGCTCTTGAGGAAACTACACAGATCAAGAGGCAGCGGTTTGAACAGAATGAGGTGATACTGCATGGTTTAAAGTCAGGAAAGGTGTGCATCAGAGTTATATCCTTTCACCACACCTATACAATCTGTATGCTGAGCAAATAATGTGAGAATCTAGACTACCTGAAGGTGAACAGGGCATTAGGGTTGGAGGAAGATTCAACAACAGCCTGTGCTATGCAGATGACACAACCTTGCTTGCTGAAAGTGAAGAGGACTTGAAACACTGCTGAGGATCAAACACTACAGCCTTAAGTATGGATTACACCACAACATAAAGAAAACAAAAATCCTCACAACTGGACCAATAAGCAGCATCATGATAAATGGAGAAAAGATTGAAGTTGTCAAGGGTTTTATTTTACTTGGATCCACAATCCACACCCATGGATACAGTGCTCAGGAAATCGAACATTACATTGCATCGGGCAAATCTGCTGCAAAAGACCTCTTTAAAGGGTTGAAAAGCAAAGATGTTACCTTGAAGACTAAGGTGCGCCTCACCCAAGCCAAGGTGTTTTCAATCACCTCATATGCATTTGAAAGCTGGACAAAGAATAAGGAAGACAGAAGAAGAATTGACACTGTTGAATTGCAGTGTTGGCAAAGAATATTGAGTATACCATGGACTGCCAAAAGAATGGACAAATCTGTCTTGGAAGAAGTACAACCAGAATGCTCCTTAGAAGCAAGGATGGCGAGGCTGTGTCTTTCATACTTTGGACATGTTGTCAGGAGGGATCAGTCCCTGGAGAAGGACATCATGCTTGGTAAAGTGCAGGGTCAGTGGAAAAGAGGAAGGCCCTCAATGAGATGGATTGACACAGTGGTTGCAACAATGCGCTCAAGCATAACAACAATTGTGAGCATGGTGCAGGACCAGGCAGTGTTTCATTCTGTGGTATATCGGGTCGCTATCAGTTGGAACGTATTTGATGGCACCTAACAACAACAAACACAGAATCTTCTCAGGATGGTTTCTTCCCTTTTTGTTTGAACATGCCACTCAATGAGTAATCTTGTTCATTTTAAAATTTCCCCCAAATGGTGTGTGTATAACAACAACAAACACAGAATCTTCTCAGGATGGTTTCTTCCCTTTTTGTTTGAACATGCCACTCAATGAGTAATCTTGTTCATTTTAAAATTTCCCCCAAATGGTGTGTGTATATACATATATATATATGTATATGACTAAAGGTCAAAACTATATATATAGTTTGTTTTTGTTTTTTACTGTTTACTTACAAAACGTTTTGTCACCCCAAACAAAAACTTTGAACCCAGTTAAGCAATAACTATCCATTTCATCCTCCACCAGTCCCTGGTAGCCTCTAATCTACTTCCTGTCTTTATGAATTTGCCTATATTCAACATTTCATATAACTGGAATCATACATTATTTATCTTTTTGTGTCTGGCTTATTTCACTCAGCATAATGTTTTCAAGATTCATCCATGTTGTAGTATGTATGAGAACTTCATCTCTCTTTATGACTGAATAATATTCCATTGCATGTATATATCACATTCTTTTTATCCATTCATTGTTGATGGACATTTGGGAAGTTACTGCTCATTGGTTAAAGGGTTTCTGTTTGGGGTGATGAAAATGTTTGGAAATAGTTATGACATTGTGATTGTAATTAATGTGATTTTACACTTAAAATGGCAAATTGTGTGATTTATATTTATATATATATGTATATAAATAAATTAAGCCCATTGCTGCCGAGTTGATTCTGACTCATAGTGACCCTATAGGACAGAGTAGAACTACCCCATAGGGTTTCCAAGGAGCAGCCAGCGGATTCAAACTGCTGACCTTTTGGTTAGCAGCCAAGCTCCTAACTACTACGTGACCAGGACTCTCTCTGTATTTATATTCTGCCACAATATGTTTTATTTTTTAAATCACATTATGGAAATGTTTTTCAATTTCCATTTTCTAAGGAATTTTATCAGGAAAAATGGTTGCATTTTATCAAGGGTCTTTTCTGCAGCTCTTTATATAATCATGTGATTTTCTGCTTTAATAAATGTCTTAATATTGAAGTGCTCTTTTATTTCTGATATGAAGAACGCTAGTTTTTACACTTCCTTATTACACTTCTGGAATAATTTTGTAACATTTTATTTAGGCTTTTGGCATTTGTATTCATAGGCATTATTTCAAGTTTCACTATCCATTTAGGCTAGCTTAAAAGCTAGGAATTAGTTCAAACAGCAAATAGGAATTCCTTGTTTCAGAAATGTTTGAGTAGCCTTTTTCTAAAATCACTAGTCCTGTTGCCTTTCTGGGTGAAAATCTTTTGTTTTCTACCAGTTTGATTTATTCAATGACTCCACAAGTATGTACTGAATGCCCATATTCAGTAAGCCTGTGGGCTGGGTGGGGGCAATTTCTACGGTGAGCCACACACCCATGGCTCCCACCTTCTGTCTGTGTGGGCCTAAAGATCTATTCAGATTTCCTACCTCCTTTTGAATCAATTTCATTTTCCTAGTGTATGGCATGTTTAATTTAGATTTTCAAATTTATTGTCATAGGGTGTACACTGTAGTTTCTTAAAACTTAAAAAGTTCTCTAGACTTCCCATTATTATTTTTAATAGTTTATGTTTTTATTTTTTCCTTGTTATTTCTTGGTCAGGAGGTGGCACATAAAACAAAATCTAAAAATATAGACTATTATAATAACACTTAATGCTTTTATAGTGCTTCCAATCTGTTTGGTTTCCTTATGCTAGTTTATTTAACTCTCACAAAACTCTGAGATAGATTTAAACTGAAAGCCTGTGACCTAGTTAGGACCCTATGCTGATTTTCTGTAGCTCGAATATTGAAATCTGTATCGTTAGAACATCTTACCGTTATTTCTGTTCTTTGAACCCCATGAACCCATTCCTTTTTTTTTTTTTTGTCTTTACTTAAATACTTAGCTAAGTATTTCACTATCCCTGAAAGAAATAATTAGTAGGGATAAGAAGGGAAGACAATTACAAAAAAGAAAAGAGGTCACTTTTTAAAAAGAAATACTTCTTGCTCTCTGCTTTGAGACAGAACAAACGTTTATTTATTTGATAACTAGAGTCAACATCCCAAAACTTTTATAAGAAAAATTCAGGCTAAACTAGGTACATGGGGATTGTAAAAATTACAATATTTTGTTTGGGTGAACAAGAACCAGAAGACAGTACTCTTAAATATTTCTCCTGGGAAGAGGTCCTGGAATTTAATTTGTGTAAGTACAGAAGGCAGAACTAAACTAAGGAAAATTTACCAGGAAACAGATTTTAGTAAAGTATGAGGAAGAACTTTCTAGTAATTGTGGCTGCTGTCCATGAATGGATGGGTGGGCTGCCTCACATTGTAATGAATTTCCTCCTCAGGTAGGGTGACCATGTATGAGGGTAAGTCAAAAAGTATTGCTACAAAATCATAGAAACATTTATTAAACAAAATATCAAAATGTGAAGCTATTGTTTCCGACATATCCTCCATCTAGGTCTATACACTTCTAAAAAAAATTCTAAAGGTGGTGTTTATATCTCTCTAACCCTTCCCCAAAGAATTCTTCACTCTTTGATTTACACCACATCAAAACGGCAGTTTTGACACGCTAAACTCATTGCCGTGGGGTCAATTCTGACCCGTAGCAACCCTAGAAGGATGCAAATTGTGTTTCTTTTAAATGTGCTTTGAGTTTGGGGAACAAAAGGAAGTCTGTAGGGGCAAGATCCGGGCTGTAGGGTTGATGGGGTAAAATTTCCCAATGAAATTCTCATAGGACAGCACTTGCTACCCTCAAAGAATAAGCAGATGCCTTGTCCTTGACTTAGGCTGGGTTCTCTAGAGAAGGAAAATCAGTAATGTGTATAAGTATAGAGAGAGAGAGAGAGAAATTTATATCAAGGAAATGACTAATGCAGTTGCAGAGGCTGGAATGTCCCAAGTCCCCGGGTCAGGATAGAGGCTTCTGATGCACGTAGCCACAGGGGCTGGCGAACCCAAAATCAGCAGGTAAGAGAGCAGGGCTCTTTCTCATTAAAAAAAAAAAAATATATTTATTTTCTCATAGGCTTCAAAAATTGATGAATCCCAAGATTGGCAGGCAAGACTGCAGGTAAGCTGCTAGCTCAAATCCCAAGAACCGGAGATCAGAAGAACAGGAGCCAGCCGCAGGATCCAGAACAAGTGAAAAGCACCCAAGCCTTGCCAGACTATCTACTTATTCAATGCAGGCCACATGCCCAAGGAAACCCCCTTTCAACTGACTGGCTACTCACAGCAGATCCCATCATGGAGGTGACCACATAATATCAAATCTCATCATGGAAGTGATCGTATCACATGACTGCCAAACCACTGAGAATCACGGCCCAGCCAAGTTGACACACAACCTTAAGCATCACAGGTGTAAGAAAAAAAATTCCTTGGAGCAACTTTCCTGGCCTTTTTCTCCTCGAAGCAGTTTTCAATTTTCTTAAAAGTTCCTCATAAGTCCCTGTGATCGTCCTGTGTCCTTTGAGAAAATCTAACAAGATTACCTCTTTGGAATCCCCCAAAACAGTTGCTCTAACCTTCTGAGCGGTCTTCCCTCTTGTGATGGTTCAGATTGTGTGTTAACTTGGCTGGTTTTGCTTCTCTAGAGAACCCAGGCTAAGATACTTCTCTTGGCTCATCTTGGAGGTCTTCCCGACCTCCCTTAAAATGCTTGATATATTTAAAAACTGTTGTTTTTATGTGGGGCAGCATTCTCATAAACTTGTTGCAAAGCTTCAGTGATGTGGAAAGATGTCCACTTAAGTTTTGTTAAAAATTTGATATTAGTCTTGACCTCAAAATTGTTTTTTTTTCCATGCCACAAAAAGTATCCTTTTTTTTTTGAAGGCACTCTAATGAGATTAAGACAAGCACATTGCTGAGAGAACTGGTCTGCAGCCACTCACTGGTAACAGAGACATGTTTAAACATGTTTTGTTTGGAATAAATCCATGCATATATGAACTGGAGCCCAAGTAGCAGTACTTTTTGACTTACCTTTGTAATTTTGAGAGTGAAATGGGATGCTAATAATTGTAATTATGCAACTCTTGAAATAATTAGTTATGGATTGACAAATTGGTTTTAATTTATTGGTGAATTTATAAAATAATTTGATTCAAAAGCTATTTTAGAAATTAAACTCATAGTAAGTAAAATATGTATATCAACACAGAGTCTCTATGAATTGGAATCGACTCAACGGCAATGGGGTTTATGTATATTAAAACAAATGTAAAAGGTATTGATAAGGATTATCTGATTATATGAAAATTATATAAGCACAGGGTTTTTTCTTAGTACTTATTTGACTACTTTAATCAGTTACTTATAGGTCAGGACATCTCCGCCTTTATTTCCTCTACATATTTCACATATACCAACCCTATAAAATTACCTGTTTCCTAAAGACCTCACTGACTAGAGGGCTGAGAGCTTGGGACATCTTGCCAGCTGGAGCAACATGTTCTTGTTGTTGTTGCATTTGCGCTGGCTCTGACTCACGGTGACCTTATGTATAACAGAATGAAAAATAGCCTGGGTCTTTGCCATCTTCATGATTGTTGGTATGCTCGAGTCTATTGTTGTGGGTTATTATGTCAATCCGATCATGGAGTGTTTCCCTCGTTTTCACTTACCCGCTACCAAACATGAGGTACTTTTCTAGCGATCGGTCTTTCCTGAGGACGTGTCTGAAGTAAGTGAGTCAAAGTCTCACCATCCTCGTTTCTAAGGAGCATTCTGGCTGTACCTCCTCCAAGACCGATTTGTTTCTTCTGGCCGTCAACGGTATATTCAATATTCTTTGTCAACACCGCAATTCGAATACATCAATTCTTCTGTTTTCCATTTTCATTATCCAGCTTTTGAATGCCTATTAGGCAATCAAAAAGACCATGGTTGGGGTCAGGTGCAATTTAGCCATCAAAGTGACATCTTTACTTTTTAAAACTGTAAAGAAGTCTTTTGCAGCAGAATTTCCAGCAGGACAGCAGAGTGGAAAACCTCTCCTGCCACTCCAAGATGGTGTTGACATGCACTTTCTGTTATCACTAAGTGTCCTGCATGATGTCCTTGGAAGGTTGGCGTTAGTCACTTTGTTTCTGAAAAGGTTTGGGCATTTATCAGATTTAGCCATGAGTTAAAGTGGCAACTATGCTCATTGCACAAAATCTCGGTTGCTTCTGAGACTAGGCTGAAGCTGGAAAACCGGAAGTTCACCAGACCCATCTTAGCTTTTGTAATGCAACTATTACTAATAATTGTTAAAAAAGAAAACGCCGGGACAAATGCTAAACTGAACAGGTCAACAATACAAGGAGTCTGAACAGGGACAATGCTGGGCAAATCAGCCTGTGATGATATCAGTTATATCCTTTAAGCGTAAATTCCACGCAGGCAGAAGGAATTCAAAATAAAAATTCCATGGAGCTTTTGAAGTATGTCTAAAATATGGTTAGTCTAAAGATTTTTCTTCAATGCATTACTCCTCAGAGGGACCCTCCAGCCCCCCGGAGACACCCAGGAAGGACACAAAGCAGCTAGCTGCTGTCTCCCTGCTTCTGTCTGAGGCTTGGGCAATGCAAAGCAGCCTCCTGTGAGAGATGTGGACTGTGGAGCCAGGTAGCCTGGATTTGAACCTGGGCACTGCACCTCCTGGCCATATGACCTTGAGCAAGTGCCTGTGTCCCATGCATTGTCTCATTTTTTCCTCTATACCTTGGAGAAGGCATTAGTAACTACATCATAAGGTTGTTATAAGGATTAAATAACCTAACATTTAGAAACTAGTAGTGTATGTGCTATGGCGCAGGTATCGGAACTGACTTGATGGCACCTAACAACATGTGCTACTAATTGTTTCTTAAATACAGCCATGTGGGGGCGAAGATGAAATGGCAGCTACTGTGTTCTGTTCTTCAACTGACGGTTTAGGGTTTCTCTTTGCACGGAAAGAGCTGCCTCTGCGTTAAATAAGAATATTATTCGATATGGTGACAAGTCACAATAACATGATTGCTATTCTCCAAGCGCCCTTAAAGTGAGACCATCTCGATTGTGATGAGAAACTTGATTAAGGTCCTTCCACTGTGGGTAGGTGGTGTCCTAGGATTCTGAAACCTTAGAGCTATCTGTGATGCTGCTGCAAAGAGCGTCAGCAGCGGTGAGAAGCAGCTTCAGGGGGAAAAATTAGAATGAGCTGAACATCTCTTCAGACTCTCTCATGGTTACAGGAGAGAACAAAATGTTAGCACTGCAAACAGGACCGTGACTCATCATCAAGTGCCTCTGAAATTATGGTCATGAAAACTAAAATACTGTCCATGGGAAATAATACAGCAGCTTTGATATACTGTAAGGTTATGTCATTATTCTGGGTTTAGATGAAAATGCCAGCCATTCCATGTTTATGCGAACCCTCCACCTCTGTGGGGCATTCAAAATGTATTTTTTCATTCTAGAATAAAATGTTCTTTAACTATAAAACTGTTCAAATGAATCACAGCCTGAGCAGTGCATGTGGGAAGCTCATAATAAAATAAAAGCATTACCTTTGCTAAAGCATCAGGAGGATTTTTTTCAGCAGGATGCACTTTGTATTCAATAGTAATTACCTTGTTTTTTAAAACATCGGTTGAAGAAAGCTTGTTCTTATTCCTAACCAGCTGACTCACCTGAATTCAAGTGCCTCTAGATGACACTGGATTGATTTTGTAGAAAGTAACAACCCAGATTTAGCCAAAAACTAGAGTAATCTGGTCCTGGCAGTCGCACTTTTCTCACACCATCTTTCTCCGCTATCACCTAGTTCTAATTCAGTCTCAATTCTTTATTATTCTTCAGAAGGCTATGACGAAAGAAGCTGGAGATAATGTGTCAACAGGTAGCTCTTGTCTCACTCAAAATCGAAGGGTCAACCTCAAAGCGTTTCTCCATGGAGTAGACTTGGCTCCATTAAAACTTGCCACAAAGCTGTCTGCAGCCCTGTGCTATAAAAGACTTAGTTGCTAAATGAAGACCTGATTAGCCGCGCTCAGACATGTGAGCACTTCTGCACTCAGTTCACACGTATTTCCATCCGTTCAAATTCAAGGATCCTTCAAAACAGAAGACTGAGAGTAGGAGGAGGAACGTGATTAACGAAACTCTCCCGCTCCAGTTTCAGGGGCTCCTCATATCCTCTTTTAACTCCAGGTAGTAAAGATTAAAAAACGGTCAGTCCAGGAGCAAAGTTCTTAGAGGTTGAGCTTTTACTTATGTAAGAAGCTGGCTCATGCCTTTTAGGTATCAACAGCAATTTTGAGTCTTTAACTTTATTGGTAAGAAATAATATTGTTCATAGGCACGAATCCCTTACTGTTCCATCAAGGAAAGACCAAGTAATTATATCTAAGCTCAGACATACAGTTGCTTAACTTGGTTAATGCAGCAGTTGGCAGAATATGACCCATCGGCCCAAACCAGCCTTCACAGGTTTTGTAAATATTTATTAGAACACAGTCATGCCATTTATTTACATATTGTCTATTCCTGTGCTCACTCAGAGATTATATTCAATGCAAAGCCTAAAATAATTACCTCGTCCTTTACAGAAAATGTTTGCCGATCCTTGGATTGATGCCTGTTTTCATAAGACAGTTTCTTAAAGACCTGGTTAGTTTTTTGTATGCTTACATGCATAATCAATTCTATGGAGAAAAAAGTAACATATGTACAGCTGGGCTAAGATTTACTCAGCAGTGAATTCTTGTCTCACTCAAAATCAAAGGGTCAAGCTCAAAGCGTTTATCCATGGAGTAGACTTGGCTCAATTAAAACTTGCCACAAAGCTCTCTGCAGCCTTTGTGTCTCAAAGCAGAAACATTCTGTGATGTGTACAAAGGAATGGCTCTCAGAATGCATTCTCTCTCATGGTAGTTTAAATTGTTTTAAAATAATTTAACGTTCATTCTAGACCTAAGGTGATGGAGAAGAACAGGAATTAAAAGCTTCTGGTGTACCTTGGGAAACCCTGGTGGTGTAGCGGTTAAGTGCTACAGCTGCTAACCCAAGGGTTGGCAGTTTAAATCCGCCAGGCGCTCCTTGGAAACTCTATGGGGCAGTTCTGCTCTGTCCTATAGGGTCGCTATGGGTCGAAATCGACTCGACGGCACTGGGCTTGGTTTTGGTTTTTGGTGTACCTTGATCACACAGCTCAAAATTAGTAACCAGGAAGTAGATTTAAAAAAGACTTTTGATTTTAATTATCCCTTTAAAAGAGTTGAACACCATGAACTATAACTGAAATGATTGAGGGAATGATATTTTATAGTTAATTTAATAATCTGGCTAATTGAAAGTTACGGATTTCCAATTTTTAGAGGGAAAATGATGACGTAACTATAAAACCATACTGAACAAACTTTAAACTTGCTTTAATGATTTAAAAAGCACTTCAGGATCTTGAAGTGACACAGTTATCATAATAAGCATAAATGTTGTTGTGTGCTGTCAAGTTGCTATGGACTCACAGATACCCTATGTACAACAAAACACTGCCTGGTCCTGTGCCATCCTCACAATCTTTGCTATGCTTCAGCCCATTGTTGCAGCCACTGTGTCCAACCACCTTGTTGAGGGTCTTCTTCTTATTCACTGACACTCCACTTTACCAAGCATGACGTCCTTTTCCCAGGTTTGGTCCCTCCTGATAACATGTCCAAAATATGTGAGATGAAGTCTCACATCCTTGCTTCTCAGGAGTGTTTTGGCTGTACTTCTTCCAAGACAAATCTGTTTTTTCTTTGGGCAGTTCATGGTATATTCGATATTCTTCACCAACACCATAACTCAAAGGTATCAATCCTTCTTCAGTCTTCCTTATTCATTATCCAGGTTTTGCATGCATATGATTGGAAATACCTTGGATTGTATCAGGTGCACCTTAGTCCTCAAAGGGACTTCCTTGCTTTCCAACATTTTGAAGAGGTCTTTTTCAACAGATTTGGCCAACGCAGTACGTCATCTGATTTCTTGACTGCTGCCTCCATGAGCATTGATTGTGAATCCAAGTAAAATGAAATGCTTGACAACTGCAATATTTTCTGTTTATCATGATGTTATTTATTGGTCCAGTTGTGAGGATTTTTGTTTTATGTTGAGGTGTAATCCATACTGAAGGCTGTAGTCTTTGACTTTCATCAGTAAGTGCTTCAAGTTCTCTTCAATTTTAGCAAGCAAGGTTGTGTCATCTGCACATTGCAAGTTGTTAATGCATGTTTTCAGTGTAATGGATTGCTTTTGTGTGGGCTTTTTAGCCATGGTCTTGTAACTCCCACCAAAGCGATTGGGCAGGACTGTGCAGATATGGTAACCGTGGCCCACCAAAGGGATTGATCAGTTTTGTCATCCTGCTGAGCTTGAAATGAGCCACCCTAATGGCGGGAAAGAAGAGGAGATTCCACCGCCACCAAGGAAGAAAAGCCAGGAGCTAGCACACTCTTTGGACCTGGGATCCCTGTGCTGAAAAGCTCCTGGAAGCACAAACCAAGGCAGAGAGAGAGAGAAAGCTGTAACCCTGAAGACAGTGAGAAGTGGTGGCAGGAGAGACCCAGCAGGGGAGACTTGGCAGTAGGAAACAATGTGGTGGGCTTTCTGGCCCACGGAGAAAGAACGGTGAGTGTTTCGGGGCAGAGGCACAGGGCCAGGGAGAGGTGTGTCTGCGAGCAATGCTGAGAAGAGGCTGTCCTGATGGAAAAACTGTATCCTGAGCGTTCCTGAGCCTGAATTGTAACTGTTACTGCCCTAATAAATCTCATAATGGTGAGCATTGTCTGTGAGTTCTGTGTGGCCATTGCAATGAATTATCGAATCCAGTAGAGAGTGCTATGGGAGGGACGGTTCGTGTCAGAATTGGTAAAGACAGTGGAGAGAGGAGACTTGACTGGCCTCTGCCTCATGGGATTCAGCCTTGTGCTGTTGATATTGATTCTTCTTCCCCCTTAAGAAGTTAGAGGAGGTCAGACACTGCCGCCACACCATTTTAACAGTCTTCCTCCAATCCTAATGCTGTGTTCCTCTTCATATAGCTCAGCTTCTTGGATTATTTGCTCAGCATACAGATGGAATATGTATGGTGAAAGGGCACAACGCTGAAGCACACCTTTTCTGACTGTAAACCATCCAGTATTCTGTTGTTCTGTTCTAATGACGGCCTCTCGGTCTATGTGCAGGTTCTGCATGAGCACAATTAAGAGCTCTGGAATTTCTGTTCTTCACAAAGTTAACCATAATTTGCTATGATCCACACAGTCAAATGCCTTTGCACAATCATTAAAACACAGGTAAACATCTTTCCAGTATTCTCTGCTTTCAGCCAAGATCCACATGACAACAACAATGATATCCCTCATTCCATATCCTATTTTGAATCTGGCTTGATCTTCTGGCAGTTCCATGTTGATGTACTGTTGCAACCACTTTTGAATGATCTTCAGCCAAATTTTAATTGTGGGTGATAATTTTAATTGTGGGTGTTCGGTAATTTCGGCGTTCTCTTGGATCACCTTTCTTTGGAATGGGCACAAATATGGATCTCTTCCAGTCAGTTGGCCAGGTAACTGTCTTCCACATCTCTTGGCATCGACAAGTGAGCCCTTCCAGTGATGTATCCATTTGTTGAAACATCTCAATTGGTATTCTGTCAATTTCTGAAGCCTTGTTTGTTGCCATTTCCTTCTGTGCACGTTGGACTTCTTCCTTTAGTACCATCAGTTCTTGATTGTATGTTACCTCCTCAAATACATATTTTTCACATTAAAGTAAATTGCAGTTTTAAAAAAAACTTTAGTTATTTGAGTTTCTTAGCTATTTGCATTGTAGATAAAGGAAAGTTTTAACGTTCTGAAATATCTCAAGAGTTATCAGTCTTCTAAAAATACTCTTCCTTTTAATATTGATGCCAGTGATAGCTGTAAGTCTGTACCCATCTTAAATACCAGGAAAAAATATTCTAAGTTTTGAAAAGAGATAAAATAATAACATACCTGTTATGGGGTGAATTGTGTCCCCCAAAGTATGAGCTGTGTTCCCAGTGCTTCTTTCTTGGTGGTATGAGGTGCCCCTGCTCTCTGCTCACTTTTCTCTTTTATATCTCCAAAGAGATCGGCTTAAAATGAAACCTAACCTTGTAGATTGAGTCCTGCCCATTAACATAACTGCTGCTAACCCCACCTCATCAAAGTCATAAAGAAAGGATTTACAACATACAAGAAAATCATATCAGGTGACAAAATGGTGGACAGTGACACAATATTGGGAATCGTGGCCTAGCCAAGTTGGCACATATTTTTGGCTGACACAATTTAACCCATGACAAGCATTGTGGTATTGATTAATAAATCAATGAATACAAAGCCCTTAGCTAGCAAGTAGCACACAGAGATCTGAAAATGATATTTTCCTCCTTAGAGCTGTTGAGTTTTAAAATTTATTTATTTTTTAGATTGTGAGTGGCCATCTAAGATACTCCAGGAGTCTCGCCCTGTCAGGAACAAGGGAGAATGAAGAAAACTAAAGCTACGAGGGAAAGATTAATCCAAAGAATTAATGGGCCACCACTACCACAGCCTCTACCAGACTGAATCTAGTACGACTAGATGGTGCCTGGCTACCACCACCAACTGCTCTGACGGGGATCGCAATGGGCTGTCCCAGACAAAGCAGGAGAAAAGCGTAGAACAAAACTCTAACTCACACAAAAAACCCCAGACTTACTGGTCTGTCAGAAGCTGAAGAAACCCTGAGAGTATGGCCCCTGGACACCCTTTTAGGTCATTAATGAAGTCACTCCTGAGGTTCACGCTTCAGCGAAAGATTAGAAAGACCCATAAAACAAAATGAGGCTAAAGGGGCACACCAGCCCAGGGGCAAGGACTAGAAGGCAGGAAGGGGCAGGAAAGCTGGTAATAGGGAACCCAAGGTTGAGAAGGGGAGAGTGTTGACACGTCGTGGTCTTGGTTACCTATATATAAAAAATTTTTTTTTTTAGTTGACGTACAGTAAAATTATTTTTGTGTATGTACAGTTTTTATGAGTTTTAACACATCTACAGATTTGTGTGTCCACTACAACAATTAAGATGGAGAATAGTTCCATTGTCCCTTTGTGATCCCTTTGTGGTCACACTCTCTCCACTGCCCTAACCAATAACAACCACTGATCTGTTTTCTGTGGCTACAATTTACCTTTCCTGAGATGCCATATAAATGGAATCATGCAACATGTGAAGCCTTTTGAGACTGGCTGATTTCACCTAGCAAAATCCTTAGAGATTCGTTCATATTGTGTGCATCAATAGTTGTTCCTTTCTCTACTGAGTGGTACTCTGTTGTACGGACATACCAGTTTGTTTACCCATTCACCCACTGAAGGATGTTTGGGTGAGTTCTAGTTTTTGGCAACTCTGAATAGAGTTACAGTGTGAACATATGTTATGTGAACATATGTTTTTTATTTCTCTAGAGTAAATATCGGAGGGGGTTTCCTGGGTTACATGGCAAGTGTAGTTTATAAAAGACTACCAAACTGTTTTCCAGAGTGTCTGTACCATTTTGCATTTCAGTAATGTATAAAAGTCCTTTTTTCTTTGCATCTTCACTAACACTTGGTATTTTCAGGGTTTTTTTCTCTTTAATTTTTGCCTTTTAATAAGTGCATAGTGGTATCTCGTTGTGGTTGTAAAAATAATGTTGAACATCTTTTGATGTGATTATTTGAAAACTATGTATTTTCTTTGGTGAAGTGTCTCTACAAATCTTTTGTCCATTTTTAAATTGTTTCCTCCTTACTACGTTTAAGAGTTCTTTCCATCTTCTTTGTATGTTCTGGATACAAGTCTTTTGTTGGGTATATGATTTTCAAATATTTTTTCCCAACTCGTGGATGGTCTTTTCATTCTCTTAACAGTTTTTTTACAGAACCAAAGTTTTAAATTTTAATGAAATTCAGTTTATTTTATTTTTTTTATGAATTGTGCCTTTGATTAGGTCTAAGAACACTTTGCCTAACCTCAGGTTACAAAAATGTTCTGTATGTGCTTCTAAAGGTTTTATATTTTACATTTAAATGTAGGATTTGTTTTGAGTTCATTTTTGTATAAGGTGTGAGATTTAAGTTGAGGTCCTTTTTTTTTTTTTTGCATAGAGATGTCCAGTTGCTCCAACACAATTTGGTGAAAAGACTATTCTTTCTCTGCTGAATTGACATTGCACTTTTGTCAAAAATCAACTGGCTATATTTGTTTGGCTCTATTTCTGGAGCCTTTATATTATTTTAATGATCTTAGTATACATCTTTTCACCTATAGCATGGTGACTTATTATATAGATTTATAATAATTCTTTTACTTCCTCATTCAGCTCTTTTACTTCATTATTCTGTTCATGCCAAGCTGAACAGAAGATTTCAAACAGTGGCTTGAGAAGACAAAGTAAAATAGTATAATGAAATGTGCGAAGACCTGGAGTTATAAAACCAAAAGGGAAGAACATGTTTGGCATTTCTCGAGCTGAAAGAACAAAGGAAAAATTCAAGCCATGAGCTGTAAAATTGAATGGTTCTATGGGCAAAAAATTGAATAACATAGGAAGCATCAAAAGATGGAAAGAATACACACAGTCACTGTGCCAAAAAGAATTGGTCAATGTCCAACCATTTCAGGAGATGGCATATGATCAAGAACCAGTGGTACTGAAGGAAGAAATCCAAGCTTCACTGAAGGCACTGGTGAAAAACAAGGCTCCAGGAATTGACAGAATACCAGCTGAGATGTTTCAACAAATGAATGCAACACTGGAAGTGCTCACTCCTCTATGCCAAGAAATTTGGAAGACAGCTACCTGGCCAACTGACTGGAAGAGAAGCATATACGTGCCCATTCCAAATAAAGGTGATCCAACGGAATGTGGAAATTATTCAACAATATTACTATCACACACAAATAATTTTTTGCTGAAGAAAATTCAAAGACTTTGCAGTAATACAACAACAGGGAACTGCTAGAAATTTAAGCCAGATTCAGAAGAGGATGTGGAAAGATGGATACCATTGCTGCTGTCATATGGATCTTGACCGAAAGCAGAGACTACCAGAAAGGTGTTGACTTGTGTTTTATTGACTATGCAAAGACATTCAACTGTGTGGATCATAACAAATTATGGGTAACATGCAAACATCGGGAATTCCAGAACACTTAATTGTGGTCATGTAGAACCTGTACATAGACCAAGAGACAGTTGTTCAAAAAGAACAAGGAGTCAGGGAACACAACACAACAGACAACTCCTTAGGGAGCAGGAGACCAATGGGATACAGACCCCAAATTCTCATTAAAAGACCACACCTAATGGTATGATTGCGACTAGAGGAATCCCAGAGACAATGCTCCCCAGAACTTCTGATGGCACAGGACAGGAACCATCCCCGAAGACAAATCACCAGGCATGAAAAGGACTGGTCAGTGGAGGGGAGAGAGATACTGATGAAGAGTGAGCTAATTAAATCAGGTGGACACGGGAGAGTGTGTTGGCAACTCTTGACTGGAGAGGGGATGGGAAGATAGAGAGAGAGGGAAGATGGTAAAATTGGCACGAAACGAGAGACTGTAAGGGCTGACTCAATAGGGGGAGAGCAAGTGGGAGAAGGGAGTAAGATGTATGTAAACCTACATGTGACAGACTGATTGGAATGGTAAATGTTCACTTGAAGCTTAATAAAAAAAAAAAAAAAAAAAAGAACAAGGAGATACTGTGTGGTTTAAAATCCGAAAAGGTGTGCACTAGGGTTGTTTCACTGTACTTATTCAATCTTTATGTTAAGCAAATAATCTGAGAAGCTGGACTATATGAAGGACTGCATCAGGATTGGAGGAAGACACTTTAACAACCTGCAATATGTAGATGATACAAACTTGCTTGCAGAAAGCAAAGAGGACTTGAAAGCACTGATGAAGATCAAAGACTATAACCTTCAATATGGATTACACCTTGTCTTAGTTATCTAGTGCTGCTATAACACAAATGCCGCAAGTGGATGGCTTTAAAAAACAGAAGTTTATTTTCTTACAGTTTAGGACACTACTCCACACACACCCATTGCCGTCAAGTTGATTCCAACTAACAGTGGCCCTATAGGACAGAGTAGAACTGCCCCATACAGTTTCCAAGGAGCATCTGGTGGATTCAAACCACTGACCTTTTGGTTAGCAGCCATAGCTCTTAACCACTACTCCACCAGGGTTTCCTTAGGACACTAGAAGTCCAAATTCAGGGTTTTCTCTCGTGTGTCAATTCTGGGGAAAGGTCCTTGTCATCGATCTTCCCCTGGTCTAGGAGCTTCTCAGCAAAGGGATCCCAGGTCCAAAGGGTGCACTCCACTCCTGGTGTTTCTTTCTTAGTAGCATGAGGTCCCTCTCCTCTCTGCTCAATTTTCTCTTTTATATCTCAAAAGAGATTGACTTAAGATACAACCTAATCCTATAGATTGAGTCCTGCCTCATTAACATAACTGCCTCTAATCCTCCCTCATTAACATAATGTATATTAGGATTTACAACACATAGGATAATCACATCAGATCAGATCAGTATTGGTGGACAACCACACAATCATTGGAATCATGGTCTAGCCAAGCCAACACACATTTTGGTGGGACACAACTCGATTCATAACACACCTCAACATAAAGAAAACAGAAATCCTCACAACTGGACCAATAAACAGCATCATGATAAATGGAGAAAAGATTGAAGTTGTCAAGGATTTTATTTTACTTGGATCTACAATCAATCCCATGGAAGTATCAGTCAAGAAATCAAAGGACATATTGCATTGGGCAAATCTGCTGCAAAAAACCTTCTCAAAGTGTTAAAAAGCAAAGATGTCGCCTTGAGGACTAAGCTGTGCCTGACCCAAGCCATTGTATTGTCAATCACCTCATATGCATAGGAAAGCTGGACAATGAAAAAGGAGGACGGAAGAAGAATTGATGCATTTGAATTATGGTGTTGGTGAAGAACTCTGAATATTTCATGAACTTCCAGAAGAACAAACAAGTCTGTCTTGGGATAAGTACAGCCAGAATGCTCCTTAGAAGCGAGGATCGCAAGACTTTGTCTCAGGTATTCTGGACATGTTATCAGGAGGGGAAAGCCTGGTGGCATAATGGTTAAGAGCCATGGCTACTAATCAAAAGGTTGGCAGTTCAAATCCACCAGATGCCCCTTGGAAACTCTATGGGGCAGTTCTACTCTGTCCTGTAGGGTTGCTATGAGTCAGAATCGACTTGATGGCAACAGATTTTTTTGGTTTTTATCAGAAGGGACCAATTCCTGGAGCAAGACATCATACTTGGTAAAGCAGAGGGTCAACAAAAAAGAGGAAGACCTCAATGAGATGGACTGACACAGTGGGCTCAAACATAGCAACAATTGTGAGGATGGTATAGGATCAGCCCTTGTAAGAAAAGCCTGGAGATCTATTTCAGAAAAACTAGACATTGAAAATCCTATGGAGTTCAGTTCTATAGGACTGTCAAACATGGAGTCCCCATGATTTGGAATCGACTCAACTGGTTTTTTGTCAAGTTGAGGAAATTATCTTTTTTCTTAGCTTGCTGAGAGGTTGTTTTTTGTTTATCATAATGTTAAATAATGTGATGTGATTTTCCTGCATCTACTGATATAATCATGTGTTTTTTCTTCTTTAGGCAGTTAATATGATAAATGTATTGATTAGTCACGGTGTCCAATGGTCTTTGTTATTTTTATATATTGCTACATATTATTTGCTGATATTTTATAATGGATTTTTATCTTGATATTTAGGAGTAATACTAGTGTGTGCTTTTCTTTTCTTGTCCTCTTTAGTTTGGGCACCAGAGGAATGCTGGCCTCATAAACAGATTTGGGAGGTGCTCCCTCCCATTTTATTTTTAATCAGAGACACTGTAGAATCGATGTTCTTTCTTTTTTAAATATTCCAGTCAAGCCATCAAAGTCTAGAGATTTCTTTTGTTTGAAAGTTTTTTTCTTTATTAAAAAAACCCTTAATTTCTTTAACAGTTATGACTTTTCAGAATATGTGTTGTGGTTTATAGTTTTTGAGATATTGGTCAATTTAATATAAGTTGTTGAACTAATGTACAGTGAATTGCCCATAACCAGAAACAAAACCAAACCCAGTTCCGTCAAGTCGATTCCGACTCCCATAGTAGTCTTTATTTTCCTTTAATATTTGCAGATTTCTAATGATATCCCTGGTTTCATTCCTGATATTGGTAATTCGTGTCTTCTATCATTCTTTTTAAGTCTTGCTAGAGGTTCATCAATTTTATTGACCTTTTCAAAGAATCAGTGTTCCCCCCCCGCCCCATTGCTTCTCTCTATTCAATTTCATTTATTTCTGCTTTTACGTTTCTTATTTTCTTCTTCTCCTTAATTTTGGTTTAGTTTTTTTTTCTTTAAGTTTCTTAATGTAAAAGCATAGATTAATTTGAGACTTTTCCTCTTTCTTACCATAATCATTTAATGTTATGAATTTACCTCAAAGGACAGATTTAGAGGCATCCTTAAAATTTTGATACATTGGATTTTAATTTTTTAGCACAATGTATTTTTAATTTTCCCTGAGATGTCCTCTAGGACCTGTGGGTTATTTATTACATTTTTTTAAATTTTCAAGTGTTTGGACATTTTGCTGTTATCTTAATTTTTTTCTAGTTTAATTTCATTATAGCCAGAGAACATACTTTGTATGATTTCAATTCTTTTAAATTTGTTAAATTTTGTTTATAACCCAGAATACAGTCAATACTGGTGATTGTTCCATGTACACTTGAAAAGAATGTGTATATTGCTTATTGGGTGAAGTGTTTTTTAAGTGTCAATTAAATCCGGTTAATCCATGATGTTCTTCAATTCTTCCATATTATTTCTGATTTTTGTCAGCTTGTTCTGGTGAATATTGAGAGAGCAGTATTGAGGTTGACAAATATGAATTAGTATCTTTCTCCTTTCCATTTTGTCAGTTTTTGTTTGTATCTATTTTGAAACTCTGGTATTAGGTTCATACTCATTTAGGATTGTTTTGTCTTCTTGATGAATTGACCTTTTTATTGTTATAAAATATCACTGTTTCTTTTGATTAGTCTTTGTATGGTATATGCATTTTCTTTACTTTTCTCGTTAACCTACCTGTATCATTAGGTTTGAAATGAGTTTCTTTTAGATAGTATATAGTTTTTATAATCCTCTCAACAATCTGTTTTTTAATTGGTATATTTAGACCATTTAGTTATTGATATATTTTGATTTAGTTCTACCATTTTATTGTTTTCTGTTTATTTGTCTTCTATTATTATTATTTGCATTTCTGTTTCCACATGCTGCCTTCTTCTAGACTATATGGCTATTTTTTAGTATTTCACTTTAACTTCTCTATTGTGTTCTTTACTATATCTATTTTTCTAGTTTATTTAGTGGCCGTTCAAAATATATGGTATACATACATGCTTAACTTTTTAGAATCTATTTAGAGGCAATATTTTATCACTTCAGTTAGAATACAAAAAAGCTTACTATAGTTTGCTATTCTCTCAAGCTTCTTTATATTTTTATATATATATATATGTCTTTAGTTTTCAGAAGTTTGCATCTTGGCATAAATGTCTTTGTATTTATCTTGTTTGGGGTTTTTCATGTTTTAAAATCTACATATCTATGACTTTTACCAAAATTAGGATGTTTTCATCCATTATTTCTTCAAATAATTCCACTGCATCATATTTTCTTTCTTTCTTTCTGGAACTACAATTACACAAATGACATATCTTTTGATATTATCCTATAGGCCCCTGAGACTCTGTTTATTTATTTTTTTTTAATCTATCTTTTCTTGTTGGTCAGACTAGGTAATTTCTATTGATCTGAATTCAAGTCCACAGACTCATTTCTGTCATCTCCATTCTGTTATTAACCCTATCCAGAGAGTTTTTTTAAGTAGACATGCAAAGTTTTATAAGCATCTTTCTGTTGACATGATTGATAGCAAATCCCTTGCATCTTGCCTAGTTTTATCTTTGCCCAAGATTTAATATTTAAAAAAAAAAAATCAAAATTTCATGTAAAGTATATGTGGGTGTTGTGGTTTTTAAATATGCACACAAATCTTTTAACATCTTTCCATCAAAAGGTGCAGTTTACCTCACCTCCCTTGAGTCAGTGTTAGTGACTTGCATCTAACAAATAGAATGCAACAAAATTGATGCTGCATCATTACCAAGGTCATTTTAGAAAAGACAATTCAGCTTTCACACGGCTCTCTTTCTCAAGACACTCACGCTTGGAAATCAGTCATGTTGTGAGAAACCCAGGCCGCATGTAGCGGGCCCACGTAAATGTTTCACCTGACATCCCAGGCCACACCTCCAGAACATCTCCAGCATCACTGTATTACAATTAACAAAAGCCCACTGCTGTCAAGTCGATTCCGACTTACAGCAATCCTGAAGGACAGAATGTGCCCATTCCAAAGAAAGATGATTCAACAGAAGGCAGAAATTATCAAACAATATCGTTAATATCACACGGAAGTAAAATTTTGGTGAAGACAATTCAAAAATGTTTATAGCAGTACATCAGATAGGGAACTGCCAGAATCAATGGAACAACCAGGATGGAATTAAAGAGAATGTTGATACATTTTGAAAAATATAACTAATGTTACTGAATAATTTGTGTAGAAATTGTCAAATGGGAACTTAATTTGCTGTGTAAACCTTCACCAATAACACAATTAAATATTATTAAAAGAAAGAAGCAGGCAACATGTACCTGAATGGATGTCAGTATTGCTATGGACTTATGTGTACCTCCCATTTTACTATGTTTTGAATAATGTTTAAAGCAGTTATCCTATGCCTGTACCACCTTGTATGATAGGTGTATGTGGGGGCATGTAACGTGTCTTTTCAGTTTGAGGGACTGTACTTAAGGAACTGCACCCAAGAAATGTAACTTAAATGATAGGGTTTGGGATCTTTAGTGTGAGTCTAATGCCACAATAGATGAAATTTTTGAAGGTGTTGGAATGGGAAATAATATTTTACGCGTAGAAGAATATACATAATTTGTGGCTGGAGGGAAGACAAGTGGTTTAAAAGCCTGCCTGCAAATTCTTTGACACCTGTCATCAAAAGATGGAGTCTGTGCATATGTCCCTTGAATAAAGACCAGCCTTAATGACTTGTTTCTAATGAACAGAATGCAACAGAAGGGACGTGCATGACTTCTGAGTTTAGAATTGGTGATACAGCTTCTGCCTGGCTTTCTCGCTTGGGATGCATGATCTGGGATGCAACCCCCAAGTTGTAAGGCAGTTCAAGCAACATACAGAGGCTATTTGTAGATATTTCAGCCAACAACCCCAGCGAAAGTCCCAGTAGACAGACAATAAGTGTCTTGATTTTTGATTATTCTAGCTCTCAGCCTTTGAACTACCCTAGCCGATGCTGACTGTAGCAAAGATAAGCATTGTCAGACTTTGGATGACTGAGAAAAATAAATGTGCCTATTGTTTTAAATCACTAAGCACTGGAGAGGTTTATTACTTAGCAAAAGATGTCACGAACATTGGGAAATAGAAGATGAGCATTCCTGTAAAAGTTGAGCAGTGCTGTCTTCTCTCTTGCTATGGAAATTTTGTCACTTATTGTATGACATAAATATCCATTTATTTATTGTTTGGTAATGATTTTTGTGTTTTTAAACTTGCAATTAACTTGATATATTGAGTGGATTATACTTGGAATTGTCCCTTTGAAGTGAGTGCATTCTATGTATAGTAGGAAGAATGAAGTGGATATTTGGTGAACTGGTAGGCAGACTGTACCAGGGTTATTTTTGTTCGTAAACTTTTTTTGATGCTTGAGCCCTGTGGCCAACTGATCAAGCCTATCGTATCTTTCTCACAGTAATGTTTATAAATACATTTAAAAAATAGGATTACAAAGGAAACAGATTATATTGAAAGGTTGTTGTTAGGTGCCATTGAGTTGGTTTGGATGCATAGTGACCCTATGTACAGCAGAATAAAAAACTGCCCAGTCCTGTACCATCCTTAAAATCATTGCTGTGCTTAAGACAATTGTTGCAGCCACTGTGTCAATCCATCTCATCATGGATCTTCCTCTTTTTCGTCGACCCTCAACTTTACCAAGCATGATATCCTTCTGCAGGGACTGGTCCCTCCTAATAACATGTCTGTAGTGCCTGAGATGAAGTCTTACCAACCTCTCTTCTAAGACAGATTTGTTCATCCTTGTCAGTCCATGGTATATTCAATATTCTTTGCCAACACCATAATTCAAAGGCGTCAATTCTTCTCTGGTCTTCCTTATTCGTTGTCCAGCTTTCGCATGCATGTGAGGCAATTGAAAACACCATGGCTTAGGTCAGGTGCACCTTAGTCCTCAAAGTGACATCTTTGCTTTTTTAACATTTTAAAGAGGTCTTTTGCAGCAGAATTGCCCAGTGCAATATGTCATTTGATTTATTGACTGCTGCTTCCATGGGTGTTGATTGTGGATCCAAATAAAATGAAATTCTTGACAACGTCAATCTTCTCTCCATTTATCATGATGTTGCTTATTGGACCAGTTGCTAGGATTTTTGTTTTCTTTTTGTTGAGGTGTAATCCATACTGAAGGGTGTGGTCTTTGATCTTCATCAGTAAGTGCTTCAAGTCCTCTTCACTTTCAGCAAGCAAGGTTGTGTCAACTGCATAACACAGGTTGTTAATGAGTCTTCTTCCAAATCTGATGCCACATTCTTCTTCACATAGTCCAGCTTCTCGGAGTATTTGCTCGGCATTCAGACTAAGTATGGTGAAAGGATATAATCCTGATGCACACCTTTCCTAATTTTAAACTGCACAGTGTTCCCTTGTTCTGTTCAAATGACTACTGGTCTACATACAGGTTCCTCACAAGCACAATTAAGTGTTCTAGAATTCTCAACCTTTGCAATGTTATCCATAATTTGTTACGATCCACACAATTGAATGCCTTTGCATAGTCAATAAAACACAGGTAAACATCTGTGTGGTATTCTCTGCTTTCAACCAAGATCCACCTAACATTAGCAATGATATCCCTTGTGCCATATCCTCTTCTGAATCCTGCTTGACTTTCTGGCAGTTCCCTATCTGATGTACTGCTGTAAACATTTTTGAATTGTCTTCACCAAAATTTTACTCCTGTATGATATTAATGATATTGCTTGATAATTTTTGCCTTCCGTTGAATCATCTTTCTTTGGAATGGGCACATTCTGTCCTTCAGGATTGCTGTAAGTCGGAATCGACTTGACAGCAGTGGGCTTTTGTTAGTTGTAATACGGTGATGCATCCAGTCCTTTATTAATGCATTAAATAAAAAAAAAAGTTTAATACTACCATAATTTCAATGTTGTGCACTGGGAAGTCAATTCCAACTCATAGTGACTCTATAGGACAGAGTAGAACTGCTGCATAAGGTTTCCTAGGTTGCAGACTTCATGGGAGCAGATCACCAGGTCTTTTCTCCCATGGAACAGCTGGCCAATTTGGACCACTGACATTTCAGTTAACAGCCAAGGGCTTAAGCATTATACCACCAGAAATCCTAATTTCAATGTAGTGAGAATCATAAGCAATGTATTAAAAATATTTTCAACAAATGCAAAGTGACAAAGATATTTGTAATTTGTTGATTAAAAAAAAAGTCACATAGTTTGTTGACTAATATCTTAGTTTGGATTCCTCCCAAAGTGGAATCTGAAACAAGCTATTGGATCAAGGCGAACTAGTTACCACTCTGGCCTTGCTTCCTGTTATGGTAATTATATCCGTGTTGACTCTGACAGTTAAATGTTACCAACTGACATCCACTATTCTGAAATCCTATCATCCCCATCCTCTATCTCATTTACTACACAACAACAGTGTCATGCCCAAACTTAAAGGAGCGATTTTAGTAACATGTTAGAAAAGGCTCTGGGTGTCCTTGTCAGGACAATAAATCCTGAGTGAGTGCTCCCATGTTAATAAAGCCCCCCTTCTGCCCAAGTAGGCTTACATAACGCTTCCCACCCTCAGATCCATTACTCTCAAGAACCACTCCCAGTTCTTGCCAGTACTTATGTGCCAAGACCTCCAAATCTTTTGATAAGTTAGCTATTTACTCTCACAGCAAGAACTGTCCTTCCCTGTTTGGGCTATGCTGAGGCCTAAATTTAGTTATTGGTCTGGACTTATTGAAGGGGGCTGGGAAGAGATCTCTAAGTGAACAAACATTATTTTGCAAGGCATCCACCTTAGGTGATATCACTGCAAGGTCTTCAGGCAACAGAAGGCTGCTTCTTCTAGCAGATGAGCAGAGACTTCTGACGATGCAGAGGGTTCAGAGGAAGCTGGGCACTCATGTTTTCAGGTGTACCTACATATCCCAATTTCGGGTCTCTGGGTCCAACTCCTTCCGTATAAGGGCTGTACATTTAATATAGAAAACCTGTTGAAGCCGAGCATTCAGTCTACTTTGCAGTTGTGCCACCCATATGATTAAATCGTGGGCTTGATTTTCAGCACAATGTGCACTGTAGCTCTAAGAGATGAGGGTCTCGTTAAATGCTGCCATGGGTGCTTTCTATTCACAGTGTACTCTAAGCTGATGGGTGGAAGACTTAAGCCTGTCATTTTTTTCTTCAAGCCTTCTTAGTTTACAAAATTCACCTAGCTTCTCAGTCTTTTAATAACATTTGCCCACATACCATTCAAATACTAGAGCTACTGCATAAGCTCATGTTTAATTTTATAGCTGTACCTCATCCCAATATGCCATAGTTGGGAGTCTTAGTCATTATGATACCACAACATGCTGGGAGTTAGCCCCTATCTTCACATTTGCCAACTGCGATGTTTACCATCCGACTGTTGAGTAATTTAGTTCCAAAATCCCAACTGGAGCGGCTGTTTTATTGAGCCACTTCCCACACCAACTCTTAAATTAGGTTTTCACGAAAGCAGAGCCTGAGACAAGGATTTGGTGCAAGTAGTTTGTTTGAGAGGTAATCCCAGGAAACGGAAGTGAGATAGTGGGGAAAATGAAACCAGAAAGACAGAAAAGCCAGTAAATATTATTGTGCTGGTTGTTTCTGGAAACAACTGGGACTCAATCACACTTGTGAACCCTGAAGAACCTTGAACTACAGAAACCCTGTAGGAAGTGTCTCAGAATCGTCTCACTAATGAACTGGAGGCTGGTCCATTTCTACACAGGCTTCGGCTCAACGCTGTTTGACTGTTGTCCTGCCATTATTAACAGTTCTGCACTTCTCAGCTTTACCTGTGCATCTATTGAATGATCTTCCAAGACTTTGTAGGAAGTCTTGAGGCAGAAAAGCAGAGAGATGTCATCGTATACTTGGAGACACTGACAATACACATAGAATTGTTTACCTGAGTTGCACTGAAATCAGGTGGACTGAATGGAATGTGGCTTGGGGCATCACACAAATGTACTACACTTGCATTCTTAACTGATGGGTGTCTTAGCCATCCAGTGCTGCTATTAACAGAAATACCACAAGTGGATCACTTTAAAAAAGAGAAATTTATTTTCTCACAGTTTAGTAGGCTAGAAGTCCGAATTTAGGGCGTCAGCTCCAGGGAAAAGCTTTCTCTGTCAGCTCTAGAGGAAGGTCCTTGTCATCAATCTTCCCCTGGACAAGGAGCTTCTCCGTGCATGAACCTCAGGTCCAAAGGATGTGGTTTGCTCCCGGCACTGCTTTCCTGGTGGTATGAGGCCCCCCATTCTCTGCTCACTTCCGTTTATCTCTTATAAAAGGTGATGCAGGCCACACCCCAGGGAAACTCCCTTTACATGGGATCAGGAATGTAACCTGAGTAAGGGTGTTACGTCCCATCCTAATCCTCTTTAACATAATCCAATCTTGCCTCATTAATCACAGGCAGAGATTAGGATTTACAACACATAGGAAAATTACTTGAATCACAAAGTGAATACTGGGAATCATGGCCTAACCAAGTTGACACATATTTTGGGGGGACACAATTCAACCCATGACAATGAGTATGCTAAATTTCAAGTTAGAGATTAAGATGGAATTCATTTTCTATCTGAACTAACAGACTTTTTGACAACCCATGGATCACAAGTTAAAAAACCCTGCTCTGGAATTTTGTATTCTCTTTTCAGGCACAAAGGAAATCTCTCTCTCCAGCCTCCTTTACAATTAGGTGGGTCACTGACTGAGTTCTAAACAACGGCCAGGGGACAGAAAACAAATTTACCATTTCCATTCCTGGCCCCTATAATTCTCCCTTTCTGTTGTCAGCCAAAAGGGAATTCAGTGGGAAGATGGTGGAGTCACAGGATGGAAGGAACTTGGGTCCTTCAGTCATTGCTGGAAAGAAACCAGCCCACGCTGCTCACCTAACTCTCATGAAACAAGAACTGATCAGAAATAAGCTTTTTGTAGCGTGTGTATGTGGGTGTGTGTGCATTAACCCATAAGTATTTGGGGTTGTTTTCATAGTTGGTGTTAATTACTTTGGCTATTATAGTCAACTTGGTGTCTCACATATGAGCAATAACCCAGTACCCAGTGCCACAGCTTGCCTAATTCTCACTATCCTTGGTCACTGGAGTGTTAGTTATCATCGCTTTATCTTACAGGCATGTAACGGGAATTGACAGAATCATGTTTATGGTTTGCTTTTAGCCCCTTCGGGATTAGGCAAGGAGGTCAGCTCAAATCAGTAGTAGCATTATTTCTAGATACTTGATTGCTGTCCTCCTAATGAGAAAGAGTTGCCAACTGCTACTTTCCACTTGCTGGACACTACCTGAGAGAGACATCCCCCTTGGTAATCCTAAAATAATAAGGAAGACAGAAGGAGCATGAAATGCTGTCTGCTTCCTCCTTTACCACAAATGACCAAGAAAATATTCTGGATATAGTAAATATGCATCAGTGAAAGACAAGCAGATAGTCACAGTTTTTAGATGAATGAAAAAGAAGTTTGCCTAGTATTGAATAATGTTTTACCTTTTTTAGACAAGCATAAGGATAACACCATCCAGTGTCAGAGATGAACAGTAACAGAGAAGTAAGAATACTCCCTCTTGTGGTTCTTGAGAAAAATCATCCCTGCTATGAAAATAGATTGGAAAAAAAAAAAAAAAAAGAAATGCTGGACTCAAAGACAACTTCACTGGATAATTGGAGGGTGGCTATGAGTCGGAATCGACTCGGCGGCAGTGGGTTTGGTGGTGGGTATCCTTTCCCCTCTGCCTGGGTTCTACAAAGCTGAACTAGCCACTTTAGGCTGTGTTGACGTGGCTCTTCCTGAGAGTGTTTGTGAGCCTGTACTGCTAACCTCAGGGCGAACCTGGAAGGTGACAAGAGGAGTCTTCAGTCTGAACTGGAAAAGGCTGCTTTCCACTTGGATGTTTCTTTCCTCAGTGGTGAAAGGTACAATAATTGACACTTAATTCCCGTATTCTTTAACTTGTGGCTGGTTACCCAGTGTGGCCTTCTACTTGCTCGTGGGGAAAGCTTTGACTTAAGAAGATTAAATTTGTTGTTAGGGCAATGTCTGCTCTAAAACAGATGGCGGGTGTAAATGTATTTCTCTGATACTTTTTTCCCCTCTTTTCCTTCTCTTTCTATTTGGAATCTCAGAGGTTTTGTTCTTCTCAAGGGATAGCTGGGTGCAAAAGTCTGGAAATTGGAGTTCACTTGTTTCTTAAAAAAATAAAAAGCAATGGCATCACACTTGGAAAACAGCACATATACAATGTAAGCAGTGGTTTAAAGTGAAATTGTGATTTGTTTTCTCATAACTGATGTCCCTTCCTTTTTGCCTCTAATGTTTCTCCAGTAGAAACACGATATTCTCCATTTTGAGGCGGGTTGACATCTGTGTAGGAATTCAGTATCTCTTTGTCTCTCTCTTTCTCGTTCTTGTTTTCTAGGTGGAGTCAACATATCATTCTAGTTCGCCCCCCAAAATCCTGGTTTACTCTGTTTTGCTAGTGTCCCACGTGGTTTAGGATTTGTTCTTCTTTATTGTTTAAATGAATGTTTTAACAACTTTTATTTCATTAGTCATAAAATTAAACCTTACGTACACTGAAAGTAATTTTATAAAAAAAAATTATATTGAAAAAATACAGTCTCTGGAAAAATACCGATATGATATTAGAAGCAAAGAAACTGATTAAGGTACATGATTATATAGCAAGAATAATTATCCTGTTTATAGTATTTTTAATTTAAGCTAATCAATATAAATAAGTTTTATTAAATTTTGTTTTAATTACATATATATGTTAAGAAAGAATTTTACCCTTGAAAATAATTTTAACGGGATTATTTTATATGTACACCAATGCAATTTAAACAACCTTTTTCTGGTTAATAAATACATGTATTAAATATGTATGATTATTATTATTTTAAACATTCTTTCTAGTTTGAACAGTATCCAGCTTGGAACATACATGGCCACCCTGGTTCTAGCTCTAGTTCTCCAATTGATTTAATTTAATCTAATCCATCACCACCACAGAGAACTTTGTCTTCCCCTGAATTTGGCCTGCTTGTGTACCTGGCTTCCTGGTGGTACAAAGGTGGTGGACTTCCTTCCTTTGGAAGGAAGATGAAGGCAGCTCATGCTGTCTATCAAAGTGTTCCTGTCATGGATTGAATTGTGTCCCCCCAAAAATGTGTGTATCAATCTGGCTGGGCCATGATTTCCAGTATTGTGTGGTTGTGCTTCATTTTGTGATTGTAATTTTATGTTAAAGAGGGTTCGGGTGGGATTGTAACAGCCTTGGAAACCCTGGTAGCATAGTGGTTAAGAGCTATGGCTGCTAACCAAAAGGTAGACAGTTTAAATCCACCAGGTGCTCCTTGGAAACCGTATGGGGCAGTTCTACTCTGTCCTACAGGGTCGCTAGGAGTCGGAATCGACTCAATGGCAACGGGTTTGGTTTTTGGTTTTGGTAACAGCCTTACTCAGGTCACATTCCTGATCCAATGTAAAGGGAGTTTCCCTGGGGTGTGATCTGCACCACCTTTTATCTCTCAAGAGATAAAAGGGAAGCAAGCAGAGAGTTGGGGAACTCATACCACCAAGAAAGCAGCTCCAGGAGCAGAGTGTGTCCTTTGGACCCGGGGTCCCTGTGCCTGAGAAGCACCTTAACCAGGGGAAGACTGATGACACAGACCTTCCTCCAGAGCCAAGAGAGGAAGCCTTCGCCTGGAGCTAACACCCTGAATTTGGACTTGTAATCTACTAGACTGTGAGAGAATAAATTTCTCTTTGTTAAAGCCATCCACTTGTGGTACTTCTATTATAGCTGCACTAGATAACTAAGACAGTTCCCTAAAGCAAAGGGCTAAGGCTTGTTCCCTTCCTTCACCACCACGCTGGGACCCCTTAATCAGTATTTCTCTAATTGTGAAAGGAAGATACAGGATGTTGAGAAAGTGCTTGCTGTCTCCTGAAATTCTGATTGAGAAGGGTGAATCCCAACCTCTGTCCCTCACCAGGAGTGTCTTAGTTTCCTAGGGCTGCCATAAAAAGATACCACAAGTGGGTGACTAAAGAACTGAAATTTATTTTCTCATAATTATAGAGCCTAGAAGTCAAAATCAGGGTCTCAGCCACATTGATTCCTTCTGAGGGCTTTGAGAAAGAAACAATTCCACGTCTCTCCCTCTGTCGTCACATGGCGTCTGTCTTCCCCATTTGTGACTGTTTCCTTGTCTGCCCTCCTCTTTATAAGAAACCACTCAGAAGGGATCAGGGCTAGGACCCAGCCTATGGTGGGTTATGACATAACTGATAGTATCTTCAAAGAAAGATCCTATTTCCCCAAAGAAGTCACGTTCACAGGTACAGGAGTTAGGACTTCAATATAATTTTTGGGGGGGAGGCATAATTCAACCCATAACAAGGGGAAATAAAGAATGAAGGTGAGCCAAAGCAGAACTATCTCTGACTTGTAGTCCTTCAGCCAAGCAGACAGGTGAGAGATGGAAGAGCAGGTGCAGTGGGGATTGACTAGGTGAGGCCAAGTGGCACTCCAGGGTGCCACCAAATCTTCTGCCTGGGGAGACTCAGGTGTTCTGTCATGATCTGCTAAGCAGGAGCTTTGTCAAACTGGACCCTCAGCCAAACAAAAACTCAAAATGTCTGAACCTGTGAGACTTCTTAACGGGGCAGGATTATCCAAGACCAATGAAATCATCTGTAAGTAAAATTTACTAGTGAGTTGTGCAAAGCCAACTCACTTTTCATATTAGTGGTAAATATTTCTTCACAGTGATATGAAGAGCTAACATGGAATGATCAAAAAGTAGATGTTGATAAGAATACTTGGTGACAACAGTCATTTATCATCATGGTAATATCTTTGACATCTCCTGCTTAAAATTCAGAAGGTGGGAAGAATCATGAGCTTCCCACTTCCATGGATACTCATACTGAAAAACAAGATCAAGTGAATTTTTTTGCTCCTTTGCTCCACTGGAGGTTTATGCTGTCCCTGATCTTACCTTGGATCCTGACCTTTCTAATATTTCCATTAGAATGGGTTCCAGATTGTGCAGGGTTGAACATCAGGAGCCGTAAGCGAGAGACCACTGGGACTCCTTACATTCTCCCAACAGGGTTAGTGAAAAAGGAAACAAGCAATAAAAACAGTAGAATTTCAACTTTGGCCCATAAAACCGCCTCACTTACCCCATCTAATCCTACCCCATTGGGCAAAGAGAAAATTTTCAGACTTGGAATATAACACTTCTTTGCGTAAATTTCTTTGATAGTAACATCAGAAACCTACAGGGAAATCATGTGCATCACCAATTACAAAGCTTTCAGCCACAGTTACTTCAGCCTTTAACCCACGTTCATTAAATTTCTGAACTTTGACATTTAAACCATTGGGTGTCAGCACCTTCAAGACCTTTAGGATGTTCTGCTTTACTAAACAGTCATATTCTTCTGGTCTTCACCAGTATAGTCAGCTACTAGGCAGTAGCAGAGGCTAGATGGCTTGTAAAATTGCAACCAAGCTGTGGGCCATAAGGAGATCATTTCTCAAACATATTTGGGTTGAGAATCTTCTTAGTTCTGGATCAGAAATTACAAATTCTGACTTGAATGTGTGAAACGTGCTTGTAGGGTATATTAGTAAAGCACACTAAATTTGGAAGTACTGACCTCTGTCCAAAATAGAGTTCCCTTTTTGGAACTCTGGATGGTAACCTTTAAGACCACTCCAATGTTTCCACCTCCTGATACTCACTGCCTTGCGTTATCTCCTCTTGAGTAACTTGCTTTTAATCAATGGTATACGGCAATGTTGAGGGACTATCACTTCTGCGATGTGGTTACAAAAGATTGTGCTGTCTTGTTAATTGACTCCCTCTACTACTTTCTCAGCTTGTACGCTTTAATGAAGTAAGGTGTCACGTTGAAGAGGCCCACAAGGTAAGGAACTGAGGGCAGCCTCCATTCAACAACCACTGAGGAATGGAGGCCCTCAATCCTACAGCCAGTTAGCAACCAAATTATGCCGACAGTTACATGAACTTGGAAATGGATGCTGGAGGTGGGACTAAGATGGCAGAAAGTCAGACAGTTCATATTGTCCCTTACAACAAACACCCCCAAAAACGAATGAACTGGATATATAAGACAATCTAGGAACCCCAAGTATCAAATACAAAGTGACAGGTGGAAGGAGAGAGAATTCACAATCAGCGGAAACAGGGAATTACGGATGGTAGGATCGCTTTCGTTCCTCTAACTGAACGCGCACAGCTCACACAGGCTGAGGCAAACAGCAACATCCCAAGCCGAAACTCACCTCATCTGGTGCAGCTAAGCAGCAGCAAATCTGCACCCACCTCCAGAACCAAACGGGAGTGACACCAGACCTGTGAAAGTTAAGTGTAAGCTGTACCATACCCCTTACCCCACTAGAACTCCAAGGCCAAGAAGCACTCCCTTCTCCTTAACCATTCCCCTCCCTGATCCGACACTAGTCCAGGGGGCGTTCAACACTGCCACACCCAGTGAGCCAGGAACTCATGGCCAGGTCCAGAGTCACTTGCCCCTTCACCTAGCCACTGGGATAAGGTCTTCATGGACTTGCAGTGCCCTTCACCCCTGCTGATCACTCGCTCCCGTGATTTGCTGGCTGATGAATAAAATGGGCAAGGCTTCTACTTGAAGCCCATTTTCACCTGCAGCAGCCAAGCAGGAGCTGCAGATTTGTGACATTTGATACTGCTCTGCCACCTAAGGAGGTGCCTCACCCACCCACACACATCAGGGGCCTGAAGGCCGGCAGTCATACCCACTCCATCTAGCCGCCCACAACAGGGGCCTTAGAATTAGTGCTGGCCCCAATCCCTCCAGCCAATGTCAATGGGCATCCAAGGATCAGCTGCACTACACCCCCAACTATGCATTCAGCACCCAGTAGTGGAACAAGGACAGGACGGGACAACCATACAAATACTTCCATTCAGAAATTGTTATGTGATGGAGACAAATCGTTGTTGTTGTTGCTGTTGTTAGGTGCTGTAGAGTCAGTTCTGACTCATAGTGACCCCATGCACAACAGAACGAAACACTGCCTGGTCCTTACAATCTTGGTCCTTACACTGCCATCCTTACAATCATTGTCAGGCTTGAGCTCACTGTTGCAGCCACTGTGTCAATCCATCTCATCGAAGGTCTTCCTCTTTTCTGCTGACCCTGTGCTCTGCCAAGCACGCTGTTCTTTTCCAGGGACTGATCCCTGCTGACAACATGTTCAGAGTAGGTAAGACACAGTTTCGTCATCCTTGCTTCTAAGGAGCATTCTGGTTATACTTCTTCCAAGACAGATTTGTTTGTTCTTTTGGCAGTCCGTGGTGTGTTCAACATTTGTCGCCCACACCACAATTCAAAGGCGTCAATTCTTCTTGGTTCTTCCTTATTCATTGTCCAGCTTTCACATGCACATGATGCGACTGAAAATACTATGGCTTGGGTCAGGCACACCTTAGTCTTCAAGGTGCCATATTTGCTCTTCAACAATTTGAAGAGGTCCTTTGCAGCACATTTACCCAATGCAACGCGTCTTTTGATTTCTTGACTGCTGCTTCCATGGCTGTTGATTGTGGATCCAAGTAAAATGAATTCCTTGACAACCTCAATCTTTTGTCCATTTATCATGATGTTTCTCATTGGTCTAGTTGTGAGGATTTTTGTTTTATGTCGAGGTGCAATCCATACTGAAGGCTGTGGTCTTTGATCTTCATTAGTAAGTGCTTCAAGTCCTCTTCATTTTCAGCAAGCAAGGTTGTGTCATCTGCATAATGCAGGTTGTTAGTGAGTCTTCCTCCAACCCTGATGCCCCGTTCTTCTTCATATAGTCCAGCTGCTTGGATTATTTGCTCAGCACACAGATTGAGTAGGTATGATGAAAGAACACAACCCTGACACACACCTTTCCTGACTTTAAACCAATCAGTATCCCCTTATTCTGACAAATCATTAGGCTATAACAATTATAAAATCCCACTGAGCAAACATTGTAAGGACCCACCTTTCTGGGGCTGGGAGAAATTTCATAATTGGGGCATGCTTCAACTGTCCTTGTTTTCTGTGACCTTTGCCTTCACCCTTGAGGAAGTTCTTCCAAGTTCATTATTTTCCATGGCCTCCTCTGAACTGGGTATTGGGCGCTGGCTTGCCTTGGGACTTATACAGCTTTCAGAACTTTACCTGCTCAAGGAAGGTGGGAACTCAAGGCTTTTTGCAAGTCTCAAAAGTCAAAAATTTTTTTGTTTTTTAATTTCAAAATTTTGGTATTTGGTAATATATTTTTCTCAAAAATTTTGTAGGTTTTTAACCTACTTTAGTTACTTCCATGTGCCTACAAACCCAAAGTTCTTTCCTAGATCTTAAATGAGTTTTTCTTTTCTTCCCTAATTCCATGTCTCACCCACTCAACTCAATGGTTGTGACCTTGAAACTGTCAGGCTTGAGTGGGAAAACCACATTCTTAATATGTTTTCTGCCACAAGGCTGTCATTCTCTTCAACAGGGTCATTATACTAGGCCCTTGCCTCTCCTTTAAAGTCTAATTTTCTGTAATTTAGGGTATAAAAATAGTTGACTTTTCTACCCAGCAAGCCTTTGAATTTCTGTTCTCTTTATTCGCTTTTGTTTCTTTCTGCAAACTGGCCAGCCATTTCCTCAGTGCATCTTTCTCTTAACACCTTGCCACCAGCAGTCAGTAACCACACATGCCATTCTCTCTTTTGTAGCTTCCTTTTTTTCTTTTTTTTTCCCTAGAGCTACATGCTCAGTAGGCATGTGGTCTGTTTTCCATGTTGTTACAGATGACAATTCCACCAGATACGGTGTCTGGGTAACATGGTTCTCTAGGTACCCAGTCTGTTTTATCTGCCTTCTTGCTACCCATTGCCCAACTGCTAAGCTACGGCTACGTATTTCACGTTTTCATTACAGCAATAATCTACCTTAAGATGCCAATTTCTGTGGCAGAGTTAATGATGCTGTTGTGTAACAAACAACCCCAAAATCTCAGGATAATTTTATTGCCCACTTGGGCAGAATCAATTGTAGATGTTCTGGTCAGGCGACTTTCCTCCAAATAGTGACTCAGGGATCCAGGCTTTCTATGTTGTAGTTCCATCATCCTCGATACGTGCGCGTCCATGATTACCTTGTGAGAAGAAAAGTACGGAGAAGCAGCACTCCCTGTGAACTGCCTTGGACTGGAAGAGACAAATCACTGCTGCTCATGCCCCACTGGCAAGACTAGCCACATTAGCCACCTAGAAGTATGGCTGCTAGTTAGCTGCAGTTTGTCTGTTGGCCCAGAAATGGGAAATGAGTTTGGGGAACCTCTAGCCAGTCTCTACCACATTATCTTAAAAGAAGATGAAAGGAAAGACATATGCAGTGCAAAAAAGATAAAGGTAGGTGCTATTTCTACTTTACAGGTAAAGAAACTGAGGATAAAGTCTTAAAAAATGTGTCTGTGGCCACACAACCAATAATGGGCAAAACTAAGCTTCAAACCTGGGAGTTTCCAGATATTACACCTTATAGCACCATTTATAGCTTTATCTGTACATAACAAAAACTACGATTTTAAGTGCTTTGAATTGATATTTCCTATTTTTCCTGAGTTATAATCTTGCATAGATTTTTGGAAGTCATAGCTTAGATATGGAAAGGATTTATACATGTTTGACTGCCAATAATTTAGATTTGATTTGAGCTATTTGTAGAAGTCCATTCCTTTATCTTATTGACAGACAGAAAATAGTTTCTCCTTTTTCCCTATGTATCCAGTATTTAATTTTTTCTGACTTAAGAGCACTGCATAAGAAACAAAAATCTCATAGAAGACTATCACTTATACGGGCTGGGCATAAACGCATAACCTGATTCTTGCTCAGGACTCATTAGTTTTGGGGGTGAGTATAATATAAACCCGAAAGGTGTCTCTCCTTATATGCATCATTCCCTCCCACATAAATCATCTTGGGACTCGGGAGGAAAACAGAATTCTGAAATTAAATTCTCCATTGCTGTTTCTTTGGTTCACTTTATCAACGGTCTATTGACTGGATGGTTTAATACAATAACTCCCTAAAAACATACAGCAAACTGACCAATTGACTTTGTGAGTTTCTACATTTTTTTTCAGAAGTGATGTAGGAAATAATACTGGAATCATTATTACAATCCTTGAGCATAGAGAATGTGACCCAGCTAGGGCTGGACTCACAAGGACACATAAACTGGGCCCTGCGGTATAAAGACAATACAAAAAAATAAATAGCTAAGACAACCTTGGAAAATATCTTTTAAGGAGCCTTTCACATAAGTCAATCAAACAGAACACCAAAGACTTTATACTCTTTACTTTCATCTATTAGCATTTAGCGAATGAAAATTTGTTGGACCAGTGAAGATCCTCCTGACTGTCCTCACGGAAACCTGTACCAATGGCTGTTAGGAAGAACAGTTCAAGATGCAGGACCATAGTTTCTAGCCAACCTGTGAAAAGGCGAAGCTTTCGATGGTTTTGCCCGTTTGTAATGTTAACATATACTGATGATTCTGTGCTTTCCTTGGACTCGGGCAGGCATGGGTGTGGCAGTGTGCTTGTCCCTTTTCCCATTCTTGCCAATTTTGTAATATTCTTTGGACTCAGGCAGACATGGCTCTGGCAGCATGGTTGTCTGTTTCCTACTTTTGCCTTTTAAAATATATGCTGAATAAAACTTTCTTTTTGCTTTACTAAACTTTGTGATGTTTTTACCCTACAACAGAAATCAAGACACAAGTGTGACCCCAATACCCCCCAGCATGTTTTCTCCTTTTTTCAAAATAGGCAACTGAGAGCTTAACTAAAAGAAAATGATAAACCTGTAAGTTGTTCTTCCTCTGCCTGCCTCCCTCACATACCTGCGTTAATGACTTTGTTTTGACCAAATGTTAACGACTTTGTTCTTTGTTTTAAACTGATGCAAATAACCTCTTGTTCTGTCCGGACTACCTGTGGCGTACAACCCCCACAGGAAAGTTGGAGCCCAGGTATCAGACATGTATATCTTTAGCCTAATAAAGAAATGCCTGGCAGGGGGCTACAAAGACACTTGTAACCCTTGTGATAAGGTGCTGTATAAGCTCGGATGTGCAGCTGCTCTTCGGGACTCCACAGAGACAGTCTGTGCTGCTGCCCGGTCCCCGGTGATGTATGCGTCTCCTTGGTAAACTTCTTCACTCTTTCTGACTTGGACTACGTTTCACTGGATGAGTGCTCCAGGGCACGGGCCCTAATCAAGTAACAGGAGACAGAAAATTTTGTGTTGTTTTTATTCACACTGATACTGAACAAAATCCATTGGGTCACAGATCTTGAAACTTTGAAAGAAAAAACGACATATAGAATGTAGCTTGGATACTAGTGCTCTCTTCTGCTTTTTAGTTATTTTTTGCCAAGGGCGCTTTTACCTGAGCTTACTACCAAGGCCTTATTAAAGTTGAAAAACAATTGGTTGGTAGTCCTTAGCTTCCCACCTTATATTTCTGTTTGCCTCCTTCACACTTCAGTCAGAGCTCACAATGGGGATGTATATGTATTTAGAGATAATTAGATCAAAAAAAGTGAAAGGAGAGGACACAATAATTTTCCTTTCCCTAATGTTTTAATGTTAATGAATGCTGAGCAAATAATCCGAGAAGCTGGACTATGTGAAGAAGAACGGGGCATCAGGATTGAAAGAAGACTCATTAACAACCTGCGTTATGCAGATGATACAACCTTGCTTGCTTAAAGTGGAGAGGATTTGAAGCACTTAAACCGATGAAGATCAAAGACTACAGCCTTCAGTATGGATTACACCTCAACATAAAGAAAACAAAAATCCTCACAACTGGACCAATGAGCAACATCATGATAAACGGAGAAATGATTGAGGTTGTCAATGATTTCATTTTACTTGCATCTACAATCAACTCCTAAGGAAGCAGCAGTCAAGACATCAAAAGGTGCATTGCATTGGCTGCAAGAGATCTCTTTAATGTGTTAAAAAGCAAAGATGTCACCTTGAGGAGTAAGGTGCACCTGACCCAAGCCATGGTATTTTCGATTGCATCATATGCATGTGAAAGCTGAATAATGAATAAGGAAGACCGAAGAAGTGTCATCTTTAAATTGTGGTATTAGTAAAGAATATTGAATATATCACGGACTGCTAAAAAATGAACAAGTCTATCTTAGAAGAAGTGCAACCAGAGTGCTCCTTTGAAGCAAGGATGGCAAGAGCACGTCTCACACGCTTTGGACATGTTATCAGGAGGGATCCATCCCTGGAGAATGACATCATGCTTGGTAAAGTAGAGGGTCAGTGAAAAAGAGGAAGACCCTCAACGAGATGGACTGACACAGGCGCTGCAATAACGGGCTCAAGCATAGCAATGATTGTGAGGGTGGTGCAGGACTGGGCAGCATTTCATTCTGTTGTGCACAGGGTCGCTATGAGTTGGAACCCACTCGAGGGCACTTAACAACAACAGTAACAATGTTAACTACATTCATATTTTGATTCTGCTATTCTCTATTCCGGAGCACTGGTGGTGCAGTGCTTAAGAGCTATGGCTGCTAATCAAAAGGTGGGCAGTTTGAGTCCACTAGACACTCCCTGGAAACCCCATGAGGCAATTCTACCCTGTCCTATAGGGTTGCTACGAGTCGGAATTGGCTCAATGGCAATGGGTTTTTTTTTTTTTTTTTTTCGTATTCTCTATTCTAGAAAACAAGGTCTAATTTTTTTTTTTTAAAGGTAATTCTGGGCCTGCAGACTTTCTTGCAGAGGCAGCACTTTATACTTCTCTGCCTGTCCTTTCTGGAAATGTCTTTGATTAACTGGCATTTTGCCCTTATCCTCTCAAAGCACACAAACTCTGAGGCTCCTCCCTTGAGAAAGCACATAAACTAGGGGAGCAGAAGTCCCCATCTGTCTCAAGTTACAAGCCACACATTCAGCTGCTCACCAAGAAACATACTCTGTTCTGCAAAGAGCCGCAGCTTATTGTGCTCAGTACTCTGACATCAAGCTCAGAGATTCCACACAAATACTACATAAGTGTAGCAGAAGAACAAGCTGTAGCCTAAACTAGAATTCAGACATGTCTGGGAAAGCCCTGTGCACTGGTAAGGCCATCTCCCCAAGACTGTCCCTGGAGGGTGGAGGAGACGAGCTTGACCCCATAACAAAGCCTTAGTTGTCAGGGTAATGGGTGATTCTGAATAAAATATCAAAATTTTCACTCTCCTTTGACTTGCAACCAAAGCCCCAACAGATTCATGTTTGAATCCTGTGGAGAGCAATGGGTCTATAAGTAAGTCCCCAAAGACATATTTTCCTAAAAATTCTAAAATACAGATGCACACACAGCACTTCACTGGGGCTCCCTAAGACAGTGTGAAGTAGAGGTGAGAGAGGCTCTTCCTCATTTAGCAACTGTGGTAGGCAGGAATCTAAAGGTGCCTCCCTCCCCCAAGGCTCCTGTTGGTTACTCATTCAAAGGCTAATCTAGGTACTTCTGTGAAGGTATTCTGCAGATGTTGATCTTAAAAAATGGCAATTACCTCGGTTGGCCGGACCTAATCAGGTGAAAGCAGAAAGTTTCCTCTGGCTAGGAGCAGAAGAAAAGTCAGAGATTCAAAGCCGAAAGGGTATTTGATGTACTGTTCTTGGCTTTGAGATAGAGTGGGCCATGTGCCAGGGAAGGAGAGTGGCTTGAAGTAGCAGAGAATGGTGGATTGTTTGATGTTCAGGATAATAAATATAGTGTCTCTATCTGGAGCAAAAGTTGGGCAGGTTTGCTGCCAGCCCTCTTCACGAATTCAGGTTTTATCTAAGGTCAGGGTCTCAGCTGTGATACAAACCCAATGTGTGCCCAGGGTGAACAGCTCGTCCTAGTTTGCCTGAGACTTTCCTGATTTTAGCATGGAGTTATTTCGTCCTAGGAACCCTTCAGTTTTGGGCAAACCGGTGATGGTGGTACCCTTACTGGAGCCGCTCTGCATCACCCCCATGAGATACGGGGGCAAGTGGAACCAATGCAGACATGAAGCTCATGCTGCCTGCTATGCTATATGTAACGAAGCCTTTGGCTCTGCATCTCCTGTCTTTGGCTGGCATCCTGAAAACTGTGGTAAGCTAACTTGTAAACTGCAAGTACATTAAAATCTCAGACCCTTCAGAGTTCTTGACAAACATAAGTCTAGTAATTGCTGGAACTGTAGTTGGAAAAAAGTCTGTGTTAGATCAGAGAGGTGGAGTAAGCCCTTGCTTCCTCTACAGCTTCCAAAAGCTGTTTTTTTGAACTGGTTAATTCCAAAGCAAATCAACTTGTGACTTTGTAAGAAACTTGTAAAACATGAACATCTTCAGCAAAGTAAGATGGCTTACTTTGGGGAGAGGGTTTTAATGTTAATAAATTTAATACTTTTACATTGTAGAAATGTTCACAAAAATATTTTTATAACTCACATTCATTAAAAATTTTTTATTATGGAGAACTTTGAACATATACATACTGACTAATATGCTGGCCTTCCATGTTACCTTACCTTACCTGTGGTAAGTCCTTCCCATCTGCACCCTTCTCGCTATTCCCCCCTCATATTTTTTTGAAGCAAACCTCAGATTGATGAGTTTTGCTCAGTTTGCTTGGAATTGAACAGCAAATTTCTTCTGTAAATATTTCAGATAAATCTTTAAGAGATAAGAACTCTTTCAGTGGCAATACCATTAAATCTATTACTTATGATAACAATTATAATTCCTTATCATCAAATATCCAGTCATAGTCCAAGTTTCCAGTTTTCTCTCCTATTTGTATAGGTCGTTTGTCAAAATTCAAGTAAGTCCACACAATATGATTGGGTGATACTTTTTTATTAAAAATACATGTCCCACCCACCTTTTTTTTTCCGTTTTCATTTATTCATAACAAAAACTATGGTATTTGTCCTTAAGACTCTTCCACTTGTCTGAATTTGGGGTTAACATGGTTCTCTGTCTGCTGCATTACTTTTCAATTGGTGGTGGTTGACTATAGAGGGCTGATAAGATTTGGCTAACTTTTATTGGCAAGACAATTTCACATACGGTGCTGCATTCTTTCATTAGCAGGCACATATGTCTGAGTGTTTCTCTTTTTGTGATATTAGCAGCCAGTGATGATTAGTGTCTAAAACCACTTGTTTTCATTACAAGTAATACTTTAACTCACTGAGCCTTCATTTTTTATCTCGAATATTTCTGATTTTCTTTGTGATTTTTTTCTCTGACTTATAGTTTATTTAGAGGTGTACTGCTTAATCTCCAAACTTTAGGAATTTTAAAGTTATCTTTATGTCATTGTTCTTTAATTTTACTTTGGCCATTGGGCAAATCTGCTGCAAAAGACTTCCTTAAAATGTTAAAAAGCAAAGGTATCACTTTGAGGACTAAACTGCACCTGATCCAGGCCATGGTATTTTCAATCGCCTAATAGTCAAGTTGAAACTGAAGACAATTAGAACAAGTCCTAAAAGCCAAAGTACAGCCTTGAGAATAAGCCACGTGAATTTAGAGACCATCTCAAGAACAGAGCTGACACATTGAACACTAATAACAGAAGAACAGACGAATTGTAGAATGACAAAGAATATCATACACGAAGAAAGGAAGAGGTCATTAAAAAGACAGGAAAGAAAGATAAGACAAAAATGGATGTCAGAAGAGACTACGAAGATTGCTCTTGAATGTCGAATAGATAAAGCAAAAGGAAGAAATGAAGAAGTGAAAGAGCTGAACAGAATATTTCAAAGAGCGGCTTGAGAAGGCAAAGTACAGTATTATAATGGCAAGTGCAAAGAGCTGGAGATAGAAACCAAAAGGGAAGAACATACTCAGCATTTCTCAAGCTGAAAGAACTAAAAAAAAAATTCAAGCCTCAAGTTGCAATACTGAAGGATTCTATGGGGAAAATGTTAAACGACAAAGGAAACATCCAAAGAAGATGGAAGGAATATATAGAGTCACTATACAAAAAAGAATTGGTCAACATTCAACCATTTCAAAAGGGAGCATTTGATGGTACTGAAGGAAGAAGTCCAAGCCGCACTGAAGGCATTGGCGAAACACAAGGCTCCAGGAATTGATGGAATATAAACAGAGATGTTTCAACAAACAGATGCAGCACTGGAAGTGCTCAGTCGTCTATGCCAAAAAATTTGGAAGACAGCTACCTGGCCCACTGACCTGAAGAGATCCATACTTATGCCTATTCCCAAGAAAGGTGATCCAACCGAATGCAGAAATTATCAAACAGTATCATTACTATCACATGCAACTAAAATTTTGCTGAAGATCATTCAAAAGTGGCTGCAGCAGTATATCGACAGGGACCTGCCAGAAATTCAAGCCAAATTCAGAAGAGGACATGGAACCAAGGACATCATTGCTGATGTCAGGCGGATCCTGGCTGAAAGCAGAGAATACCAGGAAGATGTTTACCTGTGTTTTACTGACTAGGCAAAGGCATTCGACTCTGTGGATCATTTAAGAAATTATAGATAACAATGGCAAGAATGGGAACTTCAGAACACTTAATTGTGCTCATGAGGAACCTGTACAACAGTCAAGAGGCAGTTGTTAGGACAGAACAAGGGGATACTGCTTGGTTTAAAGTCAGGAAAGGTGTGCATCAGGGTTGTGTCCTTTCATCATGCCTATTCAATTTGTATGCTGAGCAATAATCTAAAAAACTGGTTTCTATGAAGAAAAACAGGGCATTGAGATTGGAGGAAGACTCATTACCAACCTGTGATATGCAGATGACACAATTCTGCTTGCTGAAAGTGAAGGGGACTTGAAGCACTTACTGATGAAGATCAAACACCACGACCACAGCCTTCAGTGTGGATTGCACCTCAACATAAAGAAAACAAAGATCCTCACAACTGGACCAAAAAGCAACATCATGATAAATGGAAAAATGATTGAAGTTGTCAAGAATTTCATTTTACTTGGATCCACAGTCAACACCCATGAAAGCAGCAGTCAAGAAATCAAAAGATGCGTTGCACTGGGCAAATCTGCTGCAAAAGACCTCTTTAAAGTGTTGAAAAGCAAAAATATCACCTTGACCCAAGCCATGGTGTTTTCAGTTGCCTCATATGCATGTGAAAGCTGAATAAGGAAAACTGAAGAAGAACTGACACCTTTGAATTGTGGTGTTGGCGAAGAATACTGAATGGACTGCCAAAAGGAAGAGCGAATCTCTCTTGGAAGAAGTAAAACCAGAGTGCTCCTTAGAAGCAAAGATGGCGAGAATATGTCTCACATACTTTGAACATGTTGTAAGGAGGAATCAGTCCCTGGAGAAGGACATCATGCTTGGTAAAGTGGAGGGCCAGCAAAAAAGAAGACGACTCTCAGTGGATGGATTGACATCGTGGCTGCAACAATGGGCTCAAGCGTGACGATTGTGAGGATGGCTCAGGACCAGGAAGTGTCTTGTTCTGTTGTACATAGGGTTGCTATGAGTTGCAACCAACTCGATGGCACCCAACATCAACAACCATGATTTCAATTCTTTGAAATTTGTTAAGATTTGCTTTGGTATATTTTGGTAAATGTTCTAGGTGAATTTGAAAAAAAAAAAAAAGGTGTACTTTGAAATTGTTGACTATACTATTGCCTGTATATCAAGAAGTTCAAGGTGGTTTGTAGTGTCGTTCAGATTATCTGTATCCTGGTTTTTTGTCTGCTTGTTCTGTCAGTACTTTAGCCCCAGCATGATTGTGGATGTGCCCCTATTGCCTTTTTATACTATCGCAGGCTACCTTAAATTAGTAACGTTACCACCTGCCGGATCACGCCAGGAACCCTTCAACAGTTGAACTCCATTTACCCACTTCCACCACTTGTGCTAGTGTTGCCATATATTTTAACACCAGGAGACATCAGGATGAGTTGAGGGGGATTTGAACGCAGATTTTTGGCTCTTTGTAATTCCTTTTCTCTCTGCGATTTGGATGGTAAAATCTGAGCTATTTTGGCAGCCCTGAACTTGGACCTCTCGACTCGACGGCAGTGGGTGGGTGAACTTGGACCTCTGTTTCCTCAGTCCAATAAAATTGTCACTTTCTGCTTGGGCTATATTATGCTACATCACAACATGAAAAATGCCCTCAGAGAAAAAAAGTCACGGTGAATGTTGGGCTCACCATATGGGCTTCCCTTCTCTCAGGGTTTGAGAGAGTCCTGCTCGTACTGGTTTCTTGTCAATACCCACAAAGAGTTGATATATATATGTAGTCTCGCTTTTACGGTTGTTTTGGGATATGGGATAGTTTAATACCACTTACTTTATCATCGTTGACACTACATGTCCCTTAGAATATTTTTATAAGCATAATTTCCCCTCATCTACAACACACAATTTGGTACATGGGGAAATGCGTGATTATTTTGTTTTGTCAGTTTTCAAAATAATAGTATGATTGCCTAGCATCCTCTAATGATGACTGATTATCATTATTTTTGGTATAATTGTGAATTAATGGATTTAAACATATTTGTTGTACTTTAACCCACTGTAGGTGCTATCTTATTAATGTCCAAATCTTCCCATCTTTGACCATTGACAGCACCTTTAAGTTAGTTTCTAAGTTCTTTTGACATAACCCTAGAGGTCTTTGATACACTCCTTGTTGTACATATGAGAAGGTATTCCAGGCACTCTTATGTGCGTGGCTTTTTTGTTGTTGTTGTTATTGGTCTGTTTTTGCCCCATACTTGTAATCAGTCATTTATCCAAGAAACCCAAGGTGAAGAATGAAAACCTGGTGAATACTATTGCTAACCTGATTATACTAAGCCCAAATGCAGTCACTTAGGCTAAGCCCCACGTCAGCAAATCGAAACCTAGCTACTTTCTATTTCCTGAAAATGCCTGACCTTCCCAGGAGTCTCTCAGTGCTTGCTGCCTCAGCTATGGTATAACTTGCTATGAAAGTTCCCAACATGCAGTATAAGGAAAGTAACTTAGAACTAACCAATCACTTTTGCCCAGTGTATCTTCCTTGTTCTTACATTACTTTGTCCCTATAACTCTGGTCTCTTCTGCTTGTCCTTTGGAGCTTTTGTCTGACTACCAGACCAGACGTCTCCCAGTTTATGAATTACAAATAAAGCTTATGAGTTCTGTACACAAATTTAATCTTGTAGAAATTTTTAACACTCAGGTAGGGTATATTAAATTGTTATAATTGTGATCATTTTTTTGTCATAAAAACTTCAGTATATTAAAAACCACCACCAAACAACTCACATGTCACTGGTATTTGAACAGACTCAAGTTGAGGACGTTTGTTAGTCATGCTTTTGCTTTGATCAAAGATTTACCCCGAAAAGTTCTTTCTAGAAGCAGAAAATATGAAGATTTTCTCCTTCTCATTGTCCTAGTAAAATGGTCTTCTTAGTATTACTCTGAGTAATGGGAACACTCTTCAGACACTGTAAAGAAAGAATAAGTAAAACAGACTCTAATCTGTATATTTTACATTTGTATATTCACTATTATATTATTACTATCCTAATACATTTAAAGATATTTATTTCTTCTACCTTTATTATTTAAAGAGTCTTGGGGTATAAATGGAAACCCTGGTGGCACAGTGGTTAAGAGCTATGGCTGCTAACCAAAAGGTTGGCAGTTTGAATCCACCAGGCACTCCTTGGAAACCCTATGGGGTAGTTCTACTCTGTTCTATAGGGCCACTATGAGCTGGAATTGACTCAATGGCAATGGGTTTGGTTTGGGGCATAAACTGTTGGTTGATGCTTTTTATTGAAGAGTTAATGGATTTTACAGATGATCCTGGGGTGAAAAAATATAGTTATTTATAATTTATATCTTCCAGGGCAAGAGTCTCCTTGAATAGTAAAGTTATGCTAATGAAACAGTGGTGCCCTGGTGGTGCAGTGGTTAAGCGCTATGGCTACTAACCAAAATGCTGGTAGTTTGAGTCTACCAGCGACTCCCCAGAAACCCTATGGGCAGCTCTACTGAATTGACTTGACAGCAATGGGTTTAGTTTTTTCAGGTTACCAGTAGACCGAATAAGAATCTTGAAGTCAGGAATTTTGCCTCATTCATCACAGTGAGAACTAAAACCATCTCCCCACCTCTCCCCTCAAAACACACACAACTGTCCACATTAACACAACTCTACTATTCAACTATTTCCTTACTACCTAACCTGTTGCCTTTGAGTTGATTCCAACTCATAGTGGTGCTATAGGACAGAGTAGAACTGTTCCATAGGGTTTCCAAGGAGTGGCTGATGGATTTGAAGTGCTGACCTTTTGGTTAACAGCTGAGTTCTTAACCACTGCACCACCAGAGCCCCAGTCTGGTGGTAGTGACAGGTAAAGTTAAGGAAAAAAAAAAAAAAAAATCAGGGTAAATACTAAGTTACTGAACAAAGCATGCTAGGGCAGCAGGGGCACCATGACTTCACTATAGCCTTCTTGTTGGAGTTCACCCACAATGGACAGAACCATCCCAAGCAGAGGGAACACATGTGCAGGGGTGCATACAGGAGGCAATAGGAGATAAGGCTGTATGTAGTTCTATATAATTGGCCTTTATGCCATAATAAAGAGTATGCACTTTATCCTATACCAAAAGGAGAAGAAACCATTGGGTAAAATTAGGTAGGGTAAGAGAAATTTCCATCACCCATCTGTCCTTTTGTTGTATTATGGCGGTTTGCATATTTCTTAATGCTGGAAGCTATGCCACCAGTATTTCAAATATCAGCAGGGTCACCCGTGGTGAACAGGGTTCAGTGGAGCATCCAGACTGAGAAAGACTATGATGAAAGGCTTGGAAATCTACCGCTGAAAATTTGCCAACGAAAATTCTATGGATCACAACAGAATGTCGTCTGATACAGTATTGGAAGATGAGCACCTTAATTTGGTAGGTACTTCCAATAACACAGTGACAGCAACAATGGACTCAAGCATACCAACAATTGTGAAGGTGGTGCATGACTGAGCAACTTTTTCTTTAACAATTTATTTTATTTTTGCTGAGAATATATACAGCAAAAACATACAGCAATTCAAGTTTCTACATGTACAATTCAGTGACCCTGATTACATTATTCGAGTTGTACAAACCATTCTCGCCCTCCTTTTCTGAGCTGCTCCTTCCCCATTAACATAAACTTATTGCCCCCTAAGTTTCCTATCTGATCTTTTGAGTTGCTGTTGTTAATTTGATCCCAGATAGATAAGTATTAAGAACAGCACGATGCTCAAGGCAGACATTCTTTACTAGTTAAACTAAACTATTGTTCGGTTTTAAGGAACTGGGCAATGTTCTGTTGTGTTGTACATGGGGTCTCAACGAGCTGAAGCTGACATGACAACAACTAATAACAAGAACAACAAGAGAGATTTAGTTAATAGAATATAATCAGAAATTTTTTAGTAATTCAGTATGGGAGATTAGGAAGAAGGACAAGTTAAGAGTGCTTTTCTGTGTCTGATTTTAATAACTTGATGAATGATGGAGTGGAGGCGAGGGGGAAATAAGCAGGCACTGGAATGATGTGAGTATGATGGATTTGATGTTTACATATCTCTATTAATACACTTAGCTATAGCTGTGTATGAGTGCATCTCTCGGTATTCTTTTTTAACTGGAAAAGACCTTAGATATGTCTTAGCCCACCGTCTCTACATTTCCCAGACAATAAGATGTATTCACGTGCTTTTACTGGGAAACATTTGTCTTCCCTTGCAGCCCTTTCAGATATTTACTTGTTCTGTAAGCTTTCATGTTTTCTTGAATAATGTTATGGACTCAGTGAATACTTTCATAATGAAAAGTCACACATAGGGTTCTTTCCCATAGAAATGATATTAATCATTTTATAAAAGCTTCATCACACACACAAATGGTCCAGATTGAAAGCAAGGATACGTCTTGCTGGTTGCAGCCATGAAAGCAGTTCAGTACTCGTTAAGTGATTTAAACTTCGAGGGTGGAGTTGAACAAAAATCCTTTAGGAAGACAAACAGAACAGGATAATATCAGAACAGAGCAGAATACATAGCTTAGGAAACTGCTCTATTACACATTTTTGGCTTGCATTAGGGTCCACCAGATTAACTAAATTTCCAATTACCTTGCTATTTATTTCATGTGTAATTTTATAATCAAAATGTTTACACTTCTATAAGCACAACTGTTGAGAGATATGGATCTAAATTTTTTTTAACAAAGTTCCTTGTCTTTGTAGAGACGGTAGAGCCCAGTTATGAAAAGTCATGGAGCACCCTAACAGCATTTCTCATTTGTCTCATTCTGCCTCAGTTTAGGCACTCATTACCTCACTCCTGACTTACCGAAACAGCCTCCTATCAATTGTATCCCTATTTCCAGAAATTCTTCATTCTAACACAGCTCAAACACTAAATTTCGAAGGAAATTTAGGCGCCATTCATCCCACCTTTAAAATTCGGATGCTGAGTCAGTTTGTACTTTTTAAATCAAATCTCTAGCTTTTACCTTTAATATGGGGTTAATGTTTTTGATGTTTCTCCCCAAAAGAATTGGATAAAGTCCAAATATTTTACTTGGCATGCAAAGCCTTGCACGTTACGGCTGCAGATTCATTACCGGCCATCCTTTTGTTTGGCTATCATCAACCACTCTATGTTTCCTACTCATATCACTTCATTCTCACATGGCCTTGTCGTTGCCCATCACTGAAGTATAGGCACAACATAGTCTGATCTCCAGGGAAAAGAGCAATGGAAAGATTTTGAAATGAATGAATGAATGAATCATCTATTCCTTTGCCAACCTCCTCCCCAGTCTCTGAATATCTAAATTCTGTGCTTACTTTGAGACTTTGATCAAATGCCACCTCTTCCATGGTCATATTCCATCCCAGATTCCTTCACACGGAAGAACCATGTACTTTCAATTCCTATATTTTATTTAGCCTTGTATGTAATGCTTATTATTTTCTTCTTGAAATAGCTTTTTATATTCCCTGATAAATGTAAGCTCTAGAATGGAGTCTATATTACATTTATTTTTGTATCTTCCCTAGACCCTAGGCTCACGGCACTTAGCACACAGTAGGCACTTAGTAAATGTTCATTGAGCTCATGAATTAACAATTAAAGTTAAAAGAGATGGGTGGGGGGTGTGAGGGAGGAGGTGATTGTTGCACAAATCCCTAAATAGGTTTTATGGAGGTGGCACATTTTATTAAAAAAAGAAAAAAAGAGCCAATTTTGGTATCACCATTAAAATGACTGACGACTTTGGTAATAACAAAGCCACATTTTACTGGAAACCCTGTGTCAGACAATCCAATCACTTGAAGTGAATTATCCTTGATCCTCAAAACTACTCTGTGAGGGATGACCCAATGTTGTTGACTCCGACTCAAAGTGGCCCTACAAAACGGAGTAGAACTGCCCCATAGGGTTTCCAAGGAGTGGCTGGTGTATTTGAACTGCCAACCTTTTGGTTAGCAGCTGAGCTCCTAACCACTGTGCCACCTGGGTTCTGAGGGACTATACCCATTTAAATAATGAGCATATTGTGTCTCAGTCTTATATTTGCTAAGCACCTGAACTGAGATTTAAAAATTGATCTGAAAGACCCAAAAGCTCTACCCCGAGACCATCTCTCTGTATTCTTTCTGTTGAGAAACACTTTTGGTTAAGTTAAATTTCTTGTGTGATGGTTAAGGTATCTTCACTGTCCACAGTGGAGACACAAACATACCCAAGCAACCTGGTTATCTGAAGCAATGCAGATCTGATGGCTACATTGCTAAGAAAGGAAGAAGGTGCCTAAACATTTTAAGTGAAGTCCCATGATTTAAGTCCATTGTGCTCACCATTTCCCATAATAAATGAATATTACAGCCTGAAATCCAGTACTGAATTTTGGGAGTATTCCTAATCATGCTATCTGATACCAGTTTAAAAAGTTGCGTATTCTGAAGACCAAGAGATCACAGAATTGCCTTCCTCTATATTTTCTCATTAACTTCATTTTCCCTCTCTAGTCATCCCTGAGTCATCCCTGAGATACGCTAGTTGTATATTTCTGGGGTCAATGAAAGGTAAAACCTCACAGGTTCACACTGAATTAACTAGAGACTGACCAGTTTTACTTTACCACATCAGCGGCCTCCTGTCCTCATTTTTTTTTTTTTTTTTTTTAAGAAAATACAGCATAGCTAAGTCAACGAGCTTTTAATTTGGTGAGTGTCCATTATCTGTTACATTGAAACCAGAGTACATCTCCTCTCTCTCTGTCTTAGTCATCTAGTGCGCTGTAACAGAAATACAACAAATGGATGGTTTTACCAGTGAGAAATTTATTTCCTCACAGTACAGTAGGCTAAAAGTCCAAATTCAGGGCGTCAGCTCCAGGGAAATGCTTCTTTGTCAGCTCTGGAGGAAGATCTCTTGTCCTCAGTCTTCCCATGGTCGAGGAGCTTCTCAGGCGCAGACCGTGTGTCCAAAGCACGCGCTCTGCTCCTGGTGCTGCTTTCTTGGTGGTATGAGGTCCCTGCTTGCTTCCCTTTTCTTTTACCTCTTGAGAGATAAAAGGTGGTGCAGGCCACGCCTCAGAGAAACTCCCTTTACACTGAATCAGGGAGGTGACCTGAGTAAGAGTGGTGTTACGCTCCCATCCTAATTCTCTTAACAAAAAATTACAATCACAAAATGGAGGACAATCACACAACACTGGGAATAATGGCCTAACCAAGTTGACACATATTTTCAGGGGGAAACAGTTCAATCCATGACACTCTTCTACTTTCCTCATGGAGTTAAGTAAAGGACGTTCCAGCTCTTTCCTGACTGTCTTCTCCCTCTCCACTTCACCTCTTCTTTTGGTACCTCCTCGTTGTTACGTTGTTGTTGTTGGTTGCCATTAAGTCAATTCTGACTCATGGCGACCCCTTAGGAGTAATAGTTAACAGAAAGCACCCATGATTTTGTAAGGTAATTCATACTTTTCATACCCATTGTATTATTTTAGCCTAAAAAATAATGTAAGGAAGGTAAAAACCCATTGCCATTGAGTTGACTCCAATTGATGAAAGGTAGATTGAGAGTATTTTCATTTCTACTTTACAAATGAGGAGATAGATCTTTTTCTTTATTAATAGGAGAAAAACAGCATTTGTGGTCCTGCTATTATAGCCACCAACATCAAGAGTATACTGTAGCAGGTGACAAGCAGATATGCAAGCTGAAAGACTATTCCTATCCTTGGTTCTTTTGTAATTAATACTAAACACAGTACTGAGTTAATGGCATGGCCTCTGGGCAAGGACAGCAGAAGTCCAAGTCTGTGTTCTTAGTAACTGTATGTTCTTAGAATTGAGATTCAATCTGAGCCTCAATTTTCTATTCTAAAAAGATGATTATAATACTTGTACCTACCTCAATGAAATATTAGTAATTACTTCATATGCAGGCCATCATTACTGTACTTAAACTCATTTATTCAAACTTAGATATCTTGTTCCAGTATTCATTTGTCCTTCAATAAATATTTGAGTGCTCACTGTGTACTAGCACTGTGCAGTAAACCAGACAGACAGTCCCTGCTTTGATAACAGTGTACATGGCAGAATGTCTAAGTTCATTCAGGCAGCACAGTGTACACAGCAGAATATCTAATAACATTCAGATGTCAAAAGGTCAGGGTTTTGATGAGGAGCTAAGCAGGCCACTGACAATGAGCTGCCAGTTAGGAAGAAGGACAACCTGGCAAGTGTGCTGTCCTAGAAACCAAGCCAAGAAAGTGTTTGAAGGTGGCAGTGGTGATCAACTGTATTAAATGCCTCTGAGAGGTAGTGTGAGTCCAAGAATGAAACTTCGATTTTGGCAAGATGGAGGTCATTGGTGTCCTTGATAAGTGCAGCTTTAGTGAAGGGTAGAACGACAGAAAGCCAGTATGTGTACATACAAACTTTCAGAAATGAATTCCTGGTAACTAGAATTCTTCTGGTTTCAGAAAGAATATTCATCTTTTGGTAATGTGGCTGACGTACTAAAATCGAGCATCTGAAGTACTGCCAATAATACACATAAGCTTGATAAAAACAGAAGTCTTGGTGTTCTGTTGTTCAAAATTTCAACAGATTCCAGCCATTTTACAGAAATCATGCACCAATATTTCCAGAATTCCTTCAGCACATGGCTTTCATTTTCCCATGCAGAACATCTTCTAATATTGGTTTAATTTATTTCTGGTAAAGTAACCTAGAGAGGCAAATATAAGTAGGTCTCTCATTGATTTATTCTTTGGTCTCAAGTATTAAATGTATGATGAATTCTTATATTGGATTTATTTTTGGGGAGAATGTTGAGAGATTTGAAGACTGTGTGAACTTGCCTTTGGATTTTACTATCAGGGTTGCGGTATCAAACTTTGGTTCATCCTCATATATGAGCACCGGCACACTCTCTAGAAGGACATAAATGATATTTTAACCTGGATTGGTTTATCAGATTACCAGAACAAAAGATAACCCATTAAAAAAGATGTTATCACTTTTTAAAAAAAGGTTTTACAACAGCCAACATCATTCTTGATGGAGAGGGGCTGAAAACAGGAACATGAAAAGGATGCCCTTTATCACTACTCCTATTTAACATTGTATTGGAAGTCCTGGCTAGAGCAATAAGGCAAGAAAAAGAAAAGGGCATCCAAATTGGTAAGGAAGAAGTAAAACTATCCCTATTTGTGGATGATATGATACTACACATAGAGAACCCAAAAGACTCCACAATACAACTACTGCAACTAATAGATTCAGCAGAGTAGCAGACACAAGATAAACATTTGAAAATCAGATGGATTCCCATACACCAATAAAAGAAACTACGAAAAGGAAATCAGGAAAGCAACACCATTTATAATAGCCCCTAGAAAAATAAAATACTTAGGAATAAATCTAACCAGGGGGATAGAACACCTATGCAATGAAAACTACAAAGCACTACTGCAAGAAACCAAGAGACCTACATAAATGGAAAAACAAACCACGCTCATAGATAGGTAGACTCAACATTGTGAAAAAGTCAATTCTGCCAAACCGATCCACAAATACAATGCAATCCTGATCCAAATACCAACAGCATTCTTTAACAAGATGGAAAAACCAAGCATTATCTCTATATGGAAAGGAAAGAGGCCCTGGATAAGTAAAGCACTACTGAAGAAGAAGAATGAAGCAGGGCACCTTACACTAGCTGACCCCAGAACCTACTATACAGCTACGGTAGTCAGAACAGCCTGGCACTGTACAGCAACAGACACACTGACCAATGGAACAGAACTGAGAACCCAGATGTAAACCCATCCACCTACAGCCACCTGATCTTCAACAAAGGCCCAAAGTCCATTAAATGGGGGAAAAGACTGTCTTTTTAACAAATGGTGCTGGCAAACTAGATGTTCACCTGTAAAAAATGAAACAGGACCCGTACCTCACACCATACACAAAAACTGATTAAAAGTGGATCAAAGACCTAAACACAAAACAAAAAACTATAAGGATCATAGAAGAAAACATAGGGTCAATGTTAGAGGCCCTAATACACGGCATCAACAGAATACAAACCGTAACTAACAATACACAAATGCCAGATAGTTGGGGTCTTCTAAAAATTGAATATTTATGCTCATCAAAAGACTCTACCAAAAGAGTAAAAAGAGAACCTACTAGACTGGGAAAAAAATTTTTGGCTATAACAAATGCAACAAAGGTCTAATCTCTAAAATCTACAGGAAAATCCAACACCTCTACAATAAAATGGCAAATAATCCAATTAAAAAATGGGCAAAGGAAATGACAGAAACTTCACCAAGGAAGACATTTAGGTGGCCAACAGACACATGAGGAAATGCTTGAGATCACTAGCGATTAAAGAAATGCATATCAAAACTAGATGAGAAGGCTGGGGACCATAGTCTTGTGGGTACATACACACAATGGAATACTAAGCAACAATAAAAAATAATGATGAATCTGGGAAACATCTCACAACATGGATGAATCTGCACAGCATTACTCTGAGTGAAATAAGTCGATCACAAAAGGCAAATACTTTATGAGACCACTATTATAAAAACTCATGAAAATGTTTACACACAGAGAGAAACAATCTTTGATGGTTATGAGTGAGGAAAAGTGCGAGGAGGGAAAAACACTCACTGGACAATAGATAAGTGGTGACTGCGGTGAAGGGTAAGACAGTACACAATACTGGGGGAGTCAGCACAACTTGACCAAGGCAAGGTCATGGAAGCTTCATAAACACATCCAAACTCTCTGAGGGATTGAATTACTGGGCTGAGGGCTGGGGACCATGGTCTCGGGACATCTAGGTCAATTGGCATAATATAGTTTATAAAGAAAATATTTTACATCCCACTTTGCTAAGTAGTGTCTGAGGTCTTAAAAGTTTGTGACAGCCATCTAAGATATTCCATGGGTCCCACCCAGTCTGGAGCAAGGGAAGAAAACTAAAGACACAAGGGAAAGATTAGTCCAAAGCACTAATGGACCACAGCTACCACAGCCTCTACCAGACTGGGTCCAGCACAACTAGATGGTGCCCGGCCATCACCACCAACTGCTCTGACAGGGATCCCAATAGAGGGTCCCAGACAGAGCTGGGGAAAAATACAGAACAAAATTCTAACTCATACACACACACACACACACAAAGACCAAACTTGCTAGTCTGATAGAAACTGAAGAAACCCCGAGAATATGGCCCCCAGACACCCTTTAACTCATTACTTAGGTCACTCCTGAGGTTCACCCTTCAGCCAAAAATTAGACAGGCCCATAAAACAAAACTAGACTAAATGGGCACACCATCCTAGTGGCAAGCAGAGGACAGGAAAGCTGGTACTGGAGAACCCAAGGTCGAGAAAGGGAGTGGCGACATGTCGTGGGGTTGGCAACCAATGCCACAAAATAGTATCTGTACTGATTGGTTAATGACGAACTAATTTGCTCTTCATCGAAAGCACAACAAAAAAATAAAAACTTCAAAACACTTAAAAAGGTTTTAAATTTTATTTCCATTAGAAAATACCACAAAAAGAATATATAAGAAAATCTGTGATCACACCACAGGGAATACATGCCCGACATTTTCCCCGCCGCGCTTGTTGTCTCAGTTGCTGTCTAATAGACTGTGACCCGCGGCGACCCCATGTACGCGGAGTGGAATTCCCCCATGGGGTTTTCAAGCCTGTGATCTTTATGAAGCTGATCACCAGGCCTTGCTTCTGAGGTGGCTCTGAACCACCAACCTTCTGGTTAGTAGTCCAGTGCTTAACCATTTTTGCCACCCTTGTTATTACAAAAAATGATATATAAGAAATCCAACATCTTAATTTTAGAAAGCAAATTCAATGAAGATTTAGAGAACAGTCGGGGCTGTATTTTTTCTTTTGTAAGTCATGAAAGCAATGTTTTTTTTTGTTTTTCTTTTTCCAAACTCCAGTAAAAACCTTACCTTAAATTTTCTTTATTAATATATAAAGCTGTAACCATTGGCTTTATTGGTGATAAATAACACATCCTATTCAACACAGGGAAACCCTGGTGGTGTAGCGGTTAAGAGCTACGGCTGCTAACCAAAAGGCCGGTAGTTCAAATCCACCAGGCACTCCTTGGAAACCCTGTGGGTCAGTTCTACTCTGTCCTATAAGGTAGCTATGAGTTGGAATCGACTCGACTGTAACGGGTTTGGCTTTTTTTGGCTTGTTCAACATTTGAAAGGAGAAAATGTTATTTGCTCAGTATCTTGATTTGTAAAGACAGAACTTTTAAAACAAATACCTTCAATATTTTTTCCCCCTTGGAGAAAAGTCGTTACACTTCTGAGAACAATTTTCTAAAGCTAGGGGCCCTCTCCGTCTTCATTCCTAACTAAATGTGACGATAAAGAAGCTTTTCACCCAGGAGTGAGTTCCCTACTGCAGATAGATGGACTATGAGCAATTAGGCCATTATTTCACTACGTGAACAGAATGTGTTCAGTTGTTAGGTGCACAATAACATTTACGTAGAACCTTTATTTAAAGAATACGTAAGTCTTGCCTACCACTGAATATCTGCCACAAGTTCATCGGGTGCATGGTATGAAACTATTTTCTTTGAGTGAAAGCTATTCACCAATTAGAGAAATCTTAGCTATCATATGTTAAATGTACATGAGTGTATATATATATATATATAATTTTTAATAAATATAATATTTTTGAAAATATATGTAGTATCCATAGAAGATGGGAATAGCAGATTCGTTTGCTTCTTGCTGCTCACATTTGCTAAGACTTCCATGAAGATTTTCCCTGGGCACATGAAGCAGTTTAATAACGACCGCTGCCAGTTGGTGGCAAGACATCAGACTGCCAGCCTACTCACCAGTGCTGCCATCTGCTATCTGGATTCACAGCGTGTTGCTGCTATGCCCACCTCATTAGGAGTGGAATCCTTGTGAGCCACAGACAGTAGCTTATTCAAGCGCGCTGATGCAAACTCCTCCCAAGTCAAACTTGTAGAGGCTGTACGCATCTCTTTTTTTTCAGTTTTGATAATTTTATTTATGTTTTCTAAATTTCATTTTGTTGCATAATACTCAAAGCAGGCCTCTTTTACTTAAAAAAAAAAACTAGTAAAACTAAATTACTGTTCGATTTTAAGATGATTTCAGGGGACACGGATCTCTTATTTAGAAACTGCTCTATGCTGATCTTGTAGCCTCATAGCTCATTGTCTCTGATCATTCAGGTGTTAGTCTTTAAGACAGCTCCTTGTTTCAAAGTAGTGTTGTAACTTGACCCAACGAATGCCAGTAAACTTCCATTTAGTCCTTAAACTAGCCTAAGCCAGATACAGCCTGCCCCACATGTGCAGAAGGGCCAGCTGTGACCACGAATTGACCTCAGCAGTGGATGCACCAACAGGTGGAATGAATCAGAAGGAAAATCATCACCTGGACCCTATTCCAAAGTGAGAGGTCCCACAAGAACCACGTCACCTCCTGTTTCCTGGCTACCTTCTAGAATTTTCCCTCCCCAGTATGCCTGCATGGCCGCCATCTTGCTGCTCAAATCACAAATAAGCCCTGCTTTCCCGCAGCTCAGGAAGCCAGATCTGAGGAACTTCTGGCTCCTTGCTCTGCACACTGCAATAAAGTTACTTTATTTTCCAGATAATTGGCAAGTCTGAGTATGCTGGACAGGGACCCACCTTCCCAGGTTTGGTGACAGTGTCAAAATACAAATATGATTATTTGCAAGATTTGTAAAAAAAAATTCATCCCAGTTCTTTTTTTGGTAATATGATTAAACCTTGAAATGATATCAGTCAGTGGTTTGCCAAACACAAATATTTTAGTAAGTAAATGTATTATAATACATGGGAATTTTTTTGGATAGATTTTCCAGGTTTTATTTCTTGGAAACTGATTTTTCAATGGCTTTCACAATTCTTCTCCCTTTTCTTCTCCCGCTAAAATACCCAAAAGCAGCTGTGAATACAAAACAATTCTATTTGTCAGGCAGAAATGAGTGCACTTCATCCAATACCGCTTATCACCTTAGAGACTTAAACATTTTATAGGAAAAATATTTATTTGCATAGCTCATATTTAGACCTTTTCCCTCCATCTCAATGGATAACGAGTTCTGTCACACTTTAATCACCAGAGAGTTTCATCTCAAAATTGGGCCGGTTTCAAGTTTCGGTGGAATTAATGGGCTGGAGCTCAGATCCTAGACTCTCTTCCCCAACTTGTCACACAAGTACTTATCCAGTCTCACACACGCACCGAACAGCATCTAAAACGTGCTTCATTAACTCGATGCTTATAAGATTCTCTATGAAAAAAGGCTTTGGGGGGCAAGAAGAACTGGGAGCTGGGGCATCTCTGACTGCGCTCTCCGGGATGCAGATGCTGAGATATAGTTTAACCTGCAGGATATTTATTAAGAAGGGCCACTGGGACAAAAGAGGGGAAGAACAGGGATTGGATAGTAGGAGAAGCTGACTTGCCATGCAGGCCCAGCAGCAGTCTTGGCCAACACCATGGGGAGTTTTGGAGTTAGAATGGTCCTTCAGAGTTGTCCTGAGACGGGCCAAGAGAACAATTTTGTATCCCTGCACTGATCAATCAATGATATGGATGACCCCACAAAGGGATGTCACCTTAAGTGAAGTGGTTGTTTGTCATTACGGCAATTTCCGAACAGGGCTGACAACTGCAGGCTGCCTGCTGACAGCACCGCCAGCAACTGGGCAGCTAGTCCTTCCTCAAAGGGGTGTCTAGGCAGTCCCTCATAGTGCCACCACGTGGGCCACATACAATCACTTCCTTTGGAGAGTGACATAAACATTCACATAGGAATGGCTTTGAGAAGACGGAATGGAAGAAAACTTCCAATTCTTTTTCTCTCCTAACAACAGTTCATATCCTACGGAACCAGTGTTCCACAGAACATAATTTGCTAAACGTCTCCCTAAACTTACAGGGCCTTGAAGGCTGTGTTAAAAGAAATGAATATAGATAGTTTGCTCCAGGCTCTCCAGCCCATCAGCAGTAAGGGATCAGTCCTGGCTGAAAACTTTGGTGTAGCTTTATTAGTTATGGGCTTGCAAGCCATATACGAAAGTGTGTAGAAAAACTGCTTTATTTTTTCAAGCTCTCATTTTGTCTAGTGGCAAATACACATACACACACAAAAAAAAACAATTCTTTAAATGCAGTAATTTTCCAGGTAAATGCAGACATTACACTTTAAAATAGTTACTACACCACCTTCTCCCCTTCCACCCAGGGTTGTATGAAAGGTAAGCCCTGTTAGGATTGAGGCCTGCCATTCGACTTATGTCTCCTCCAAAGTAAAACATAAATTGCGGCATCTTCCAGCTACCACCATAAAGAAGGAAGCATAACCCTTCAGAGCCTCTGAGGGCTTGGAGGCAACTCATTTCACACCTAGGAAAACTGATCTGGCTTACTTACGAGGGTGATATGGAAAACTGCCAGAGGAGGAAGAGGCTTTGTAGCAGGGTCCAAGGTGAAATGCAAGCAACCTTACTGCTTGGCCATAAAATCTGACTATAGTTATTGTGTTGATGGTGTTGTTGTTAGGTGCCCTCAAGTTGGTTCTGATTCATAGCAACCTATGTACAGCAGAGCGAACACTACCTAACCCTGTGCCATTCTCACAATCCCTGTTATGTTTGAGCCCACTGTTGCGAGCACTGTGTCAATCTATCTTGTCAAGGGTCTTCATCTTTTTCCATGTCCGTCTCCAGAGAATAGTCCCACCTGATGTCAAAAGTATGAGAGACAAAGACTTCTTGTTCTCTATCCTGGCTTCCAAGGAGCACTCTGGCCGTACTTCTCCCAAGACAGACTGCACATTCTTCTGGCAGCTCATGGTATATATAATACTCTTCACCACTACTACAATTCAAAGGCATCAGTTCTGCTTTGGTCTTCCTTATTCAGCTTCAGAATATGAGGCGATTGAAAATACCACAGCTTGGGTCAGGTGCACCTTAGTTCTCAAAATGACATCTTTGCTTTTTAACACTTTAAAGAGGTCTTTTGCAGCAGATTTCCCCAATGCAGTACATCGTTTGATTTCTTGACTGCTGCTTCCATGGGCATTGATTATGGATCCAAGTAAAAGGACATCCTTGATAACTTCAATATATTCTTCATTTACCATTATGTTGCTTATTGGTCCAGGTGTGAGGATTTTTGTTTTCTTTATGTTGAGGTATAATCCATACTGAAGGCTGTAGTCTTTGATCTTCATCAGTAAGTGCTTCAAGTCCTCTTCACTTTCAGCAAGCGAGGTTGTGTTATTTGCATACCACAATTTTCCTCCAATACTGATGTAGTGTTCTTCTTCATACTGTGGAGTTTCTCAGACCATCTGCTTAGCATACAGCCTGAATAAGTATTGTGAAAGGATATAATCCTGACACACACCCTTTCTGATTTTAAATCACACAGTATCCACTTCTATGTACACGTTCTACATGAGCACAATTAAGCATTCTGCAATTCCCATTCTTCAAAATGTTATCCATAATTTGTTATGAACCACATAGTCTAATGCCTTTGCACAGCAGTTTGAATCCACCAGCTGCTCCTTGAAAACCATATGGGGCAGTTCTACTCTGTCCTATAGGGTCACTAGGAGTCAGAATTGACTCGATGGCAACAGGTTTGGTTTTCTGATTTTGACAGCACTGTACTTCAGGACAGAATCTTGAAATGCTCTTTTTGAAGATAAATGTGAAATGTGATGCCACTGCTCTTCAATTTGTCAGTCCTGGCAAAGTAAACCATATAACTGATTCAAAATGACCAATACCAGTCATTTTCTGCTCACTAGCACCTAACATTGATCTTCATGCATTTCCTTTTGAAGGAGGTAGCTCTTCCACAGTTGTATTCTGAATGCCTTCCAGTCTGCAGGGCTCATCTTCCAGCACTACATTAGACAATGTTCTCCTGTTCATAGTGTATTCACTGGCCTTTTTTTTTTTTTTAAGAAGTAGATCGCCAGGTCCTTCATCCTAGTCTGTCTTAGTCTGAAAGCCCCACTGAAACCTGTCCACCATTGGTGACTCTGATGGTGTCTGAAATATTGGTGGCAGAGCTCCCAGCGTCACCGCAACACGCAAGCCACCGCAGTACTACAAGTCGGCACACGAGTTGACGGCGTTAGTGGTAGAAAAAGATGCAGAATGAAACTTATGGCAAGCCCTGGTGAGGGAATCGGCCCCAGGCCTCTGGGATTTAGGAGCAGGGCCAGACCATCAACAGTGTACAACTACGCACGCCGTGAGGAACAGCTCCTGCCACGTTCCTTGGTCTGGGAGAGATGGAATGTTTGGCCACGAAGCTTCAGGTGACAATGAATCGTGAATTGGGTTCTGTTGGACCCTCCAAGTCATACATTTAGATGGGTCTAGCAGTAGTCCAGGGTGCTTCTTGGATTAAGCCAAAGCAAGATCAGAGAGCGCAAGTAAGCTGCATGAGCACATAGCCAACATCCCATGCCACCCATCACACCCCTGTGGTTGTATAGAGATGTGTATCAGTTATTGATTTATTGCCTCTCAGCTCCAAATTCATTTTTTTGGACAGCTCTGTGAAAACGGACCTGGGCCCTTTAAATATATTCTTCCTGTGCAAGATGGTAGTGAAGGCTTTTTTTTCCAACAGAAGGTGCTGGAGAAATATTGCAGGAGTAAAAGCTTGCTTACAAGCTCCAGCATCCTCCCTTGGTGGGCTCCTGCAGCTTGAGAGGCTTCTCCAGCCCTAGGCTCCTACAGCATGCACAGCTTCTCCAACAACCAGCTCCTGCCGTTCATGGTGGCCAGCAGCACTAAGGCCAGGTGTTTCTCCTGGCATCATCAGGAGGCCTCCTCCTAGAGTGTTCTGTCAGCCCTAGGGGTAGTGACTGCTCCTTATATCTGCTACTCTTGTATTCTTTAGACGTCTCCTTGTACTAGTCAATCCCTCGTTCTCTGTCTCCCTATTTTAGTTAATAACTCATTAAACTTTTCCTGTTCAAATTAATATATTTTTTCTCTCCTGGTTGGGCCCAGACTGACACAAAGGGTGAGAGTAGGAGTGGAAGAGGATTCCCTGAAGGAGTAGGAAAACCACTTATACATGAGTGCACACCAAAAATGAGTGGTGGCCACCTTACAGCCACATCAAGAAGTAGCCTTGAAGGACAAGCAGAAAGGGAAGCTCTTTCTAATGGGTAGAGCTACAAGTGGTGCACCTGGTCATCCATGTTGTGTGGAGAGTTGGCTCCAGGTGAGAAAATGTACTGTTTCCTGGGCGGTGGCTAATGGCCTGGTCATATTTCAGGGCCTGCATGGAAAACAAATGGAAGAATAGAGACAACGAAATCTGGTACAGAGGTATATCGATGGACATATGGGAGTAGACAAAGGTCATAAAAATTTTTGTTTCACACATTAATGCCCATGAAGAAGCACCCATCAAGGAAGAGGCACGTAGCAATCAAATAAACAAAATGACTTGGCCAGCTGAAGTTGGCTAGGCTTTGTCACCAGATACTCCAAAGTAGCACAACGTGCAGATGAATGGAGTGGCTACAGTGGCAGAATTGGAAATTATGTCTGGGCCCAACACATGCACTCCCACTTCCCAAGGCTGATCGAGCTACTGCAGCCTCCGAATGTCCAAATTTTAGCCACAGAGACCAGTGCTGAGTCTCCCAAACCAAAAACTCAAACCCAGTGCCGTCGAGTCAATTCCGACTCATAGCGACCCTATAGGACAGAGTAGAACTGCCCCATAGAGTTTCCAAGGAGCACCTGGTGGATCTGAACTGCCGACCCTTGGGTTAGCAGCTGTAGCACTTAACCACTACGCCACCAGGGTTTCCTATATGGCATTATTCCTCAAGGAGACTAACTGGCCACATAGTGGCAAGTCGACTATATGGGCCTCTTCTATTCTGGAAGGGCAAGTAGTTCATCCTAATAGGCACAGATACCTAGTCCAAGTATAGGTTTGCCTTTCTAACCTGCACAGCCACGGCTAACACCACTATCCAGGGCTTAACCTGCGTGCAGAATCCAACTACTTTACGGTGGAGACACAAGAGTAGGCCCACGACCGTGGGACCCACTGGTCCTAATGTACTACACCAGGCAGCCTCATATATGCAGCCAGGCTCCTGGGATGCTGGAACAGACTTCTAAAGACACAACTGAAGTATCAGCTCTGAGGCAACATTGTGAATGGATGGATAGGCTGTCATCCTTCAGGATGCAGTGTATTCATTACATGAGATGTCTACATGGTGCTGGGCCCCCATTAGGAATATCATGTGAGTCTAGGAACTAAGGGCTGGCAAAAGGAATGGCCCTGTTTACCACCACTATCAATAATCTTTTGGAAGTCTTTGTGCTCCCTGCCCTGCCACTCTGCCCTCTGTAAGCTTAGAGTTCCAGATTTCCAAAGGGGGTGGCTCATTCTTGCTAGGAGCTACAGTGAGGGTCCCACTGAGACATACAAACGGTTGCCACCAAGACACTCTGGAGCTCTTGTGCCCATGGAACTGCCGGCAGGAACCCTGACTGTGATGAGAAGGTAGAACTGCTTTTACACCATGAAGACAAGGAGGAATTGTTTGGATCCCAGGTGATCCACGAGTGCCTCCTGTGAACAGACACGCACAGCACGCTCACACTGAGAACAGCATCATTATTCAGGGTTCAAACACTTCAGGAAAGGAAATTTGGATCACACCACCAAGCAAGTCATCAGGAACCACTGAGGTGATCAATGAATGAGGGGGGAATCTAAAATGAGATAATGGAGGATGGAGAGGGTGAGCACCACTTGTGGCCCTAAGATCAACTGCAGTGCTAGGGACTGCAGTTTCCATCTTCTGATTTCCCTCAGGAAGAAAGGCCTGCAGGGACCGTGAGGGACTTGCTTTCCTAGTAAAACTGTGCGGCACAAGGGATGGACATGGTGGCCATGAAAATGTGCTCCTCAGCTCTCTTGCTGAAGGCAGCGTAACTGATTGAGGGCCCCAGCTGCTGTCCTCTGAATGGACTGATGTCTTTATTCCAAGGCCACATTTCCCATGGTTTGTTTATGGGCTTTTCCTATGGGAATAACAGATCAGAGCAGGTAAACTAATGCTGGTCCACTCCTGTGGCGGGGGGGGGGGGGGGGGTCCTCTGACAGGCAGCTTTGGCTGGTGGCTCCCCATCAACCTGACCTTAACACTTCCTTGGACCTGGACAGCAGTCTGAGACTCCCACCCAGCTGCCTTCTCGCCTCCCTCCTTTACAATGTCAGCACGTGATGTGGTCTGCGGACCCTGCCTTCCTCTCCTTTTCCTCTCACAGGCTTCTTCCCAAAGCTTTTATAGATCTAAACCCATTTTTGCATTTAATTCTTAGAGAACCTAAAGTCATACATTTGGATTCTGTTTTGACACGTAGATAAGTTACTTATGGTCAGCTTGTTTTTAAACTTTTTGAAGGCAATTCTAGTGTAGTTCTTACTGTCAGGTTAAAAAAAAAATTGCTTTCAAACTAATTCTGACTCATAGTGACCCTGTAGGACAGAGTAGAACTGCTCATAGGGTTTCCAAGGCTGTAATCTTTATGGAAGCAGACTGACGCATCTTCCTCCTGGGGAGTGGCTGGTGGGTTCAAACAGCTGACCTTTCAGTTAGCAGCTGAGCACTGAACCACTGCGCTACCAGGGCTCCTTCAAGGTTAGTTTAGACCTATTTAAAAGGTGTAACTTTTCTGAGGCCTCAGTGACTGTCTAGGACTCTCAGTGAGGTCTGTACTGTGTCTCAGTGAGGTCTGTACCGTGGCTGGATGGAAACTGAGTGATTTCCAATCCAGTGTGTTTTGGGAATTGTTCAGCTTAGAACTCAGGAGTGGACATAAAAGGGTCTCTGTGCAGATTTCCAGAAATTTTTCTCTGGATACCCTTCTCCTCACTGATACACTGCCCTGAAAATTCAAGGCAACTAAGTCTGTCTTAATTCCAATCTTTATCTCCATGGCTATGCTCTGCTTAAGTTCCTTCTCCCTTACAAGTGATCCAGAGAGTGCTACACACAGAAAGGCAGGACAATCACAGGGCTCACCTTGTGTCCTCAGTCATCTCAGTCCTTTGCTGCCACCTCTCCAAGGGCTGAAAAGTTGCTTTGTATAATTTTTTCCCTGGCTTCTTGAAATATGGGCAGTCAATTTTTAAAACGATTTCTAATACATGTATGTAGAGCTAGCTATACCATTGCCTTAAGCATTTGTCTTCGTACAGTGTAACATATAGATCTAATCACATTTTTGCATTTAAAATGGTATGTTTTCATACACTGTATTTTCATTAACTTTCATTTCAAAATATTTTCTAAATTCCTGGTACAACAACAGACACACAGACCAATGGAACAGAATTGAGAATCCAGACATAAATCCATCCACATATGAGCAGCTGATATTTGACAAAGGCCCAAAGTCTGTTAAATGGGGAAAAGACAGTCTATTTAACAAATGGTGCTGGCATAACTGGATATCCATCTGCAAAAAAATGAAACAAGACCCATATCACACACCATGCACAAAAACTAACTCAAAATGGATCAAAGACCTAAATATAAAATCTAAAACGATAAAGATCATGGAAGAAAGAACAGAGACAACACTGCAAGCCCTAAGACATGGCACAAACAAAACATTACTAACAATGCTCAAACACCAGAAGAGAAACTAGGTAACTGGAAGCTACTAAAAATCAAATACTTATGCTCATCCAAAGACTTCACCAAAAGAGTAAAAAGATTATCTACAGACTGGGAAAAGTTTTGGGCTACGACAAATCCGATCAGCATCTGATCTCTAAAATCTACATGATACTGGAAAAACTCAACAACAAAAAGACAAATAACCCAATTAAAAATGGACAAAGGATATGAACAGGCTCTTCACCAAAAAAGACATTCAGGGAACTAAAAGATACCTGAGGAAATGCTCACGACCATCAGCCATTAGAGAAATGCAAATCAAAACTACAATGAGATTCCATCTCACTCCAACAAGGCTGGCATTAATCCAAAAAACACAAAATAATCAATGTTGGAGAGGTTGTGGGGAACACTTATACACTGCTGGTGGGAATGTAAAATAGTACAAGCACTTTGGAAATCAATTTGGCACTTCCTTAAAAAGCTAGAAATAGAACTACCATAAGATCCAGCAGTCCCACTCCTTGGAATATATCCTAGAGAAATAAGAGCCTTGACACGGACAGGTATATGCACACCCATGTTCACTGCAGCATTGTTTACAATAGCAAAAAGATGGATGCAACCAAGGTGCCCATCAACAGATGAATGGATAAATTATGGTATATTCACACAATGGAATACTATGCATCGATAAAGAACAATGATGAATCCATGAAACATTTCATAACATGGAGGAATCTGGAAGGCATTATGCTGAGTGAAATTAGTCACAAAAGGACAAACACTGTATGAGACCACTATTATAAGAACTCAAGAAACAGTTTAAACATAGAAGAAAATATTCTTTGATGGTTACGAGGGTGGGGAGAGATGGAGAGGGGTATTCACTAATTAGATAGTAGACAAGGACTATTTTAGGTGAAGGGAAAGACAATACACAATATAGGAGAGATCAGCACAACTGGACTAAACCAAAAGCAAAGAAGTTTCCTAAATACAACTGAATGCTTTGAAGGCCAGAGCAGCAGGGACAGGGGTCTGGGGACCATGGTTTCAAGGGATATCTTGGTCAACTGGCATAACAAAATGTATTAAGGAAACATTCTGCATCCCACTTTGGTGAGTAGTGTCTGGGGTCTTAAATGCTAGCAAGTGGCCACCTAAGATGCATCAATTGGTCTCAGTCCATCTGGAACAAAGCAGAATGAAGAAAATCAAAGACAGAAGGTAATTATGAGCCCAGGAGACAGAAAGGGCCACATAAACCAGAGACCGCATAAGCCTAAGGCCAGAAAAACTACATGGTGCCCGGCTATAACTGATGACTGCCGTAACAGGGAACACAACACAGAAATCCTGATAGAGCGGAACAGTGGCATGCAGACCTCAAATTCTCCTCAGAAGACCGGACTTAACGGTCTGACTGAGACTGGAAGGACCCCGGAGGTCGTGGTCCCCAGGCCTTTTGTTAGCCCAAGACTGGAACCATTCCCAAAGCCAACTCTTCAGACAGGGACCGGACTGAATTGTAAGACAGAAAATGTTACTGGTAAGGTTTGAGCTTCTTGGGTCAAGTAGACACATGAGACTATGTGGGTGGCTCCTGTTTGGAGCCGAGATAAGGCAGAAGGGGACAGAAGCTGGCTGAACAGACATGGGGAATACAGGTAGAGGGGTGGGTGTGCTATCTCATTAGGGGAAGAACAACTAGGAGTACATATAGCAAGGTGTATATAAGTTTTTGTATGAGACTGACTTGATTTGTAAACTTCTACTTAAAGCACAATAAAAAAAAAAAGAATCCAAAAAAATTTTTTCTAAATTCATCAGTGATTTATTCTGACCCATGAGTCATTAGGAATATGTTTCTTAAGTTACAAAGATTTGGTAGATTTTCTAGCTATCTTTATGTAACTGATTTCTGGTTTAATTCATACTCTGTATGATTTCAATCATCTGAAATTTGTTGAGACTTGATTTGTGATCCGGCATGTGGTCTGTTTTGGTAAATGTTCTGTGTGTACCTTTAAAGAATATGCATTTTGAAGTTTGGGGATGTAGTATTTCGTACATGTTAATTAGATCAACTAGGAAGCCCTGGTGGCACAATGCTTAAGAAACTGGCTGCTAACAAAAGGTCAGCAGTTCAAACCCACCAGCTGCTCTGCAGGAGAAATGACCTGGTGATTTGCTCCCACAAAGATTTCAGCCTATCAGATGCACTATTAACCCAAAAGTGAAACCATTCCCAAAGCCCACTCTTCAGATGAAGATTAAACCAAACTACACCCACTGCCGTCGAGTCGATTCCGACTCATTGCGACCCTATAAGACAGAGTAGATCTGTTCTGTAGAGTTTCCAAGGAGCGCCTGGAGGGTTTGAACTGCCGACCTTTTGGTTAGCAGCCGTAGCACTTAACCACTACGCCACCAGGGTTTCCAGATGAAGATTAGAAAGGACTAAAAAACCCATTGCCATCAAGTTGATTCCAACTTAAGGCGACTATCATGGATTGAATTATGTCCCCCCAAAAATATGTTTGTCAATTTGGCTGGGCCATGATTTCTGGTATTGTATGACTTTCCTACAGGTTGTAAATCCTGCCTCTATGATGTTAATGAGGGAGGATGGGCGGCAGTTATGTTGGTAAGGCAGGACTCAGTCTACAAGATTGGATTGTGTCTTGAGGCAATCCCTTGAGATATAAAAAAGAGAGAAGTGAGCAGAGAGGCTGGCGGTGGGGGATGGGGAATAACACACCTCACACCACCAAGAAAGCCGCACTGGGAGCAGAGCACGTCCTTTGGACCCGGGGTCCCTGCACCTGAGAAGCTCCTTGGCCAGGGTAAGATTGAGGACAAGGACCTTCCTCCAGAGATGACAGAGATAGGAAGCCTTCCCCTGAAGCTGACGCCCTGAATTTGGACTTTTAGCCTACTTTACTGTGAGGAAATAAATTTCTCTTTGTTAAAGTCATCCACCTGTGGTATTTCCATTATAGCAGCACCAGATAACTAAGACAGCAAACCTGTAGGACAGAGTAGAACCGCCCCATGGTGAGTCTAAGGAGTGGCTGGTGGATTCAAACTGCCCGCCTTTTGGTTAGTAGCCACAGCTCTTAACCACTGCGCCACCAGGGCTCCTAGACAGTAAATAAAACAAAAAGCAATACATGTGAAGAATGTGCTGCTTAGTTCTATCAGATATAGGACACCAAGTGGGCAGCTCCTGCCCAAAAGCAGGATAGGAAGGCAGAGAGGACAGGAACTGACTGAATGGACACAGAGAACCCAGGGTAGTAAGGGGGAGTGTGCTGTCACATTGTGGTGATTACAACTGATGTCATAAAACAATACGTGTATAAATTTTTGTATGAGAAACGAACTTGAGATGTAAACTTTCACCTAAAGAACAATTAAGAAAAAAAAAATGGAATAGGAGGAGGAAATGGAACGTGTGGCTAACTGCCTCCAAAACCAACTGCTTCCTTTACGATGAGATCAGAAGAACTAGATGGTGCCCAGCTACCACAACTGAACATTCTGATCAAAGATTCTATAGAAGAATCCTGACCAAAAGGGGGAAAATGCAGAACAGAATTTAAAATTCTCATTAACGGCACACTTTTTGGAACCATGGAGGCTGGATGAACTCCTGAAACTATTGCCCTGATGTAATCTTTAAACCCTAAACCAAAATTACCTCCTGAAGTCTTCTTATAACTAAACAATAGTTTCTCATAACTGGTAAAAGATGTCTGGCTTGAGCATTATGCCCCTTTAAGAACTACCTACATTGGATCAAAATGACAAGAGCAACTCAATAGATTAGACAGGAACCTTGGCAGGCAATGAGTTAACGGGGGAGAACAACCCAGTGAAGGAGGGTGAGAACGTAATCAATGTCACTGAATTGTACATGTAGAAACTGTTGAATTAGTGTACGTCTTGCTGTGTATATTCTCAACAACAACGAAATAAATAACACTTTTTCAAAAGTAAAAAAAAAAGAAACCTCATGCAGCAGTTCTACTCTATCCTATATGGTCACTATGAGTCGGAATTGACTTGATGGAACACAATAATAATTAGGTCAGGTGGGTAATTCATATTCTTCCCCCGCTTTTCTGTTAGCTGAGAAAGTTGTGTTAAAATCTGTAATTCTGATTGTTACTTTCTCCTTTTAAAAGTTTTGTCATTTTTTTGTTTTGTATATTTTGAGACCATATGATTTAAAAAAAAATTTTTTTTTTTTATGATTAGGGGCATTCAAATTTAACATTTTCACATCTTCTAGTGAAATGAATCCTTTGTTATGAGGTGAACTTTTAGAAAAGCCTTGTCCTGAAGTCTACTTTGATAAAATAATGACACCAGCTTCCTTGTCCATGTGCATCACGCGTCAGTTATTTATCTGCTGTCTTTTAGTTCCACATCTATACTTTCCTCCTTGATGCTGGGACTATCTTCTGCAAGTTACACTTCCAAGATTCCTTTTTTAGCTGGCTTCCTATTACATTCTATCAATAAGAGACACTAGGGGAGACTGGAAGATGGGAAGGGATTTTCTTCCTAATTTATCTTCTTGTCAGTATAGCTCTAGTATTAGCGACTGGCTGTACGTACTACCTTTTTAGCTATTCTCCGAATCAGTTTTCTTTGCCCCCTTATAGGTACTAGCAGCCAAGTGACCTATCCTCAGTGGTTTGAACACCAATTTTTCAGGCCCCCTCCCCCAAACTTGACTAAAGCCTTCTAGCAGATTTTAAAAAAAGTTTTGTCCAGCTTTTCTATTTATTCTCAGCAAGAAGGTTGTTCTGAAATACCAAGACTACTCATTCATTTCTCAAGAGCTAGTCTAAATGTCACTTCTCTTATGAAGCCTTCTGATACTCCTCTTTGAGCTCGTGAATATTTCAGGCAAAAATACAAAAATAACACACTTCCCTACCCCCAGCGAGGCACCCCTACAAGTGCAGCCATGCCAGTCCTCTTCCACATGTTGTTTTAAAAGAAAACTAGCATAGCATGCTTACAAAAATACCTCCAAGTGGGAGGGCCTGGCCGCCAAATGCAGAAGGTGATCGTTATTTTCATAAAAGTACTGTACTCCTTCATTTTCCATACTAGTTTACATCTCTATTGCAGCATTTATTGCTGCCTGCCATGCACAGAACTATATACTCTTTCAGATGACGGTGCTATTCACATGTATAATGCCAATGCACAGCACAGAGTAGAAACTCAACACATATTGAATAACTCAAAGGCTTGATCCTACTGGAGGCAATTTCAGGCCAGATAAGATGATATCACAGTGGTGTAGGCAAAGGGAAAATGATTTCTGGTAAGGTGGAGACTCAGAGAGGAACACCAAGTCCAATTCCCACCTATTCCAGCTAACTTTAATGCCAACCCTTTATGTTATGGAAATTATCCCAGTATTTTCTTTTTCTGTTTCTACTAATTTTCCCTTTATTGGTTGTAACCTCTGTAACATCAGTGCTATTTGAGTAGAAATCAATCTTAGGAAAAATTAATGAAATGGATTTATAAAGTTCACAGACATATAAGAAATGAATAATTTGTTCATTTTTTTCTCCAAACAATTCATGATTGTTTTTGAAATGAGTTTAGAAAACATCTAGTATCTCCACCCAACGGTTAAATATTTTAAGCAGAATCGCTTTTTAATTTTCTGAGTTTCAATATCTCATTCTATTTCTTATAAACATCACCCAAGGTTAGAATTGTTATTACCGTTGCCCGCTTATACACTGAATCTTTCCATTTAACCCTGCCCCAACCTTGTTCTGGACTATGAAATTCTGACTATAAAAAGGAGGAAACAGATTTGGAGAAGGCTAACGATGCATTAGGTAGGCTCATGAGATGCCTCTTCTACACTGTCTCACATCTTTCGGACCTCTAACTCCAGCTCTGGAAACCTGGTGGCATAGTGGTTAAGTGCTATGGCTGCTAACCAAAGGGTCAGCAGTTCGAATCTGCCAGGCGCTCCTTGGAAACTCTATGGGGCAGTTCTACTCTGTCTATAGGGTCGCTATGAGTTGGAATCAACTCGACAGCACTGGGTTTCGTTTGGTTTTTAACTCCAGCTCCAGCTCTGGTGAACAATTCTGGACAGGCTTCAACCTGCTCTTGTATCTCACCTCAAGCAAGGCTTCTCTGAAGCAACAACGTACGAGGCCCGTGAACCAGGCAAGGTTTCCACGAGAAAGTTCTGCGTCAAGTAACTGCTAGCAGTGGTGGACCTCTTGTTAACGTTACCTTGTTTTGCCTGATTTTCTTTCCCCTTTTCCCAGTTCACTTCCCCATCCCTCATTCCTGCTCCCTGGGATCACATTCCCAAATGTGTCTACCTCTGTCTCAGGCTCTGTTTTCGGGAATAATCTAAATTAAGACAGTACTTAAATCGGTTGCTGATGGATTACATGATAATGCAATCTTTCTTGACTCTGTACCTGCTACAGAGAAGCACTTACTCAGGCCAAAGTGCAGATAAAGTAATTTCGATGATTCTGTATCTTTCTCCTTAATGAAAGCTCACCATCTTTCCTGAAGCCTGACCACATAAGGAAAAAAAGTTAGTACAAATTAGCTTATAGTAGGCAAATTTCCTTGTGACAACAGCTCTGAGGATTTTTTCTTTCTGAGGGGGTCCTCAGTAATCTGGTTGTATATTCCAATATAATAAGTTAGAGCCCCCAGGCCACTTAATCAGGCAAAGCTTTTCGTTGCTGTGGAAACAACCGTATCACACTTCTTGTTCTCCATGGTAAAAAAGCTAGATGTTTTACTGCTGTAATCCTTTCTGCTAAGAAACTCAGACATACCGTGAAAATACAAAATATTACTGGAACACTACCAGGGATTTCTTTATTCATAAAGAAATGAAGGACTATCCTGAAAAATACAGGGGTTATTAGGAGTAAATTAAGATTGCCCACATGCCAGGTCTGAGTAGAAACGTACTGAAAATACTACAAAGCAAAAACGTTAAAAATCCCTCCATCACGGACCTTAGATTTTAGTGGCAGGAGGATGAGATAATAAATAAGTTAAATAAAATACACAATATTTCAAACTAGGAATGGGAGAGGGAATGTGCAAATTTTTGTTTTGCTTATCCTGTAAGTCTACTGAGAAAACGACATATGAACAAAGATCTGAGGAGGGAAAAGAATGAGTCATATGGGTATTTGGGGGAGAAGCATTCAGGAAGAAGGGAAAGCAATCCCGAAAGCCCTGAGATGGCAAGAGACCATGCGGTTGCGGAGATGTGAGTACTAGAACACCAGGTGAGAAAGGGCATGGGGACAGGACGCAGTGCAAGATCCGTGGAAGGGTGGTCCTTTATGGATGCAGGCCCACGCTGTGCATCTAGCCAGTATTTTAAAAAACTGTGAAAACTTTTGGTATTACTAAGATTGGGGTGGTCCTACTGACTTTCAGTGGGTAGGCAACGTTTATGTTAAGGGTGCTGTAATTCTCAGGAAGGTTCTGCCCAATGAAATATCTTTCCACATTCTGCATGACTTTTAAAATGCCCTGCTACTCATTCACCTAGATGTAAATCCTTTTTGCTGACAAACTATAAATAAAGAGAATTTATTTATGCTAACTCCTAAATTCCATTATTGGCAAGCTAGGCTATTGGGATTAACTTTCCACTGAAAACAAGTAAACACCCTGAATAAAATATATTTGGTCAAGTTTGGAAAGCTGTTGGCTAGTATTTTTTCAAAAATTTTTTGTCCCATCTGCTCTTTCCTTTCCTTCTGGGATTTTAATTACATGAATGTTAGACAGCTTGATATTATTCCATGAGTCACTGACACTCTATTTTTCTTTTTCCTCACTGTCCTTCAATTTGGATGATTTCTACTGATCTGTCTTCAAGTTTATTGATCCTTTCTACTGTTGTGTCTAATCTACTGATAATTCCATCAAAAAGCTTCAGATACTGTCTTTTTCAGTTCTAGGATTTCCATTTTGTTCTTTTAAAGATATTAACTTTGTATCTCTTCTGAAATCCCTTACTGCTTCATCTATTACATCTTCTTTAGTAAGACTCTTCAATATACTTGTCGCAGTTATTTTAAATACCTGGTATACTAATTATTACATCTATATGTCAGTTTCTATGGATTTATGACAAAGCTAACATTATAGGGCAGTGGGAAAAGGATGGTCTTTTCAAGAAGAGGACCTAGGTTGACTGGATAACTATGTGAAAAGAAAATTGACACCTACTTCATATTATATTCCCAAATCAATTCTAGGTGGTCAGTTCTAGTTCTAGGTGGTAGTTTCCAGATGGTAACATACGACAATATCCTTGTGACCTTGGGGACAGGCAATGATTTCTTAAACAGGACAGCAAAGACACTAAACATAAAGGAAGTGTGACAAATTAGATTTCAATAAAAACAAAGAATTTACATTCATCAAACTCTATCAATGAAATAGTTAAAATGCAAGGCACAGTTAGGAAAAGGAATTTATTTGCAGCCCTCAGAGCTGAAAATGGACTCAAATCTAGAACACATAAAACCCAGAAACCCAGTGCCATCGAGTCGATTCCGACTCATAGCGACCCTATGGGACAGAGTAGAACTGCCCCACAGAGTTTCCAAGGAGCGCCTGGCGGATTTGAACTGCCGACCCTTTGGTTAGCAGCCGTAGCACTTAACCACTACACCAGAACATATAAAAGTCACCTAAAAATCTACTAGAAAGACAATACAACAGCAACAGGCACTTCACTAAAGAGGATATCCAAATGGCCAATAATCACACAAAAAGGGGCTCTTTTTCATTAGTCATCATAACAGTGCAAATTAAAACAACACAACCATCAAATGTGGGTGAAGATTTGAAGCAATGAGAACTCTCACAGCTAAAGTTCAGAACACCACTGGAGAGGATCAACCGGTGCTGACCGTAGGCATACTATGATCACACTATTCCGCTTTTAGGTAAATATCTCAGCAGAAACATGTATTCGTGTGAACAGACAAACATGTATAATGAAGTTCACAGCAGTATCATTTCTAATAGCCCAAACCTGGGAAAGCTTTAATATCCAATAATAGTACAAGGGATAAGTAAATTGTTGTATATTTATACACTCGAATGCCATTTAGCATAAAGTCAAATAAAATAAAAACATAAACACCTAATACATGCAACAACACGGAAAAACTTCTCAAATATAATATGGAGGGAAAGAAAGCAAATACTTAATTTATTGAATTAATCCATTTCATGTGAAATTCAAAAACAGACAAAACTATGTATCTGAGGACAAGAGAGTGGCTATATTTGAGCAGTAGCCTGTAAGATGGGTATGGGATGAAGGATGCTAGTATTCTATTTCTCCATCTGGGCGGTAGCTGCAAGGGTTTGTTTCACTCTGAAAGTTCACTAAACTGTACATTTATGATTTGTGTGCTTTCCTGTATATACATAATGTATTTTAACAAAAGTTTATTAAAAATATTTTTAAAAGTTTAAGGGTCAAGTTCAGTAAGTAGCCATATTAGTATGCATTGGAAAAAAAAAAGCGACTAAAGAAATGCATAAAGATTTTAGCAGTTACCTTTTGTGGGTTGGGATTACGGAGAATTTTTATTTTCTTGTCTAAATTTTTCTGTATTTTCCAAATAACCACAGTGGACACACATTACTTCAACACTAGGAAATAAAAAAGCTATTAAAATACCATTGTCTTGAGATACTCAAGGGTTGCTTTTATAATAAACTAATTTATTCAAAGCATAAAGACTGTGTTTTGCTGTGATGGGAAGCGTCTGCCTGGTGTCGAGCAGAGGCCTGGGGGTCCCGGCCAGGCGAGCACCACCGGCCTCTCCGCAGCCCCGCAAAGGGGGAGGAGCGGAGGCGCAGGTGTGTGGACCCAAAATATTGTCAGCCATGTCTGCGCAGGTGAAGCTACGGTAAACCTGCGGGTCGTAGTCCACTCAGGACCCGGGTCTTCAATGAAAAGCTGAGGCCGGACATGGGGACAAGCAAAGGCTAACCGAGGCGCTAGCGACCCACGCAGGGTAAAGTGAAGGATCAGGCTGGAAACAATGTAAGCCCAGGATTTCGTACGATCAGCAGCTAAGAATGGTTTTACTTTTTTAATATTGTACTAAAACACAGACGAATATGCGATAGAGGCTGTTCCTGGCCTGCAAATCCTAAAACATTTACTACCTGGCCCTTTACAGAAAAAGCAGGCGGACCCCTGATTAAGGCTCCAGGCTGGAAAACCCTAAGGCACTTCAACCCTCCACCTGGGAAGACGCCTGATGAGGAGCCACCCCGCCACGCAGGACGCCGCCGGTCAGACCTGGGAAGGCAGTCGGGATACACGGAGCGGAGCGTGAAGCTCACCTGGCGGAATCCACCTGGACAGGTATAGTCCTGCGCGGCCGGCCGCACCTGGCGGAATCCACCTGGAAAGGGATGGTCCTGCGCGGCCGGCCGCACCTGGCTCTCCTGGCGAGGGCTCCAACCGGGTGAGCGACAGCCCTCAGCGGACAGCAGAGGTTGGGATTCCTTCTGCCGGCTGGGAAAGCATCGTGGTCACCCGACAGAAACCCAGAGAAGCCAGCCGAGCCCTGGGCGGCGTTCGCTTTCCTGCGCTCCGCGGGCAGCCGGGCTCCTAACCTCGGGCACGCGCCGCGTGGGCGCGGCCGGCAGACGAGCGCATGCGCAGAGGCCGCTCGGAGCCCCCCGGGACCCCCCGTCCCCGGTCCCGGTCCCCCGCCCCCGGTCCCGGTCCCGCCCCGGTCTCGGCCCCCGCCCCCGGTACCGGCCCCGCCCTGGTCCCCCGCCCCCGATCCCGGCCCCCGGTCCCGGTCCCGCCCCCGGTCTCGGCCCCCGTTCGGTACCGGCTCCCGCCCCCGGCCCACAGTGGGGTGGAGGGAGCAGGGGAGCCGGGGCGGGAGGACCTGCGCCCGATGCCTTTGCTAAATAGTTGGAGTTAGTTTTGCACATCCTAACTCTTCGCCCTTAATTATGGCCAATATTCGACCTGCACGAACGTCAGTTTCATAAGTACTTCAGAAGGGATCCCTGAAGAACAAGGGGTTCTCCGACGTCACGTTGTTTCAGAGGCGGCGCTATTGACGTTGTGGGCAGTTTTCTTTGTTGTGTAATGTTTCCCAACACCCTGGCCTCTACCCACGAGATGCCAGTAGCACCCCCACCTCTAGGTGTGGACAGAAGGTCTCTCCAGACGCTGCCGACGTGGTAGGGTCGGTGGTCAGGGGGACAAAGTCGCCCTTACTGAGGTTCACTGTCCTGCAGGCGGACGGTGCAGTCATCACACTTGGGAAACTTCACCTTGGGACATCATCACCGTCTAATATGTGCTGTGGTTCCAAATGTCTCCAAAATGTTCTTGTTTGTCCTATTATTTATTACTAAAATATAAACCCAGGATCCAACAAGGGTCACATACTGCACTTCGTTGTCATATTTCTTTGGTTTCCTTCATTTTAGAACAGTTATCCAGCATTTGTTTGTTTCTGGCGTTGACGTATTTGAAAAGTCCAGGCCAGTGTTTTCAGAATGTCCTCAGTTTGGATGCTTCGGATTGGTTCCTTATTGTTAGATTCACATTCAATGTATACATATAAATTTTTTTTCGGGGGGGGGGCTAGAATTCTATGTAGGTGATGTTACATCCAATTTTATCTACTTTTAAATGCCTATTTAGCTGTCTTGAAATCTAATAAAAAAGTCCATTTTTTCCCCATTGATTTGAGATACCACTTTTATCACATACATAACTTTCTATGTTGTACTCGGGTCTATATATTTTCATTTTCTTTTTCTATTATCTGATTATTTAGTCATGTGCTAATGTTAAATTGTTTTATTTACAGAGACCATATACTATATTCCAAAATCTGGCTAGGCTAGGTCTGTTTCATTGCTGTTTGTTTGTTTTTTTAGTGTTTTTCTCTATATTCTTGCTTACTTTTTTTCCACATAAACAATAAAATCTGGCTTGAGGAAAAAAGTACTTTAAAAAATGGGGTTAATTTATGATGTTGCATTTTCCTATTGGAGAACAAGGTTTATATTTCCTCTTGTTCAAGTTCCAGGTTTGCATCTTTCAGGAGAGCTTTAAAGTTTTTCTGATATAGGTTTTGCACAATTCTTAAGCTTAGTCTTAGGGCATTACTTTTTTTTTTTTTTACTGGTAATGTAAATGGGGTCGTCTATATATCCCTATAACTCCTCATTGCTTAAACATATGACAGTATTGATTTCTACATGTAATTTTATATCTTGCTACCACATTGAATCCCCTGTTGATTCTAGGGGTTTTCTCTTGATTCTATTGGCATTTCTATTTACACTTTTAGGTAATTGCAGTGATCATTCTTTTCAAAGCCAAGTTGCTCATCCTTGGCTAGTAGGAGACTCTTCACATCGGCTCCATACTATGTTCATTTGACACAAACTCAAAGGTCTCAATAGCTTTCTTGCTTTCTCATATTGTACATTTACTGCCATAGATCTAGAATCAGCTATTTCTCAAATAAGCCCTCATTGCTTTCAGTAAAAATGGTATTTGGAGACCATAGTTTGCGGGCACTTAAAGATGTTCATGGCTAAATGGCTTGTAATTATTTCTCAGACTTTTCAATGGCAAGATCTAGGAAATACGTAATTTTCAAAGATAGGTAAAAATAAAACATAAATTTGTACTGATATTCTGAATCTAATGAAAAATTACAAGGCTTTTAATTAACTGATTTTATTTTATACGGCATCTGTTTTCTCTTATATTGAAGTTTGTTCTTAATGATATTAATGTAATTACTTATATGCTTTTTCCATATATATATCCGGAAAATATATAAATTTTTTCCATATGGAAAAAATAATAAGTAAATTCAAAATTTCAGAACGGCAATACCAATATTACAACCCATGGTAAGAATGCTCGATGCAGTTTAACACAGCTAGGTTCATTGGTTTCAGGTTGTTTTCAAATCTGGGTTGCTTAACAAAATGAAAATAACAGAAAACCCTCCAAATCGGGGGTGGGAGAAGCAATCACTAAAGATTTTTAACTTTTTAAGTGCAATGTCTAGTTCATTTGCTTAACTCTTTCAATTCATAAATGTTTTTGTACAATTTTTTTTTTACTAAAAGAAGTATACTAAAGTCTGCTAATATTTGTGTATTTCTTTTTCTTTGAATATCTTGTAGTTTCTGCTGTATGAAAGTAGCTGCTATGTTATTTGCTGCATACTCTTTCATAAATATTTATTTTTACTGTGAATTGTGGCCTTGAGCATTACAAGGTATTCTTTTTAGTCTCAGTAATAGCTTTTGGCCTGAATTTTACTTTATTGGTTTTAAAATTTCAGTTCTTATTTTCTTTTTATTTGCATTTTCTTGGTACACCTTTGGCCATCATTTCATTGTTAGCTTTTCTGAGTTGTTTTTTATATACAGCATAGAGTTGGGTTTTGCTTTGAGATCAATCTGTCTTTTTTTCTGTAAATAGCAGGATTAAGTCCATTTACATTTCATGCTATGGTTGAGATATTTGGTCTTAGTTATTTCATGTCACATATTTACATATGAGATGGTGATAAGTGCTATTGAAGAAAATAAAGGAAAAAACGGGACAGGAAATGCCAAGGAGAATATTCCATTTTAAATATGTGGTTAAAAAAAGCCTCACTGTGAAGGTGACTTTTTGCACAACACTAGAAGGAGGTGACTGAATGAGTCATTTGAATAAGCAAGGGAAGACGGGTCCTGACAGAGAAAACAATGGGAAAGGCCTGAGGCGCGAGAGTGCCTGGTGTGTTTCAAGGAACTGCAAGGAGGATGGTGAGACTACAGTGGAGTAAGTAGGAAAATACTAGGAGATAAGGCCAAACCCACCACCACCAAACCCTTTGCAGTTGAGTTGATTCGATTCTGACTCATAGCGACCTTGTGGGACAGAGTAGAACTGCCCCACAGGGTTTCCAAGGCTGTGACCTTTACAGACGCTGTCTGCCACATCTTTGTCCTTCCAGCAGCTCCTGGGTTCTAACTGCCGACCTTTCGGTTAGCAGCCAAACACTTAGCCATTGCACCACCAGGATTCCTGGAGATAAGGCCAGAAAGGACAAAGTCAAGAGGATCAGATAGGGTCTTGTAGATCTTAGGAAGGCAACAAAACCATCCTCCCTGTTGTGGGTTGAATTGTGTTCCCCCAAGAGATATGGTGAAGTCTTAACCCCCAGTATCTGTAAATGACCCCTTATTTGGAAATAGGCTCTTTGCAGATGTAATCAAGGTAAGATTAGGTAGTACTAGTTACGTGCAGTTGAGTCGGTTCTGATTCCGACTCGTAGTGACCCTATAGGACAGAGTAGGGTTTCCAAGGGTTCGAACTGCCGACCTTTTGGTTAGCAGCCAAGCTCTTAACTGCTGCGCCACCAGGGCTGGATTCCCCTGGGCCCTAAATCCAGTGAACAGAATCCTCATTAAGAGAGGTACTGAGGAGATACAGCAGAGAAAGCCATGGGAAGACAGGGGAAGGCATCAAAGTTGTTTGGTTTCCTTTAAAACTAAAATATTTGGCTTAAGACAGTTTTTCTTTCTATAAAGGAATTTGTTGGTTTAACAGAAAACTGGCAGAGAAGGTGGAACGAACGGATGAGAATACGGGTAGAAGTGGGGCGAATCAAGTCTGTGATCCCGATAAACCGTGTCCAGGATTCAAGTGGATGGGAACAGAGAAGGGACAAACTTTATAGCTACACAGGGTTACTTCTTGTCTACGCATTTCATTTGGCAGCATTTTAATTTTCTGTCTTCCTCTTTTTATTCTCCTTCGCCTTGCTTTTTCCTAAACTGTCACAGTAAGACACAACTCATGTAGAAAACTGAGCGGCGCATTGTAAAACAGGACAGAAAACAAAAGCCTTCATCTGAGGGCTGAGATCATCTCGGCACACACAGACCCAGTGCAGCAATTCAACAGTGTTTCTCAGAGCCGAGGCCAGTTCCTACAATTCCTGGTGTGCTGTTGCCGCCTGCTGTTCACATGGCGGCACTGACTAAGAAAGGATTTCTTAATCTCCTCCTAACGTTTCTAGTGCAACGTTAGAGCGGTATCTGAGAAAGTTAGAGGAAGTCGTTCAAAGACTTGAAAACATAATTTAAGGCATCGCTTTATAAAAAGCTGCAAGTAAAAAAGTTACAAAGCTGTTTTCCCTACTTCCCAATATGGCAGAAAAGAAAATGTATGATTCAATTATTTGGCTAATGAATTCAGTTTCCTTTTTAAGTTTCTGAGGGGAATAGAACATACATACGACAATTGAGGTAACTTAGAAACAAATGGAGGACCAAATGTGCAAAAGGGGGCGGGGGGGCGGCGAGTAAACGCATACTTCACACACAACTAGAGAGAAATCCTTCAGTCCTGAACAGGACTTTGGCTTTCGTCAGGGGGCATAGGGCAGAAACTGGCTTGTCTCCATGGAAGAACCTGGATTTGTGAGCTTCAGTCTCTGCCTCTCCTTCCTCGGTTGGTCGTGGAAACTTCTCACAACCGTTAGGATATGGGTTGCGGCCTCTGTGAAGGAGAGCAGAGGCACATAACCCTCAGAGCTGATTTCCTGGCCTGCTCTGCCATTTCTAATGAGGTCTGGGGCAATCTCCTGAACGGAAGTCAGTCCATGGGCAAATATGTGCGTTTGAGTGTGGGGGTGTTATGTCATGTGCTCCAGGTTTCAGATCTCTAGCACCTGTGGGCTGCTGGCTCCTGCACGCCAGAGCTTCCAGGGGTGGTGCTTTTTTGCTTTTTCCCTTCCTCAGTAGAAACAGTTAAGAAGTTTGGGGTCTTGCTTCAGCATTTGGTCCTTGCTCAGACTCTCTCCACTGGAGAAGAACTTTTTACTATTTAAAAAATCACATGCAGTGCTGTTATGATAAAACTAGAAATCTAACTTGAACTTTCCTTGAAAGATTTAGTTTTTGCTGTACATGCCGCTGAGAGCGTCACTTGTGAAAATTCTTAAGTCCCTACTTGAAAGGCAAAGATGGATTTTAAGAAATAAAAATTTGAGAAAACATTTGCATGATTTATCTCAGGTAAAAACCAGTAAGCTAGTTCATTAATGCTTGGTGTAGTTATATTAATAGCTATTGGTTTCAGTGCTCACTAACATTTTCTGACTCATGTAACATCTGGCTATTTTATTTAAATCTTTACTCACTTAAATTTACTATACTGCCCAAAACAAAAAAAAACCCAAACCCGTTGCCATCAAGTTGATTCTGACTCATAGTGACCCTGTAAGGAAGAGCAGAACTGCCCCATAGGGTTTCCAAGTAGCAGCTGGTGGATTCGAACTGCCAACCTTTTAGTTAGCACCCATAGCTCTTAACCACTGTGCCACAACATACTATATAGTACTATATACTGTAGAAGGTGTTAAGGATATGGAGAAAAATAGGACCAGTTATGTCCTTAAAACTTTTATAGTAATTTTTAGAAAACATAGAATAGTATGACAATCATGTAAGAGTGGAGCCAAGCATAGAAAAATAATCTTCACATTCCCAGTCATTCCATTCCATTCCATTCTTATCCTCTTTATTGCTTCATTTTATTTGTGTTCATATTTGAATTAAAAACCTGGAATGCTGGGTATCCTTTCTATGGAATTGTTTTGTTCCATCTGCAGCACCCCAACACTTAGCATAAAGTTTGTGTATATTTGCAATAAATGTCTGTTTAGTGAATACTGAGCGCCTGCTTACTAATTTCCTAGCACTGTGCTGGTCCGGGGGCCCCGGTGACACAGTAGTTAAATGTTTGGCTGCTAACCAAAAAGTTGGCAGTTCAAATCCACCAGCCGCTCCTTGGAAACCCTATGGGGCAGTTCTGCTCTGTGCTATAGGGTCACAATGAGTCCAAATGGACTTGATGACAATGGGTTTTGGTAATGGCGTTGGTCCTGTGTAAACCAGATGTATGTTGATTTCAATAAAAAACAGTGAAGTTGGATAGTGTCTTAGTTATCTAGTGCTGCTATAACAGAAATACCACAAGTGGGTGGCTTTAATAAACAGAAATTTATTCTCTCGTGGTTTAGTAGGCTAGAAGTCCAAATTCACGGTGCCAGTCTGTGGAGCCTGGGGAAAGTCATTGTCTCTTTTCAGCATTGTTTCTTGGCTCCTTGATGATTTTCATGTTAAATGGCACCTATCTTGCCCCATCTCTGCTTTTTTTACTTGCTGGCTTAATCTGCCCTTCTACATCTCAAGAGATTGATTTAAGACACAGCCTACACTGATACTGCCTCATTAACATAACAGAAAACCCATTCTCAAGCAGTAATACTGTATAACCACAGGTATAAGGGTTAGGGTTTACAACACATCTTTTGGGGGACACAATTCAATCCATAACAGATGGAATTTCTATAGATCTGGAAAGAAGTATTAGGAATATTTGTTTGTATTCAAACTTTTGGGGACAGTGAGAAACTTTGTTAACGGTAAAACCTAGAAAACCGTGAAAATTCCACCTAGTAAGTACCCGATGAAGTGTCTCTTGTAGTGGTTTTCTTACGTTGCTAACATGTACGGATTCCTAGCATTTCTGCCCGCAGTTCCTCATTAAATCTGTGTGCCTGTGTGCACGTGTGTTTGCATGTGTGCGTACAGGTGTGTGTGACATGTATGTGTGCGTCAGTGCCTACTGAAGGTAGGGCAGAGACTTGTATTTTTCATAAATCCCAGAGAGCAGATGAATATGAGGCCTATTTTCCAAAAAGAAGGTCAAACTTGTTATTTTTCATTTGGAATTCAGAACTAACTTACCAGTGTTTCACTGTACAAAATTCGCAGGTTATTGGAACCTGCTTTTTGCCTTCTTAACTGTCTGAAACCCAAATCACCTGATTCCATTTAATTGTTCTAGTTAAATTGCACTGAATATGACCCTTCTGTAATAAACCTGTAGAAATAACTTGTTCCAACATTTCATTGAGTTACTGAGCAGTGACTCTCCTGTATACTTGTTCTTTGAAGTAATTACTACAGTCATGTTACTATGGGCAATTCTCCTTTCACCCCATTCTAAAATTACAGAGACTCCAAATAGGAAGTTTGGAACTGTTTTCTGTTAAGTGGTGGTGATGGGAACAAGGTGGAAGAAGCTCATGGGGTTAAAAAATGTTGACAAAACTGTATTGATTAGTTTCAATGTTAGGTGCCGTCAAGTTGGTTCTGACCCATGGTGACCCTATGTACAACAGAATGAAACACTGCCCGGTCCTGCACCATCCTCACAATTGTTGCTATGCTTGAGCCCATTGTTGCAGCCAATGTGTCAATCCATCTAGTTGAGGGTCTTCCTCTTTTTTGCTGACCCTCTACTTTACAAAACATGATGTCCTTCTTCAGGGACTGGTCCTTTCTGATAACATGTCCAAATTATGTGAGATGAAGTCTCACCATCCTTGCTTCTAAGGAGCATTCTGGCTGTACTTCTTTCTAGACAGATTTGTTCATTCACATTAATCTTTCACATTCATAATCACGTTCTTAATCTTTCATATTAGATACTGCTTAATATATGTTTTAGGAAAGCACCAACATTAGAGTATCATATGTGAGGTGGTTTACTGTCTAATACAGTCACCATTTGTCAGTACATGGTGGAGCGATTAAAACCGTTGAAGGAACAAACTTTCTTTCTCAAATTATCCACCTCAAAAGTTGGAATTCATCAGTATAGACTCCCCTCTACACAACAAACAATCTATCTCTCTGTCTCCTTTAAGCCCAGATCTGTCTGGATGGCTGAAAAATAATGGAAATTGTTAAAACAAACAAACAAAAACCACTGCTGTCAAGTCGTTCTGACTCACTGCAATCCTGCGGGACAGTAGAACTGCCCCACGGGGCTTCCAAGGCTTGCAGAAGCAGACTGCCGTGTCTTTCTCCGTGAGCCACTGGTGGGTTTCAACAGCAGGCCTTTCAATTAGCAGCCAAATGGTTTAAGCGCTGCGCCACCAGGGCCCCTGTGGAAGTCGTTAAGCCAAAAATCAAACCCATTGCCATCAAGCTGATTCTGACTCATCCCAACCATGGGGTTTCCGAGGAGTGGCTGGTGGATTCGAACTGCCAAACTGTCGGTTGGCAGCTGAGTTCTTGACTACCGTGCCACCAGAGCTCCTATGGAAATGGTTAGAGGTCCTTATACTTGATCATCTTTGTCAAGGCCAGAGAGATGTATAGATATAGTTGGGATTTAGGAAAAAAAAAGTCCACATCACTTTGAAAATAAAAAATGTGCTACCAAGATGCTGACAATACATCTTTTAATAACATCATTTAAGAAACATAGGAAATAATTTATGTATGTGTTAAGCTGGTCAGTATGAAATTTGTGTTTAAAGGGCTTCTGTCAATTCAATTTTCCTCAGGCTTTTAGGTATTTAAAAATATTTTGTATTCATGAACATTTCCTTTACAATTGATGTGAATGTTTGCTTACAGCCTAACTCCAGTTTGTAAGTGGGGAAGTTCATTTATTTATTCATTATACATTGAATATGTATTTGCTATGTTCCAGGTGTCAGTCTATGGATTTTGAAAGCTTATTTACATTTTCATGAGCTGTATTTACTTAGTTTTCCAGAAATCATATACACAGAATAGAGCACAGATCAAGGCATGATCAGGTGGGCCCGTCACACTTTTTCCATAGTAGTGTAGCGCTCGTACAGTTTCCTGGGTTTTGCATTAATTTCACCTGGAGCTGTGAGAGAGAGCAGAGTGTGTCTGGCCAGCACTGTGTCCTTAGCGTCAAACACAAAATCTGCAACATGACACCCAAAAAGTGGGGTTTTCATAGACAAAGCACATGTGCACATGCCTTGCCCTAAGGACAATTTTATTTCTACTGGTGTTGAGGCCGTTCCGTTAGTGAAAATGAGAGAAATGCTCAATCAGATGAATTGACACAGTAGCCGAAACAATGGACTCAACGTACCAACGATCAAGAAGATAGAGCAGGACTTGGCAACGTTTTGTGCTGTTGTATACAAGGTCACCAGGAGCCACAGCCGACTCCACAGCAGCCACGCACGAGGCCGCCTCACACGCTGGGCTACCTTTTCTTAAAATCGCTTGTCATCTAAATATCATTCTTCCAGAATTTGACTGAATATTGACCTAAAGCGCTTTGACATCACAGTGGAATCTGAGTCAATAATTTTTGGAATAACTAAAAACTTCAGGTCTGATTGAGTATTTGGTTGATATTCTTGAGAAAAACGATTTTATGCTAACCTTAAGAATACTCTTTTAATTTCCCTGGTAGGTAGATCAAGCTGTGGAGATGCAGCTCTTGTCCAGGGGAAGCTGATAACAGGCTGGCTGCCTGAGTAATCCTTAGCCAGCCGGCATTTGTTGCCTTCTAGGTATTCAGTGGGTTTTTGTCCCCAAGAATGCATTTTAGGAGGGCTTTGGGTATTAAACTGTGCTGAAAGAGGAGACAGCAGTCATATGCAGCCAGAGGATTATGTATTTCATGTGAAATTACTCATACAAAGCCCGCCCACTGCAGTCTAGTCCGTTCTGACTCACAGGCTCTGAGGGTGCAGTGGGTAAAGAGATTGACTGCTAACCAAAGTGGGTGGTTTGAAATCATTAGTGGCTGCTCGGGAGAAGGATGTGGCAGTCTCCTTTGGTAAAGATTCACAGCCTCGAAACTCTATGGGGTCACTATGAGTTGGAATGGACTCTACAGCAGTGGGTTTTGGGTTTGGTTTTTGGTTTAGTGACCCTATAGGACAGAATAGAACTGCCCCATTGGGTTTCCAAGCCTGTAAATCTTTATGGAAGCAGACTGTCACATCTTTCTCCTGTGAAGCAGCTGGTGGGTTCGAACCATTGACCTTTGGGTTAGCGGCCAAGTGCTTTAGCCACCGCGCCACCAGAGCTCCTATTCTCATATAGGGAGTAAATGGTGGTACTTCGAAGACAGGCAGAATGGGATAAAATTCCTGACTATGCCACTTATCTGTTACACAAGGTTGTGATTTACTGTTGGCACGAAGAAACTACAACTAAAGGGTCACACCATTAATACCACAGATGTGGGTTTACATCTTTATTGAGAAAATCTTTGGGCAGAGGGCAGTGAAGGTTCTTGCTCTAATAAAATAGGATATCATGACAGATTTTCTGACAGATGGAAATAAAATGTTTTGAGGAAGAGGTAACTTGTTTTTTATTTTGCACAAATGCTCTGTGTGGACTAGTAGCTGCCTGAACTTGGACAAGTTACATAACTCCTTTGGTCTTCAAATGGAGATATTAGTACCAACTTTGCTAGATCGGTTCTAAGTATTAGATGTGCCTGGCACACAGTCAGCATTCAATAAATACTTGCAAATGAACATGAAAGCACTGAGTGCAATGCCTGGCACGTGGTAAATAGTTGATAAACTGTAGTTCGCTTTTGCCTTAAATAAGAGAAATTTAAAAATGATTAACAGTGTATGTGTAAATATGTGACTTTGAAGATAGTTAAATGCTTCACATTTTGCCCTTAATCATTGCATGGGGCTGCCTAAAATGTCCCTAGCTAGGTATTTAGGATTCTTCTTTATTTTCCTGAGGAGTACACAGTCAGTATAAAGAAAATTGTGACTATGTGACACATTGAAAGGAAAAATTAATGACTTCTAGTTGAATTCCTTTTGGAATCTTGAAAACCTGAAATCACAGGTTTGAAAGAGCCCATTTTAATCCAGACTACCATCATATACTTGAATTTCCCTTTATTTATCAAATACATACAGGTTATTTATTATATGGGAGGAAATGTGGTATGCAGGAGGGCTACATAGAAAAAAAGATACTCCTGTAGAGAAGTTACAAGTCTTTGCATGAATATTTCTAGGGACAGTTTACAATTACTAACTTGATTTATAGGAATCACTCTACGACAATTCAAAATTTATCTTCCTACGATTTTCACTCATTGTTTATAGCTTAACTCTTTGAGGGCACAGAAAACTAATTCTCATTCTTTAATAGAAAAAAAGTCTTTCTTATCTTTGAAGCTAATGAAATTTCTTCTGAAACTTCTATTCTTCAAGTTAAACACCCCTGCACTTCTCTGCTGTTCCGTAAGCATCTTTACCATCTTGCTCGCTCCCGTGAATGCTTTCCAGGTCTAAAGACGTGTTATCCATCGGGCTACGCAGGGCTCCAGGCATGGACCCACTGTCACAGAATACAGCAAGACAATCACTTCCTATAGTGCAGATGTTGTTGTTGGGGTCCTATAGTGCAGATGTTGTCAGGTGCCATCGATTCTGATTCACAGAGACCGCATAGGACAGAGTAGAATTGCTCCATAGAGTTTCCAAGGCTGTAAATCTGTGTGGGAGCAGACTGCAACATCTTTCTCCCACAGAGTGGCTGTGGGTTCGAACCACTTGACTTTCAGTTAGTAGCCCAGCGCTTAACCACTGCACCACCAGGACTCACAGCAGTATTGCAGATACTGCTCCTCAATTGCTGGTATGATTTATCTTCACAACCGCGCATTTACTTTTGCACATGTTACTACAGAAGGTATTTTTTGGAAAAGGATAGATGACCTAGCTGATTCCTTGAGGAGTTGGAATATATTATTTCCAACAATCGAAATGGGAACAATAGCCTAGGCAACCTTGCCAGAGCTCTAGGTTATTGAATTACCATTGGAAGTTGTTTTTGGCCACTGTAATTCCCACATTTCCTGACAGCTAAGAGGTGGGTAGCCAAAGAAGGACTTCTATAGCTTTGCATGATCTGTTTCTATAAATTACTGTCTCACTTAAAAAAAAAAAAAAGCCAAATACTTTTTTCCTTCTTTTTTGGTGAACAAAGAACATGACAGAGAAAGAATTGTTCTACTTATAACTCTAAGCACTTACTTAAGTAAATAAATAATGTCTTCTCAACATTTTTTTTTTTTTTTTTTCAGTTAACAGATGCGTGAAAATTCCTGTGTATCAGGTGTACTCTGACTCAGCATTTTGGGCCAGTTGCCCTGCCTAGCAGAACCCTAGAGATGCCAGTTATAACTCAGCCACAATTTATAGGGGTGCACACTGCTTTGCTTCGCTCATTTTAGTGAAAGGGAAGGACAAAGACATGTAGTAATCCATTAAAAGTTGGGGGAAAGAGAAGAAATCTCTGCCTAAATAAAGGACGAGCGTTTGGAAGCAGTGGCGGGGAGGGGCGGGGGGAGAGAATTGGATGGGTGGGATGGCACCAAATCATGGAACACTAAATGTCAGGCTGAAGAGCCTGGGTTTTATTTATAAGCCAGGGGAGTCCTGGAAACTAAAAGCAAGGGCAATACTAAGATAGCTATTAGAGGAGGGTTGTTGGTCTGGTAACAACATGCTGAACCGAAGATGAAGTCTAGAGGCTAGGCTATCAGTGAGCATGATGTTACAGTGTTTCAGGCATGGTGTTGTTGTTGTTGTTAGGCGCTGTCAAGTCGGTTCCAACTCGTATCGACCCTATCATGTACAACAGAACGAAACACCGTCCAGTCCTGCACCATCTTCACAATCGCTGTTATGCTTGAGCACATTGCTGTAGCCACTGTGTCAGTCCATCTCGTTGCGGGTCTATCTCTTTTCCACTGACCGTCTACTTTACCAAGCATGAAGTCCTTCTCCAGGGATGGATCCCTCCTGATAACATGTGAGACGAAGCCTCGCCATCCTTGCTTCTAAGGAGCATTCTGGCTGTACGTCTTGCAAGACAGATTTGTTCACTCTTTTGGCCATCCATGGTATAGTCAATATTCTTTGCCAACACCATAATTCAAAGGTCTCGATTCTTCTTCGGTCTTCCTTATTCATTGTCCAGCTTTCACATGCAGATGAGGCCATTGAAAACACCAAGGCTTGGGTCAGGTGCACCTTAGTCTTCAAGGTGATGTCTTCGCTTTTTAACACTTTAAAGAGGTCCTTTGGCAGCAGATTTGTCCAATACAATGCATCTTTTGATTTCTTCACTGTTGCTTCCATGACTGTGGATCCAAGTAAAATGAAATCCTTGACAACTTCATTTTTTTCTCTGTTTTAGGTACAGAGTGAAGTAAAGTTCATAAAGGAAGATGTGGAAGAATGAATTTTCCAAAGATGGCTGCAACAATGTGTTTCACACCACAACTGCTATTCTGCAGTGAGATCTTACTACACCCTGATCAATATAACTACTACTCAAATTTACACACTAACCACTAATGCCAAAGATCAAGAAATTGAACATTTCTATCTTCTTCTGCAGTCTGAAATTGACCAAACATGCAATCAGGCTGTACTGATAATTACTGGTGATTGGAATGCAGAGGTTGGAAACAAGAAGAATCAGCGACTAGAAAATATGGCCTTGGTGATCGAAACAATACTGGAGATTGCATGATTGAATTTTGCAAGACCAATGACTTAATCATTTGAAATAACTTTTTAACAATATAAATGGTGACTGTACACATGGACCTCACCAGATGGAATGTACAGCAATCAAATCAGCTGTATCTGTGGAAAGAGATGCTAGAGAAACTCAATATTATCAATCAGAACAAGGTCAAGGGCTGACTGCAGAAAAAACCATCAACTGCTCATATGCAAGTTCAAGTTGAGGCTGAAGAAAATTAAAACAAGCCCACAAGAGCCAAAGTACAACCTTGAGCATATCCCACCTGTATCAAAGACCATCTCAAGAATAGATTTGATCCATTGAACACTAATGACTGAAGACCAGATGAGTTGTGGGATGACATCAAGGATATCATATATGAAGAAAGCAAAAGGTCATTAAAAAAAAAAAAAAAGACCATAATGGATGTCAGAGGAGACCCTGAAACTTGCTCTTAAAAGTAGAGTAGGTTTTTAATGAGCCTTCCTCCAGTCTTGATGTCTAGTTCTTCATATATTCCAGTTTCTTGGATCATTTGCTCAGCATACAGATTGAATAAGTATGGTGAAAAGGTAGAACCCTGATGCACACCTCTCCTGATTTTAAACCATGCAGTATCCCCTTGTTCTGTTCAAACAACTGCCTCTTGATCTATGTACAGGTGCCGTTGATCATACTTAAGTGTTCTGGAATTCCCATTCTTCTCAATGTTATCCATAATTTGTTATGATCCACACAGTCAAATGACCAAAGAGCACAAATTTTAAGGAGGCCCTTTCGGGTGCACTTGCAGGATGCTGAGGGCTAGCGCCTCCCTAAATTTTCTACCCTCAGAGCTTTGCAGTTAAGAAGACACTCACTGTCAGGTTCCAGCGAGTCCAAGGACCACACCTTAGAAGGAGTGTCTTTTTAAATTTTGTATCCAAGTCACCACTCTCGCCTGTTCCTGGTCCTGGTCCTGCCTGGAAGATGAGATGCTATGTTAATGCATATAGAGAGAAAGAGAGAGGAGAAACACAGACAGAAAACAAGAGAAAGAGTGAGATAGAGAGAGAAGCTCAGATGTGCAAGGTATTCAGGTGGAGAAGCCATTTGGAATATCCTCTTGTCTCAACTTCAGTTGACACTAAGTGGGTCAGAAATGAACCACCAAGCTGAGCCCTCCTTAATTCTTTATCTACAAAATCATGCAGGAAACAAAATGGTTGTTTTAAACCACTGAGAATTTGGGTAGGGATCCCTGGTGGCGCAGTAGTTAAGCACCAACTGAAAGTTCAATAGTTTCTGTGGGGGAAAGATGTGGCAGTCTGCTTCTGTAAAGATTACAGCCTTGGAAACCCTACGGAGGCAGTTCTACTCTGTCCTATAGGGTTGCTATGGGTCCGAATTGACTCGATGGCAATGGGTTAAGTGTTCGAGTAGTCTGTCGTGCAGCAGTAGATGATCAATAAAACGAGTCTTGACAGTATTATGTCGGACCGATGGTTGACTGAGAAATAGCAAGTTGCTTTTTTACTGAATTTTGATGTTTGATAGTAACTTAAGGTGAAGGAATGAAGAAAGCGATGGATAGAAATTATGGCCGGTGGCTGCCTAGGAAATAGAATTTAATGCCTTGTTTCTTCAGGTCACTGTTTAAGCCACACAACTTTTAATGTTTGAGGTTGGCCAGAACAAAAAGATATCAACATTCACAGTTTGAGTCATTACAGAAACAAAATACAAATATGTGTCTGTTTTGATCTATGCAGTGCAAAGGGATGTGAAGTTCCCATTTCAAAGCAGATGGTCTGAATTCTGATGCTATATAAAATACAAATTTCCTTGGATCATATTAGTCCCTCATGTGGGAAGACGGGTGCTAGAGTAGATTCTTCTTGGCTTTGAACAAATCAGGCTTTGAAAGGTTTATTTTTATGATGGCTGAATTTACTAATTGTTCATTGAGTACCTCTGTTTCACGGTAATATACACATGCTTTCAAATGCTTGTTGGCATGTTTATTTATTTGTCTTTGAGGCATTTTTCTAATTACTTGTAAACAAGATTGAGATAAAAGCAAATCTGGAAAAAAATTAAGAAACAGACTGTTTTATAGAGGAGGTATATTATACGTAAAATTAAAATATAATGTAAACTAAAAAAAGCTTTTTGTCCATTTATAGGTTTCTCTGCTTGCTCCTACAAGTACACAGTAAGTAAAGACTTCCCAACCCATTAATTCCTACAAGATGTTAGACATTTTTATGATCTCTTAGAGTACTTATAATTCATACTACAAAGTTTAGTACCTAATTATATTCTGTCTCATGTTGTTTATTATAATATCACTGTATAATTCTTGTCTCCTCAAGTAGTTTGTATGGCCTTTAAAGGCAGGGACCATGCCATATACTTATTCTGTATTCACATTCCATCTAGCATAATATCCACCTGGGAAAATTTTAATTGCTAGAAGTATATTAAGTAGTTCTAGCCCCTCAGATTACTGTGAATGTATCTATGGATCATTTGTTATGGCTCTAGATTTAAGGACACAGTGAACAAAGTTACTGATTTTTCCCCCAAAAAGTTTGTCCATCAAGTGGAATACCAAGGTGGGGGATTGCTGTGACTGGTAAAGTGACTTCCCCTTTCTTTTTCCTTGAGTGTCAGACAATGGCAGATGAAAAGCAGAGACATGATTCATTGTGCTACCATCATCATTTTGATGTAGATGATGATTGGCATTTCTTTCTTCTCCATTTCTCGAGCCAGAGACAAACCAGCTGATGGTGTCTGACCCGAGGGGAATCTCACCTGGTTAAGCAGCTGGGCCAAATGACTTCGCCAGTCTTACTGTGTTAGGCTGGGTTCTCAAGAGAAGCAAAACCAGCGAAGTGTATAAATATATGTAGAGAGATTTATATCAAGGAAATGGCTCATGCTGTTGTCAAGACTGGAAAGTTCTAAGTTCATCGGTCAGGCTGGAGGCTTCTCCTGACTCACATAGCTGCAGGGGCTGGTGAATCTAAGATCAGCAGGTCAGAGAGCAGGCCTCTGGCTCACAGGGTGCAGAGACTGACGAATCCCAAGATCAGCAGGTAAGCTGCTAGCTCAAGTCTGAAGAGCTGGAGGTCAGATGAACAGGAGCCAGCTGAAGGATCCAGAGTGAGCAGAAGCCAGTGAGCTTCAACAGAATGTCCACCTATATTGGATGCAGGCCACACCCCTGTGGAAAATCTTCAACTGATAGCTGCTCATAGCAGGTCTCATCATGGAGGTGATTACATTATATCAGATCTCATTATGGAGGTGATTTCATCATTACATAACTGCCAAACAACTGAGAATCATAGCCCAGCCAAGCTGACACACAACCTTAACCATCACACCTACCTTCTCTTGTTTAGAGTGAGCATGCTGTTTCTGAGGGCACCAACTCCACATTACGAACACCAACATTGACTCATTGCTCATGGTGAGAAAAGTACCTTTTTTAGTCATTAAGATACATGGAAGAATCAATTTATCTCTGGAATCTTATGACTGGGATTCAGAGATGGAAGTTCTTATTAGAAAAATGTGGCCTGACAACATTTTTTAGTTTAGGACTCTGACCAATACTTTCCACCAGTAAATATGCCTTGTTTGTTTATCCTTCAGAATGCGTCCTGTCTCCATCTTCTACCTTGCCAATACCCCAGGGTAGTCCTCACTGCCATGCAGCCAGGCTATGGCAACCACATTCTATGTGTGTTCATCTGGTCCTAGTTTCCCCCTTTACAGCTTTTCTATTGAAGCACTGTTTTGGTCATTTTACTGAACAAACACTTTTAGTTCCCCCCCCCATCAGGTACAAGTCAAAGCCCAAACTTGTTTGCCTGGCACGGAAGACCTTTTGTAACCGGCCCTCCATCTCCCACTTCCTTGTACGGATCCCGCCCTGAGTCAAAACTGTCTTGTCATCGGCCCCTGAAGAAACCGTCATTATCTTGACTTTTCTCATTGAGTTTAAACATGGTGGGACTATTTGTTCCACCATGCATAAACTTTTTCATGTTGCCCTCAAGTTTTAGCTTCAATTTCAGCCTCTCTGCTGAATTTCTTTAAAGCAGTTTGTTCGGAAATGATTGCTTAGTCTTCTGGATCAGTAAAATTATTCATGCTAACGATGCTTTATAATGGCCAGTATTTACTGCATCCTCACTACATGCCAAGCTCAGGCTAAGCACTTTACTTGCCTTATTCCATCTTTACAGTAAACCTATGAAGTATAAAATATTATTCTTTATACAGGTGATGAACTCGGGGCTTTGTCGTGCTAGCTGACTTGTTTAAATTCACACAATTATTAAGTGACAGATCTAGGGCTTCATCCCAGGTTTGATAGTGTCAAAGGATCATTTTAAGTATACTGTATGTTTATTGCCTTAATAAGATTACAGGCTTATTCATGAATAGGGGTCTTTACTGTACATGGTATCTCCCATAAGAACTGTTCATGAGGGTCCATTTTAGAAAGATTGCTCACTTAATGGAAATTTTTTTGTTTCAATTAGTCCACAGTGGATGAACTTAGCTTACTTTTTCTCCTGGTTACTTCATGCTGTCTTTTCAAGAGCCGGAGTGCTTCATGACCACCCCTGTCTGATTAGGTGTCCTTCTGAGGCACTTCTGCTCTTACAGCACTTACTACATGGACGGTATTTACCTGGTATCTGCCTGTCGCTCCAATGACACTGCGTCTTCATCTTTGCTTAAATTCCTGGCACCTTGAACAATATCCTGCACACATGTTCAGTAAATGTTGACTGAAGAAGTTGACTTTGCCTGTGGCTGTGATCTGCTGCCATCAGACCACATTTAGGAGGAGAGATGTGAATCTAGACCAGCACAGAGCTGATTCCTATGAGGTGGAGGCCAGACATAACTCCATTCTCCAACTTTTCACCATTTCTGACCCCAGCTGTCCTCTCCATGGCATTCTCTCTATTTCTCTGCTGGGTTCAATAATTCTTTGCAGTGGCCACACAGAAGTCACAGATCATATTCATAATTGCGTGGTTTACTGGGAAAAATAATAGGCTACAACTCAAGACCATGATCAGTTGGAAGTAACAGAATATAACTCAGAAGGCAAGATACAATTTTTTGATCAGGATAGCTTCTAACCAAGAGAGCTTTCAGCTCCTCCCTACCTGTCCTTGCAGGCTGGGCCTTCTCTTGGCTGTGCCCTGCTTGGGCAAGCGTTAACAGCTCTTTAGTTCTGCAGACAAGTGCCCCAAGGCGCCCCACTCTGCCAGCAAGCTTTCTGTCTGAAGATGCTCAGTTCACTCTCACTTTTGGGTCAGCAAGCCCCCCACAGCAGCCTCATGTAGGTCTCCTGGTTCCTGTCACTTGCACTGTACTGCTGCCACCATTTTTCTGCTGCTCATACTGCTGGGCCATCTTGTGCTGTCTCTCACTGTCTTCAATGTTGTATCTCTCTTTCTCCTATGTCTAGAAGTTCTCAGCACAGGGACAAAGGGTGCAAAGGACATGCTCCACTTCAGGTTCTTCTTCTTGATGATAGTGAGATCCCTTCAACCTCTGTGCAATTTGTCCTTATGTAAACCAAAATCTTGTCATTTCAAGTTATGACCTTCTCACCAGACCGCAGCTGACCAATCCCCTTGGTAGGTCACAGTCACTTAATTTGCATAGTAATCGACCAATTCCCCCAAGGTCACTTAATCCTCTTGTGTAGTTTTACACACCCTAAAAAAAAAAAAAATTTTTTATATGCATAGTAAAAAAAAAAAAAAAATTTTTTTTTTTTTTTAATGTGTAGTAGACTAACCAATCCCTTGCAATACTGTGGCATAGCCAATCATTTTTGGCAGAATTATAAACCCAAGGCCAGAAGGCCACATATAAAGAGAAACCCATTGCACTGTAGTGGTCATTATCCATCCTAAGAGGTAGTTCCTAAACGCGTTTCTGTAAGAGAGTTGGGTAATACCTAAGTCCAATAAAGTTGAACAGTGTATATTTTCAAGGAAGTATAATGGAAATATAAACGAAAGCTGTAATTCATTTAATTGTCCCATAATGTATCTTGTATGGTGTAATAGTACTTGCGGTTACTTTTAACAAAGAATGTGGAATGTAAGGAGTTGACAGTTATAGTCAAGGGAATGAGTTCCTGTGTCTTAAAGGGATGCGTGTATTAGGTATGTAGAGAATTTAGGAGGAGGCATGGTTTAAATTTCTGTGAAATATTTTTTAAAATTAACTAATTATATTTTTTTTCTGGGTATATGTTCTCCAAACAGCCTTCTGATTAATAACTGAAATTCTTAAATACCTTGATGCTTGAGAACAAATGTCATAGAGAGTATGCATTAATATTTTGGTCACTGGAACAAGTATATTCTCCACTAAAAATGATACATCAGTAGTTACTTCTTCATATTTCAATTTTTAATGAGTTGGCTAATTATGCATTAAAACATTTGACCTTGTGGAGCAAAAAGCTGAGGACCTGACCTAGGTAAAAAAAAAAAAAAAAAAAAAAAAATTTTTTTTTTTTTTGAGTAATGATAAAAAAAAATTTTTTTTTTTTTTTAATGATGCCCTAAAGAATTTCCCCCAAAGTCTTTGCCTAAGAAGCCAACCAAAACTTCTCTTGACATCTCTACTGGTACATACAGCAGTATCTGACACAATGCTTTGCATACAGTAGGCATACAATAAATAGTTTGCAATTGTGTCAGTTCAATTTAATTGTGTCAGTTCAATACAGTACAGTAGTCTAACGCAACAGTTGTCAATAATTTGCCCTTCACAACACACACAATAGGTGTTATTCCAAACTTCTAATGTATTTCTACATGCCTATGTTCACTTTAACATATGACTGACGTAACTGTACTTTCTCCCATTCTGGAAACATATGGAAATTTGAGTGAGAATACAATATGATAGAGTAATAATGATAACAACAATAGTATAATAATATAGCTAGACTATTTTCTTAAACGTCTGACCACTACATTGTTTGTAACCTTTCAATAACTTCTTGCCCTTCCTCAGAAGCCCAGTGGCACCTACTTTTATGTGGGACCCAGGGCTGAACATACAGGTAGCACCTATATCGCTGGAGGATGGGGGCCTCTCTGGGAAAGACTTCCAGGTCCTACCACCTTCCACATCATGGGACCATTTCAGAAAAGCTTAAGAGAAGGAGAGATTACAACTTGGTGTACACTGAAAGCCTAGCCTGTTTCCTACTCAGGTGGTGGTATACGGAGATTCCTGGATACCCAAGGATTCTGAACTACTCTAGGAAAATCTCACAAGAGGCAATTTGCTATGAGCCAGCTTCCTCCTCAGAGTCTTCTTGAGGGTTTGTTAAAAATGGAATGACAGAAATACTTTGGCCTCTTACGAGGTTAGGGGGAACTTGCAATAAGAATAAACTTATTTGACCTTGAAGGTTTTATTTTTGAGTGCCTGTCTGCTACTTCCAGGCTCTTTAGTAGTTGAATTCTGAGAAAAATTTAGCTTTTCTATATGACAGAATTCTATTTTCATTGAATTTGAGACATTTTTGTAACTTCCATTCTTGTCCCTTATAAGCTAGTTCATGGTTCTTCCTGAAGGATCTGCAACAAAACGTGGAACAACTGAATCATCGACGGGTTATCCTTTATTATCCCAAAGTTAAAATATTAAACAATCGATTTTTCCTGTCCTCACATTATGGTATAATGGAAAGAACATATACTTTGAAATCCAATAGACCTAGGTTGAAATCCTGGTTCTACAATTTATACGCTGTTATACTTTGGGAAAGGCAATTTGCTCATGCATTCATTCTTTCAATGGATGTTACCGAGTTCCTACTTTGTATCAAACAGAATATCAAGCTTTGGGGAGAGAAGACAAATAGAAATGGTCTCTGAACTCTCAAAGATGTTTTTGTCTGTTGACAGAGACTGGCGAGTAAACCAGAAATTACAGGCATGTACCATGGAAACATATAGAACATTAGCGCTGTATGGAATTATAAACCGAAGCAGTAAGTTGGAAAAGGGGGGAGGGTATTAGGGAAGGCTTCTTAGAGGAAATAACGCTTAAGCTGAGTCTTAAAAGCCAACTAGAATTTAGTTGGAAAAGAAATGTAGACAAAACATTCTAGCAGTATGAAAAAAGAAAATGGAAACATGAAATAAGAAGACGTTTACAGATCTGTAAGTAGTTCAGTATTAGTGATATGAAGACTTCATCTTGATGAGAAATAGGAGATAAATCTAGACAAATGTTTCCATTTCCTTTTCTCCAAAATGGAGATAATTATATCTACTCATGGGTCTATTGTAAGCACTGAGTAAAATGGCCTGTGTAGAGTACCTGCCATGTAGGTGCTCAAAAATGTTAGCTCTGTTTTCTTCCCACCACCCACCCTGTTGTTAATTGCTTGGAGCAGCTCTGACGAATGGCAAAGTTATGTGCAACCGAACAAAATGTTGGCCAGTCCTGTGCCATCTTCATGATTGTTGGTGCGCTTGAGTCCGTTGCTGTAGCTACTGTGTCAATCCACCACCTACCCTACACTGCCCTTCTTCACTTCTAATTTCCCTAAGTAGAAAACATCTTATGACTATTAAGTTGTCAGTTTGGAAATATGGTTGCGTTTAGGAATGCGAGGAAAGAACCAAAAATTTTAAAACTATTCTATTTCTGAGCTGTATTGCCACATCTTGAATTGAACAGGGGCCATACTCAGCGGCAATATTATTTTGATGCTGCAGTTCCCTGTGTTATTACACTTAGTGTGTGAGAAAGGCACAGGCCCTCAAAGGGCACTGTGTTCTTGGTCTGCCTGTTTGACTTGCTGAGTTCTGCACTGAGTGCAGGTCATGTGCATTGGAGTGCCTGAAAAATCCTTTGAATGATAATACCGTATGTTCTCTTTTCTTTCCCCCCTTTGAGGTCTTTGAATTTGGATGTACTTCATGAAGCTCAGTTTTTAAGTATGTATATTTTCTGGGGAATAACTCTATAACTTCCACGATCTAGTATATATTCAGGACGACTCCCTTTGGGTATTTTCAGACTACGTTTCAGCTACATACTGAGTTACCTTCAGGTGTTACCTCATCTGGAGATTTTCTTCACCCCACTGTTTTTAGCTAATAAGAAACTGTTATTTATGCTCAAATGCAGTTTTCTCAAATGCTTGTCCTTTGAAATATCTTTCATGATTTTTGTTATACTCAAATACATTTTGTTCTGTTATTGACTTAATATTTTTCTTTAAATCTCCAACCTGTTTTAAACTTACATAGATTTAGCTTTATCGTAAGCAATAATGCTTATGAACCCTTGGGATTGATGTGTTATTTATATTTTTCTAAGACATATTCAAACAAATCTTACAATAAAAAAACTGTCCATACCATCACCTAATAAAGGGTTGGCAAACAACCACACCCATTCAATTATATATTTTCTATGGCTTATTTCAAGCTACAACACAGAGTAGTGGAGAAAGAGACCACATGGCCCACAAGCCTAGAGTATTTATTATTTGGTCCTTTAAGAAAAAAGTTGTCTGGTTCCTGATCTAAAATTATCTCCACGTCATCAATATATATCATAATACATTCTTTAAAATACTGCTTTAGTGCATCTGTGAAGAGGCCAAAGCAAAACCAAACCAAACCGGTTGCCGTTGAGTTGTTTCTGACTCCTAGCGATCCTATAGGGCAGAGTAGAATTGCCCCATCAGGTTTCCAAGGCTGTAATCTTCACCGAAGCAAACTGCCTCATGTTTCTCCAGCAGAATGGCTGTTGGGTTCAAGCGGTTGATCTTTCGGTTGGCAGCCGAGCACTTAACCACTGTGCCACCAGAGCCCCTCTTCAAGAGATAAAAAGAAGATAGCATGCATTAAATCCTTATATTTGCAGAACAGCAAATACTTTACGTCTCTATTCTGGAATTGAAATGATTAATTGTAAATAATTTATGATCTGAGAATTTCGGTGACAAGCCTACTTGAAACGAAAAGCATAGACATCAAGGATAATTTATTTAAATGTAGTTAATATTTGTCTATAAAAATATTTAATGGTACAAAAGTACATAAAGTAAGAAGTAAAATCTCCTGACAAAGAAAACTCCAATCTCACCTACTAAAAACATTTCTCGTATTATCTGCTTAGTCATTTTCTATGCACATACAAGCATAAAAATATATGTTATGTTCTTTAAAATATAACTTCTTTTTTAAAATGAGAAAGTAGGATATCAATATGTACAATGTGCTTTATGTATCTTGGGTATTTTTCTACTGTGTGGAAATCTAAGTAATATGATTAAAATTATAAATTATTTAATATTACTTCAAAGTATTTCTTAGTTATATGGCCATATAATTTAATTTACATACTGTGAAATTCACCCATTGTAAGTGTACCACTCAGTGATTTTTAGTAAATTTATGGAGTTGTATAACTGTCACTACAATCCAATTTTAGAATATTTCTGTTATCCCTGAAAGATTCCTCACGCCCCTTTGCACTTATTCTCCCTTCCTCCCCCCAGCCCCAGGCCACCACTAATCTACCTTCTATTTCTGTAGACTTGCCTTTTCTGGACATTTCACGTAAATGGAATCATATAGTATACGATGTTTTGCATCAGCTTCTTTCACTTCAGCATTTCAAAGTGTTTTTAAGGTAAAAGAAAGACAGGCCTTCAAATAGCCCCTGGTATCTTTATTCTTTGCATAGGATGCTCTAGTTTGAGTCAGTATTTTGTTCCCTTTCCTTTGGAAGTTAGCTTTTGAAGCAAACGATGATACAAGTACCAGGTAACCTTGGCAATTTCTGGAATTCGCTGCTTCCCCAACCTGTTTACAAATGGCACACATGGAAATGTTGACACCGAACAGCACTCTGGGCTGAGTGGACGAGGCTGCTGGGAGCAGCAGGCCAGGGCAGCTCTGGGTCCTACCTGGCCACCTGGAGGGGCGCAGTCTCCTGGTACACCTGTAGCCGTTGTGCCTCATCCCAGTGTACTATGCCGTGCAGGCCAGGTAGCTGTACTGCAAAGCTTGTGATTTGATGTAACAAAACCTTACAAGTGTCCTTATGAATGTTTTACATTGACCCAGCCTGCTCGTGATAACGATGACTAACAGCCTTCTCATAGACAGTCAAAATCAGTGAGGGACGATGTTATTTTTCTCTTTATTATGTCAGCTGATATAGATTTAACTCTTCCTCCCACCTTTTTTTTTTTTTTGACAGAATGTTTTGAGCGGTTTTAGGTTTATACAGAAATTGCACAGAAAGTATAGAGTTCCCGTATTCTCCCCCACGCAGTTTCTCCTATTATCAACGTCTTGCATTCACATGGTACATTTGTTACAACTGATGAACCAGTATTCAAGAATTATTATTAACCAATGTTTATAGTTTACATTAGGCTTCACTCTTTGTGTTGTACAGTTCGATGAATTTTGAAAAATGCATAATTTCAGGCGTTCACCATTACAGTGTCATACAAAACAGTTTCACTGTCCTAAAAGTGCCCTAGGTTCCACCTGCTCATCCTTCCTCCCCTCAAACCTCACCCCCACTGGAGCCCCTGACTGCAAGGATGTTTTTAGTGCCTCTAGGGTGAGTTACGCCTTTCCCAAAATGTCATGCCATTGGAATTACACAGCCTGTAGCCCCTTTCAGTGTGGCTTCTTTCCTGTAGCAATATGCATTTAAGTTCCTCCATGTCTTTTGTAGTTTGATAGCTCATTTCTTTCTATGGCTAAATAATACTCCATTGAATGGATGTTCCTGTTCATTTTTAACAGTCATAAAAAATTCCAGTGCTTCAGAAGCATAGTTTATTTAACCAGTTCATTATTTAGTTTGTTTTCCTTGTATCATTATTACAGTGATAAAATTCATGTTCTATTTGCGTATTTTTGCTTGCTTGTGCAAGCCTATCGGTAGGATAAATTCCTCCAAGCAGACCTGTTGGGTCCCAGGCTGGGCACATTTCAAATTTTGATATCTCTTAACTGAAGTGGCAGGTTAACTAGTGGGATTCTGCCCGTGGCTGATCACGGCACCAGTGAAAGGCCATTGCTGCTAGAGCAGTGGTTCTCACTGGGGGTGCAGGTGGGTGCATGAGTGTCTTTTAGAATGTCCTGGGGGTGGGGGGGCGCTCGAGTAGTCTGACCAGTCTCTCCAAGTGATTTTTGTTGTTGTTGTTTTATAATTATTTTGTTGTGGTGGTGAAAATATACACAACAAAACATATACCATCTCAGCAATTTTTACAGGTACCATTCAGTGACGTTCTTCACGTTGTACAACCGTTCCTGCTATCCTTTTCCAAATCATTTCACCACCATTAACATAAACTCAATACCTCATAAACAAAAACTCCCCCTTTCTCCCTCCCACCTACCCCTGGTAACTACTAATAATCTTTGGCTTCTATATGTATTTGCTTATTTTATAGAAGTATTTGTCCTTTTGCTATTGACATATTTCATTCAGCATGATGATTTCAAGGTTCATCCCTGTGGTGGCACGCATTAGGACTTCATTTCTCTTCATGGCTGAGTGATATTCCATCGTATGTATACACCGCATTTTGTTTCCCCATTCATCTACTGATGGTCATTAGTGAAAAGTGCTGCAATAAACATCAGTGTACAGGTTTCTGTTTGAGTTTCTGCCTTTACTTCTGAGTATGTTCCTAGGATTTCTCCAAGTGATTCCGGTACGGGAACCACTGTACTAGAGTTTGTTTCTGTGGTTTCTACCTAAAAGTTTGAATGTCGCTGTAAGAGTTGTATTTGGCATTCAGCACATCAGGACTATCAGGCTAGGCACCACAGTTTGGGGGTTTCTTCTGCTTAGGCAACTAACTCTAAGGAAAGCAGCCAGGTGAGCAGAAGAAAGGGTCCCTGAAAGCTGATGCTTAAATATCTCTTTTCTGAGGAAAGAGCATACACACAAATCCCTCACACCCTCTTTTTTTGATTATACTTTAGATGAAGTTTTACAGAGCAAACTAGTTTCTCATTAAACAGTTAGTACGCATATTGTTTTATGACATTAGTTAACAACCCCATGACATGTCAACACTCTCCCTTCTTGACCTTGGGTTCCCTTTGACCAGCTTTTCTATACCCTCCTGCCTTCTAGTCCTTGTCCCAGGGCTGGGGTATCCTTTTAGTCTTTTGTTTTATGGGCCTGTGTAATCTTTGGCTTAAGGGCAAACCTCTGGAGTGACTTTATTACTGAGCTAAAAGCGTGTCTGGGGGGCCATACTCTTGGGGTTTCTCCAGTCTTTGTCAGACCAGTAGGTCTGGTCTTTTTTTGTGAGTTAGAATTTTGTTCTACATTTTCCTCCAGCTCTGTCTGGGACCCTCTATTGTGATCCCTGTCAGAGCAGTTGGTGGTGGTAGCTGGGTACCATCTAGTTGTACTGGACTCAGTCTGGTAGAGGCTGTGGTAGATGTCACACTGTCTTTTAAAGAGAGTAGAGTTACCTTCACTGTTTATTTTAACCTATGGAAATGAAGGAGGGATGGGACTGGGGAAGCTGCACACACAGCACCATTTGTGTGTTGTTGCACCATCAAGTAACAAGTGGTGGCCTACAGAACCCTGGATATCAACTTTTTCACTGGAATAAAATACTTCCAGGATATAGTTTCAAGTTATAGGCAGTGGTACTCTGTGAGTTTCAAGGAGAAAAAATCAAAAAAGGAAAAAAGATGTTTCTAGCTGGGTGTAGAAACATTTGCAAAATCAAATAGTAATGATTTAAACTCCTTGAATTACTATGTACTGTGGAATATAAACCCTAGTGGCATAGTGGTTAAGTGCTACGGCTGCTAACCAAAGGGTCGGCAGTTTGAATCTGCCGGGTGCTCCTTGGAAACTCTGTGGTGCAGTTTTACCCTGTCCTATAGGCTCGCTATGAGTCAGAATTGACTCGACGGTGCCGGGTTTGGTTTTTTTTGGTGGAATATAAAAGCAGTCATGGGTCAACTTTAAAATTCTGGTATTTTCATATCTGCTGGAATTTTTTTGCAGTGACTCCCACTTAAAGGTTTATAGTGAATACAATATACCATTTCTACTGATCAAGGTAGGTTCCTTGGTGTTACAAAGCTACTTGGGAATCAGAAGTGTTTACTGGGTAATTTCTTAATGAGTCCTGGCACATGATTCTCATCGTTTTAAGAGGGAGGAATATACCTCGGCAGCATAAAGTCCAGCTGTGAGGCATTTTGGCAGATGTGGAGATGCAGTGCAGCTGCAGAAAAAAACCTCTTCTTTGAAACCTCGTATCTCAAGGTCTACATCAGTTTTTAAGCACATTACACTGCCAGTTCAAATTTTAATATGAGCAGGTATTGGGGGACATTTATCAAGATAGGAAGAAGACAGAGATTGGATGGAATCTATTCACCTGATTGTCCACTTAGTCTCTGCAAATAATTAGTGAGGACAACAGAAGGATCATGAGGGAAGAGAACAAGGTGCTTGGGTACTGCTGTATCATCAGGAACTCTGGAATCCAGGGCAACTGAGATGTAACGTATCCTATGGCATGATCTTCCCTTCCTGAATCAGCAATCCCTTGTTTAATCAGGAAACCATCTTTTTAAAAGGTTCATTTTATTTATTTATTTTTTTATAAAGTAACAAAGTTAACAAAATATAGAAAATAAACGAATAATTGGGAAGATGTTTTCTCGCACAGCTCCCAGCTTCTTATCCTTAATATACCATTGTCCTTCTGGCCTAATACAAATTTGATAAAGGCGTCAGTCCCTCAAACAACATAACCTAATCTTTCAATAAAACAAAAACTGTTGTTGTAGAGTTGATTCCAACTCATGGTGACCCTATAAGTAGTAAGTGCTCAAAACCAAAAAACCCAAACCCAGTGCTGTCGAGTCAATTCCGACTTATAGCAACCATATAGGACAGAGTAGAACTGCCCCATAGAGTTTCCAAGGAGCACCTGGCGGATTCGAACTGCCGAAGATTTGGTTAGCAGCCGTAGCACTTAACCACTACGCCACCAGGGTTTCAGATGTTTATTTTGTTTCCCTAAAGAATTTACTTTCTGTCTTCAAATCAAAGGTTACTGGATCTAACCGGGACACAGGTTAGAAAGACAGTCTGGAGCTTATCAAACAAATCTTGCATATGAACATATACATTCCCTATTCATATTGTCCTAAAGAGCCAAGGCATATTCTAAGTGTTACTACTCCAAACTAGGATCCAGAAGAACCTAGGTCATACAGTCTTATCACTCCCATTTAACTGTTGAAAATATATAACTATTACAATGTGGTAAAAACTGGTTTTATATTGTTTTATATTCATTGTCTAATGATTTATTGATATTTTAATAGAAAAAAGAGAACAGCAATTTTTCAGGAAATAGCTAGGTTTTTTTAATCTAAAAGAAATATTTAAGAATAAAATTCTTATATATATATATATATATATACTAAAAATGATGGCCTATGAGTAATAACAGCTATTAACTTATTCCAGTGTGCATATATTACAAACAGTATTGGTGGCATAGTGGTTAAGAGCTTGGCAGCTGACCAAAAAGCTGATGGTTCAAATCCACCTGCCGCTCCTTGGAAATCCTATGGGGCAGTTCTATTCTGACAAGTCAGAACCAACTTGAGTGCACCTAACAATACCACCAACATTGTGAGAAGTACTGAATTAAAGTAAAAAAGAAGATGCATATAGAGAGAAAAAAAAGTCAGATGCCACAGCGCATTTGAAATCAGAATGTCAAAACTCAAATGTTTGCAAGAAAAAGAAATAAAGGGCACCGAAATTGGTAAGAAGCAAAACTATCCCTGTTTGCAAATGGTGTGATACTATACATAGAGAATCCAAAAGCCTCCACAAGAAAACTACCTGAACTAACAGGAAAATTCGGCACAGTAGCAAGATACAAGGTAAACATACAAAAATCAGTTGGATTTCTATACGCCAATAAAGAGAAATATGAAAAGGAAATCGGGAAAGCAGTATCGTTTATAATAGCCCTTAAAAAAATAAAATACTCAGGAATAAATCTAACCAGGGGCATAATAAGCCTATACAAAGAATATTACAAAACACTACTGCAAAAAAGCAAATGACACCTACATAAATGAAAAAACATACCATGCTCATGGATAGGTAGACTCAACATTGTGAAAATGTCAGTTCTACCCAAAGCAATTTGCAAACACAAGCAATTGCTGACCAAATACCAACAGCATTCTTTAACGAGGTGGAAAAACTAAGCATTATATGGAAAGGAAAGAGGCTCCGGATAAGTAAAGCACTATTGAAGAAAAAGAATAACGTAGGAGGATTCTCACTACCTGACCTCAGAACCTACTCTACAGCTACAGCAGTCAAAACAGCCTGGTACTGATACAATGACAGACACATTCACCAATGGAACAGAACTGAGAACCCAGGCGTAAACCCATCCACCTTCAGTTACGTGATCTTCAACAGAGGCCCCAAGTTCATTAAATGGGAAAAGGCAATCTTTTTAACAAATGGTGCTGACAAAAATGAATGTCCATCTGTAAAAAAATGAAACAGGACCCATACCTCACACCATATACCAAAACTAATTCAAAGTGGATCAAAGACCTAAATATAAAACCAAAAACTATAAATATCATAGAAGAAAAAATAGGGTCAAAGCTAGAAGCCCTAATACACGGCATAAATAGGATACAAACCATAACTAACAATACATAAACATCAGAAGATAGACTAGATAACTGGGGTCTTCTAAAAATTAAACACTTATGCTCATCAAAAGACTTCACCAAAAGAATAAAAAGAGAACATAACAGACTGGGAAAAAATTTTTGGCTATGACAAATCTGACAGAGGTCTAATCTCTAAAATCTACAGGAAAATCCAACACCTCTACAACAAAAAGACAAATAATCCAGTTAAAAAATGGGTAAAGAATATGAACAGACACTCCACCAAAGAAGACATTCAAGCAGCTAACCATCGAATGAGGAAATGCTCTTGATCACTAGCCATTAGAGAAATGCAAATCAAAACCACAATGAGATACCATCTCACCCCTAAATTACAGGCATTAATTAAAAAAACAAAAAAACAAATGTTGGAGAGGTTGTAGAGAGATTGAAACTCTTATGCACTGCTGGTGGAAATGCAAAAAATGATACAACCACTTTGAATACGATACGGTGCTTCCTTAAAAAGCTAGAAATAGAAACACCATATGATCCAGCAATCTCACTCCTAGGAACAAATCCTAGGGAAATAAGAGACATCACATGAATAGACATAAGCAGACCCATGTTCATCACAGCCTTATTCACAGTAGCAAAAAGATGGAAACAACCTAAGTTCCCATCAACAATTGAATGGATAAACTATGGTACGTAGATACAACGGAATACTATACAACAATAAAGAACAATGATGAATCTGTGAAGCATCTCACAATGTGGATGAAGCTGGAGGGCATTATACTGAGTGAAATAAGTCAGTCACAAAAGGACAAATACCATAGGAGACCACTCTTATAAAAACTCCTGAAAAAGTTTATACACAGAAAGAAACAATCTTGGATGTTACTAGAGAGGGGAGAGGTGGAGAAGGAAAAACACTAACTAGACAGTAGTTAAGTGGTGACTTTGGTGAAGAGTAAGACAGTACACAAAACCAGGGAAATCAGAACAATTTGACCAAGGCAAGATCATGGAAGCTTCGTAGACACATTTGAACTCCCTGAAGGATCGAATTATTGGGCTGATGGCTGGGCACCATGCTCCTGGGGAACATCGAGCTCAACGGGCACAACATAGTTTAAAAGAAAATGTTCTACATCCTATTTTGGTGAGTAACAACTGGGGTCTTAAAAGCTTGTGAGTGACCATCTAAGATACCCCATTGGTCCCACCCTGTCTGGAGCAAGGGAGAATGAAGAAAACCAAAGACACAAGGAAGATTAGTCCAAAAGACTAACGGACCACATCAACCACAGCCTCCACCAGACTGGGTCCAGCACAACGAGATGGTACCTGGATACCACCACCGGCTGCTCTAACAGGAATCACAATAGAGGGTCCCACACAAAGCTAGAGAAAAATGTGGAACAAAATTCTAATTCACAAAAAAAGATCAGACTTGCTGGTCTGACAGAGACTGGAGAAACCCCTGGAGTATGGCCCTGGACACCCTTTTAATTCAGTACCGAAATCACTTCTGAGGTTCACCCTTCAGCCAAAGATGAAACAGGCCCATAAAACAAAATGAGACAAAATGATCACACCAGCTCAGGGGCAAGGACAAGAAGGCAGGAGGGGACAGGAAAGGTGGTAATGGGGAACCCAAGGTCGAGATGGGGAGAGTGTTGACATGTCATGGGGTTGGCAACCAGTGTCACAAAACAATATGTGTATTAATTGTTTAATGAGAAACTAATTTGCTCTGTAAACGTTCATCTAAAGTACGATTAAAAAAAAAAGAAAAGCACACACACACAAAAAAAACCTTCAAAGGTTTGTTATACGTATTCATTGGTGATTTAAAGGACGAGGGAGCCTTGCTTTCTAAAATGTGTAAGTGTTCATTGACAAATCACTATGCTGTCAGCCTGGGTTCCAGAAAGCGAATAATCTCATTCCTATACCAGCTCTACGATTGTGCATTTCTTAGCTAGGAGCCAAGTGTCAGTTTGTGTTTCATAGCCCAGGCTATATAACATCTCCATTTTCATTTGTCTGTATAGACAAAAATGTTGGTTGCCAAAGACACGCTGCATATTGAATTATCCATTTATCCATTTCAGTCACTGTTACCAGGAGGCTATCGTGCACCCACTGTGTTCTAGGCATTGAAAGGAGTGGTGATGATGATAATTAAACAAAATAGCAAACAAAGAAGTGGCAGGCATATTTCTTGCCCTTTCAGAGCTTACAGTTTTGCTTGGGAAGCAAGATTTTATAAAATAAGACAAGCACTTCAGTTGAGGTTATCAAAACGAGAGTTTTTGGTGTATTTTCCCTCAGAAAGAAAAAAGTAGTATCAGTGTCAAAGCAGATAGTTGCAAAGTGATGGTCTAAAACTTTAAAAGTTTCCTTGTAGTAGCAAAAACTTCCCAGGAAATGAGCAGTTTATAAATAGTTTCAGATCTTTCTGGAAATATACTGAGAAACTGACAGAAAAAGAATCTGTGTAGCTTTTGACAAGAGCCACCCAAAGGAGATCTAAAAAAAATCCAATGGAGTTGTCTATGGATTATGCACCTATTATCACAGACATTCACACAAAATAATTGTTAGATGGTGACAGGATTACAACCACAACCAGAAAGTGAGGTACAGCTACTGAAATTCTAAAGCGCTCTCTTGGGATGAACTAGCCTTATGATAACAGAAGAAGGAAGGCTGTGGAAGAGACATAGATTCTGGTAAGGCAGAGAATTCTCTAACAAACACTAAGCATGACCTTCTAGCCTATGGGTTTTATTTTTCAGTGTCAGAGCTGTTTTTGAATCAAACAAATTTTTCAGAATTTGTGATGTCAACAGTTGCCAGTGGAAAAGACTGAGATTTTAGAGGACTGTGTCTTTAATGCAGCCCTGGTGGCGCAGAGGTTAAAAGCTACAGTGAGCTACAGCTACCAACCAAAAGGTCAGTGGTGTGAATCCACCAGCAGCTCCTTGGAAACCCTGCGAGGCAGTTCTGCTCTGCCCTATGGGTCACCAAGAGTCGGAATGGAGTGGGCAGCAACGGGTTTGGTTTTGGTTTGGTATATCTTTAATAGAGTCCTTGGGTAGTGCAGTTAATGTGCAAGTCCACCCAGAGGCACCTTAGAAGAAAGGCCTGGCCACCTACTTCTGAAAAAATCAGCCATGGAAAACCTTGTGTAACACAGTTCTGTCCTGACACACATGGGGTCTTCATGAGTTAGAATCAGTTGACCCCCTGGCAACTGTTTAACTGCTCATACCTTCCATATGTCTCAACAGTGTGACTGATGTGAGGGGTTTCAGGGACCGCTCCCTCTCTCCAATTAACTCTCAGACCTGAGGATAAAAGCTCTCATTATTAGCGATTTCTGTGTGGTGAACATTATTCTTCCCTTTTGTCTCTTTTGGAAGATGGAAGAATCTCGGAGAATGATAGAACCCTATGCCTTGGACATCTTAGGTCAGTGGTTATTAGATGGCTTTCCTGTTGGATGAAAGACATGGGAAAATTTGAGGCTGTTAGGGAGTACGGAAGGGGGAAGGGAAAAGAAAGGGTGCAGGAACGGAGTCAGGGTCCCGGAAGACAACGCTGTGGGTTCTGCTGAATGAAACACGGGATTTGTGTACAACGAAGCGAGAGCTAAGAAATCTTTACTTTGTATAGGAAATACCTTCTGTTCTGCCTCACTGGCATATTATGGTGGTAGGAGCAGCTCAGTGCTTGACTACTAACCCAAAGGTTGGCAGTTGGAAATCACCCAGGGGTGTCTCGGAAGAAAGGCTGGCGATCTGCTCCTGGAAGATCAAAGCCTTGAAGACCCTATGGAGCAGCTCTACACGGGGTCGTCACGAAATGGAATCAACTTAACAGAAACTGGTTTGATTTTTCGTTTTTAATAATGAAATAATAACAATAGTAATAAACCTTTAAAATTCCCTGATTATTGCTGAAAATATGATTCTGACATTGTGATACTAGATACATTCTTATCAATACCAACTTCCATTTAAATCTAGGTCAGAAAATGTAACCACGGGGCGGGGGGGGGGGGGCGGAGGGAATAAATCCATGAGACTGCTGTTCAGCAAGGTCACAGAGCAAAATAGTTTCCAGCCCTGAGAGCCCGTGATTTCCTTCCTGTTCTTTTCATCTTTATCCATTCTGCATCCCACTATCTTGTCGCTAACCCCCACTCCCCCTCACCCCCACCCTCCACCCTTTCTCAGTAAGGATATTTCCTGTTCCGGACTTGAGGCCCTTGCCTCTGTTTTGGTCGTGGCTTCTGCACTTGTGTAGCAACTTTTAAATCCCCATCTTTTTTAGCAGCTGCAGCCAGACCAACATATGAGTCAGTGGGAGGGGTTTAGAGGAACTGGCTCGGCTCTCCAGGGAGCAGTAACCTTTTGCAGCCGGACAAATAGAACAGTTAAAGCCCAATGACTGCAAAAGCTGTCTCTGTACATATGATAGCAACTGCAATTTTCCCAAGGTCTACTAAGAGTTTTTTTTTCATGGGGAGTCAGGTTTCTGCCTATAGAGAGACACATTCCCGAAGGCTTAACTCTGACCTCATACCTAAAGTGAACACAAAATAAAATCTGGAGACAGCTGGGAACTGATAAAGGCAGGAGGAAGAAATTTGGGGATAGGAAAGTGAAAAGGTCTTATTAAGTGTTATTACTGCGTTCTGCGGCCTGTATACCCTACATACCAAGTAGTTAAGTGAAGCTAATCTTTCCTTTTTTTTCAGTTGTTCAGGCACCCAGATCTTTCTCTTTACAATTCTCACGTGATTCTCAAAGAGTGGTTTTCATACCCAGTGGTCCTTGAGGACCACCTAGGGCGGTGGGTACTTTTAACTCAACCTTATTCACAGGCTCGTTCTCCAGCAGTTGCAGTTGTCTGCATGTCATTAGATGAGGGCGTGCTGTGTCTGCAATTTCTGAAAACCTAATTGCTGATATTCAACTTTTTAACATACAAAATGTCAATTTCATCAACCGAATATTAAAAACAAAATAAAGACAGGAGTGGGTGGTCAATTCCCGCAGGTCACCGATAGATGACTCCTTCTCTCTCTGGTTCCTTGTGTTGCTCCCCTTGTACCTTTTGATTTCTTCTTCACTCTTATCATAAAACGAAAAGAGCAAGGGGGTCTTGTGTGGAAGTGATGAGTCGTGGAAGAATTTCCGGTGACAAATAGGAATAGCTGACTCTGAAAATTCAGATACTTTTTTTGATCGGCATTTTGCTAAGATAAAGTCTCACAATCAGGAAAGCCTGCGTACGCTGAAACAAGTAAGATAGTATCTTTGTTAACATAGCCAAAAAAAAAAAAAAAAAAAACCCAGCTGCTGGGACTTCAGCTTATGGTGTCTGCTCCAACGGGTTTTCAGTGGTTGATATTTCAGAAGTAGATCTTGGTGGACTTGCACCACCAACCTTTTGGTTAGCAGTGAGCGTATTAACAGTTTGTACCACACAGGGACTCTGTTAACAAAGCAGAAAGTGGAATTAGAGGCCAATGGGAAATTAGGAGCCATAGTCACAGTGAAGCTGGAAAGTTTTACTAATGATCTAAGGGACCAGTCAGGGTCCTTAGTTGCAAATAACAGAAAACCTCTGTCCAATATAGACAGAAAAATAATTTGTTGGAAGTATATTTAGAGTTTCTCACAAATTGGCCAGAGGGCTAGAGATCAGATTCAGAAAGGAGTTGGGACCAGGGGAGGTAAGCAGCTGAGGACACAGCTGAGATCATGCCATTGGAGCAGCCTGCTTAGAACCGGTCACTGTTCCTGCTTGCCGTGACTCTGATGCCCCGGACACTTGCCACCAACCACACCACTGGCCCCTGGCCTCCGGCCTCTGCTAGGGTGGCCAGGAATACTCTCCGATTAATTCAGAGTCCTGGCATCATTCTCCCCAGAATCCAAGTTTCCTTCAAGAACGTCTGCCTGGCTGAGCCCAGGCCATGTGCCGTCGTCCAAAGGGCTAGGGATGGTGCCTGACCGACGGGGGCAGGGTCAGAAGGTGGACATTTTCGTTTTCCACTTCAATGTTATGCATCTATTTGTCCTTCAGTAATGACAAGAAGCCCCCTCTCTCGCCCCGCTGGAGGTAAGGACATCCGCCCCCTTGCACTGTTATGATACTTTATATATTTATCTTACTGTATTGCTCTATTTATAACTTACACGTCTGTTTCCTCCCATTCGACTGTGAACTTACAGAGAAGAGGGATTGTATTGTGTTTGTAGCCTCACACCTTGGGTAACACCTGGCGTGGAGTAGGTGCTTAAAATACATGAGTTGAATAATCTAAATTATACTTCAGTGACGATACCACAGATAAGGCTACAACGACAGTAATAACAGAACAATAATAGGAACAAGTATTGATGGAGCGCTTGTTACGTACCAGACATGTTCTCATTTTTCCTTATAACATTCCTATGAAGCAGTTACCGTTATTTGCTTCATTTTATGAATGAGAAATTAAGTCTCAGGTTAAATAACTTGGCCTAGTTTGCATAATGGCCAGAGGTTTCAGCTGGGGCAGCCTGCCTTGAGAGCACATCATCAGAACGGCAGTGACCCCTGCAGGTGAATCAGAGAGAAGAGGGAAGTGGTACAGTCTCAGAGAACAGATGACTAGGTTGCCGTTCTCTGTCCTTGGAAAGCCTGGTAGTGCAGTGGTTAAGTGCTACAGCTGCTAACCAAAAGGTCAGCTGTTCCACCAGGCCGCCTTGGAAACTCTAGGGAGTCGCTATGATTTCAACTGAGTCCGACTCTACAGTAACGGTCTTTTCTGGTTTATTCTCTATTCTTAGGAGCACTCGTGGCACAGTGGATAAAACGCTCGGCAGCAAACCTAAAGGGCTGCGGTTTGAACCCACCAGCCACTCTGTAGGAGAAGAGTGTGGCAGTCTGCTTCTGTAAAGATTACAGCCTTGGAAACCCTATGGCACAGTTCTACTCTGCCCTATAGGGTGACTATGAGTTGGAATCCACTCAGTGGCAATGGATTTGGTTTGGTTTTGAGTCATTTTCTATTCTTAGGTGTTCACGTGGAGTGGATGGTATTCATTTGATGGCCCACAAGCCAGGGAAGAGTTTTATTTTTACTAATATAAATGAGATCTACTTTTGGATTTGATATTACCCTAAAGGAACTGGTATTTCATAGTAACTTGACTAATAAAACATTCCTTACTCGTAGCATTCTTTGCTATTTACTTCATAACATAAGCAAGTAAGATAAGTATAAACAAATGCATACAAGTATAGGATACTCAGATGACAATTTTAATTTAGTATCATCACACATCAAAATTTTTGCTTTTCTTATTTAGTTAACAAATGTCATCAAATGAAACTTCATATTTTACCATAAAATTTAAGAATTTTGAATGATTCTTTTTTCTTCTCTAAAATCAGTTAGGATTACTGCTTTTGAAAATGACTCTTGCCTAAAGACAAGCAAGCTTATGGTGTACAATAGCAGTTGTCCACATATTTTTATTTGCATAAAGGCACATATTCTTATTTTTTAAAGTGAGTTACATCTGAGAGAGAGCACATGCCTTCTTGAAATTCAGAAATGATAAAAACACGATTGGAGAAATGTTTCTGGAAAACGGTAATATGCCTGGATGTCTGGTACTCCAAGTGTGAAGATGCTGACTTATGATGAGTAAGCTCAGAAGAGAGATTGGTTCCTGGGAAATATCGATACAGCTTTTCTCTATGGTACTTAAGAAAACAGAACTGAATGAATCTACAAAGAGTTACCAGCCTGAAATTGAGAGATTGCTTTATATCTAAATAACCGATTGTTAGAGAGTATATTCTGTTATGTCATCTTTTAGTTCCTAAAGGTTGAAGTGTTACCACAGAAACATGCAGAATTCATACCTGTAACTGGATTCTTCTACATACATCTGTTTGTACAGCTTGGTTATTCCTGAGGGGTAAATTCTTAGATGTGGACTTAGTTAATGTATAAAGTTCAAGTAAATGGACAAATAGTTAATGGAGACCTAGAGGAATGCTTTGAATTTAAGTGGGCTCAAGGGAAAGATTCTGTAGGTTATGGAAGACTGAGCATGTTTTAGTAGACAGAAGAGGGACAATGGAGAAGGAAACAAGCAGAGAGATGAGAGAGGCAGGAGATTGTTAATGGGGTTATTGGATGGTGATTGTTAAAGAGGCTGCTGATTGCCGAGAAGGAAAAAGATCAGGCTCAATATGGAAGAGGATGAAGGTGGAAGTAAGAGTAAGGTAGCCAGAGGGGAAATACAAAGATCAAAACCTTGAAGGTGGAGAGGTTCTAAGAGATGATAGAATACAAGGAGGCTGAAATGGGCTGAAGTTGTAGTTTGACATTGAGAAGGTCAAGAAAATTGTTCTGGCAGCCATTGGGCTGTAGTAGATAAACTGTTTCAGCTGTTAAACTTATTAAAGAATTGGGGAATACATCCAGGAGGTCACTGAATGACGGTGATAAAAATGTAGGAAGGTCATAAACAATTTAGTGTACCTCAAAAGGGGCTGCTGAGAGCTTGTGATAGGACACGAGTTTGCAAGGGGCAGTGGGGAGTGCGTAATGCTGACTCCTCCAGTCCACTGAGTTAAGAGACAAGGAAGAGAGCAGCTTCTGCTGGAAATAAAACTGGGAGTGAGTATCGAATAGGAAATTTGAGATTTCCAATAAGGTCAGGAGAAAGTGCATTTGTATTTTTTTTGGACTTTTTTTTTTTAAGTAAGGTGTAACAACCATGTGTGGTGGGTATCATGCTAGATGGTGGACTTTCAGAGATTTAAAACTGTGCTGTCAGGAAAAATGGATTGACTTTGAAGTGAGCTGTTAACTTTAGAAGATGACATCATCGCCACTAGCTCTGTGGCCCTGAGCTAATTCTTAGCCTTCCTAACACTCAGTTTCCTCATCTATAAAATAAGAATACTAATAATGTACCTCACAGAGTTGTCGTGATATAATCTGAGTCTATTCTAGTGCTGTCTGATAGTTATTACTATTATTATTGTTCTTGTTATTATTTTGGTTTCCAATCTATCTCATCACCCATCAGGGCAGATGACTTGTATATAACTAAAAATAAACTAGTAGAAAGATTGAGGTTAAGTGCCCCTTGACAATCTTATCTGGGAACTCTGGCACTGGGTTAGAATTTAATGAGCCCTGGGCATTTTTTTTGGGCAAGGATATTTTTTCACCAAATTGAAATACGAGACAGAACACAGGTGGGTGACCTTAACACCACTGCAGTACGTATGTAGACTTGGGTCATGGGTGCAGCCTGGGAGCAAGGCCCAGGGTCCCTGTTGGGAGCATGCTATGGTAGAAGAAGTGATCACGTTAGGAATCAGAGAAACCATCTCTCTGAGGTTCAATTTCTTTATTTAATGGAAAAATAGGAAAACTTCCCTTGTCCTCTTTGGTTATTGTGAAAACTGCATGAAGTAATATAAGAGAAAGTGCTTTGACAACTGTGAAGGTTTTTGTCTTGGCTTCCCAGGGCTGCTATAACAAAACGCCATGAAGCAGGCGGCTTTAAAGAACAGAAATTTATTGTCTCGTAGTTCTGGAGATTACCAGTTCCAGTTCAAGGCATCAGCAGTGTCATGCTCTCTCTCTGTTGGCTCTAGGGAAAGGTCCTTCTTCGCTGTCTCCTTCAGCTTCTGAGAGCTCTGGGCATTTCTTGGTGTTCTTTGGCTTGTGGATGGATCCTTGTCTGGCGTCTCACTGTGTGACTCTGTTTTTGCGTCTGTGCTCCCAGTGTGTAAGACCCCACTCAGGAGGGATCTGGATTTGGACCCAGTCTACTCTTGTGTGACCTCGTTTCATTTAACTGATAACAAAAGAAGAACTCTATTTCCAAACAAAGACACATTCACAGGTGCAGGGGTTAGGACTTCAGCATATCTTTTTGAAGGACATAACTGAATCCCTAACAGTGTATATGTTTGAGATGTTATGCTTATAAATAGCGGCGGGCAGAATCTCCAGAGACCGCTGTTCACATCACCCTGAAAAGACAGGAAGAAAATGTTGGACTACTCTCTAGAGATTAAATCCAAGAGTAAAAACACACGCACACACACGAAACAAACAACAACAACAAAACGAACCCTCCAGTATAATAGTAACATTTGTGAATCATTAAGATTAATGAAAAGACAGAAAATTTGTAACTCTGAGGAGAGCGTTTGCCTGGTACCTTCTAGCGTTATCTTGTCAGTCACTGTGAAATACTTTGCTTAGTAACCAATATCGTAATATGATGAAATGTGACATTTTTCTAAGCTATTCTTGCATTCTTAAAGAAAAAAAAGTTCCTTTTTTTATTTGGAAGACTATCAGAAAATGAGGATTTCTTGCCCTGTTAATATTGTTATTCAGAATTGCGTGGCTCATCTTTGTAACCAGTTTGCATCTGAAGCAGGTGCTCTTCATCTCCGTTGCTTGTATGTTGTCAGGTGGCACCCAGCTCTGTTTCATTTAGCCTCCGAATGATTGGTTGGAACTAAAGTTCTTTAAGATCTAGCCCCCTTAAACCATGGTAGTAACAGATAAAAGTAATTAATTGGAAGGGATTGATTCCTTAGGAAATATGGACCATGTAAGACCAGAGGTAAGAGATCAGTATTCCCAATAATATGTTGTGTGTGTAACTATGGGCCCGCCCCCATTCTTGCAGCTTTACAAGTTTTGACTGTTTAAAATCCTTATAACAACCCTACGAGCAAGCTTCTTGTTATCGCTACCCTATTAATGTGAGAGGACTGAAATATGGAGAGGTAAAGTCACTTGTTCAAGGTCTCCATACAGGCAGTGGCAGAGTTTGGTCTAGACCGCAGGCAGGTTAGCTTTAAGTGCTAAGATACACATCTTTTCACTTTTGAAAAAGAAAGAGCAAGAGAAGTGTTAAAATGAAGTGAATGAATGATTAAATAAATCTATTAAAGGCCGGAAAAGAATAATATTTAATCATCAAATTTTAGAACATGATGAATAAGAGTACATTTTGAAACTTGAAAAAAGCAAATTGACCACAATAGTTGGAAACGTGTTTGATAAACTTATGCAACTTGATAACCCAAGAGGTAATTCTCGCTGAAAACCTTTACCCTTAAAAAAAATACAGTTAAATAAATGCACATTTGAGTATTCTTGTTCTTGAGAGGTACATTCTCAACTTTTTAGGTTCATTTCAGGGTGTTTCATATAACCGTTTATCTGTGGTACTGTTGACAGAAATGTCCTGGGCTGTAGGGGACTTTTTTATGTTCTGACTTGTGGGAACTGGTTAACTCCCTTCTCTGGGTTTGACTTTATTCTCGTATCTTTGTTTCCACATGCAGCTTTCTACCAGTTTTCCCAGATCATCCCCATACTTTGCTAGTTATTCAAAGAAACACAAAATAAACTGCCTGCCCCCCCGCCCCCATTTGCTTTAGAGATTGAATTTGGGTGGCAACAATACAACAATGAAATGGAACAAGGCTATTGTGTCTGCCGAGAGGAAAGAGGCTCAGGGTGTCAGTGGTCTGTGTAATAACTGTGAGTTTACTATTACTTATAAAGTGGTTAAGGGAAACTTTTCATTATGAAAATAGCATGATAAATTTTTAGATCCTTGGACCTGTCTTTGCGAAATCGTTTAGTTCTAAATTGTTGAAATGTAATATTTGATCTTTCATTTAAAAGTATAGGTACTAACTTAGTGTCATCTATAGCTGTGAGTTTTTATGAGACATTCATTGCGTTTCAAATTGGTTTAAAAGGAACGATTACTTCTATTTTTAATCTTTTAAAAGTTAATTCAATTTATTTTCTTTGACTTTTTTAACTTAGTCGTTTTTAACTAATGTTTAAAAAAATTATATTTCCAGACCCAGAAGCTATGCTCTGTCATTATTTTGTAAACCACTTTAGCCAAAGAAGGAATCAAATGAGGAATGTGATCATTCAAAAGTTTTCAGGGACAGGTACAGTAGTAAACACGCATTGTAGTTACTCCTGTGGCTTTCCTGCTTTAGTTGCCATTGACAGGAATGGATTTCTCAGTCATACAGTTTAGAAATAGCAAATTGCCAATTCTAAATACTCCTTATTGAGATGTGCTACTTGAGCCCAACAGTGTGGTGTTTTGTTGAGAGATCTCAAACCTGTGATGTCCTGGATGATGGCTGCACGTTTGCTAGATGATATGGGGGAAAGTGGAGCAGAGGTTTCTCCCCTTCTGTGGCGATAAAAGGCACAGGTTTCCAACTGCCCCGGGAAATGGACTGTGGCCTGGCCTCAGGGGAAGTCTTGGCTCTCTCACCGTGTTGCATTCTCTCAGGCATAGTCGGTCCCAGCACAAGAGAAAAACACCCTTATTGGCACATGAAGGCACAAAGACGCTTTCACAAATGCCATCTTTGACAGCTTCTGAAGGGGCTTTTCAGCTGTCGTTGTGACCCCTGCTGGGCTAAACATATGTTTAAAATGTGGAGGAATGGTCAGGTTTAGAGGCTTTGCAGCTACTTGGTATTATTCCTGGCTCGGTTTTCCACTTGCCTTGCCAATATTCTAATCTTGTGGGGTTGCAGCTGTCACACAGTCATAGAAGTCTTGATTTGGTTGGTATTTCTGAGTTCCTGAAGATTCCACCACTGCTGCCAGAAATCTCCTCTCTCTTTCTCGTTCTTGCTGTCACTTTTGCTTAATTATGTTCTGTAAGTTTATGGAGGCCAGCTCTGTTAGCGTTGCCTGTATGGTGCCCCCACGGGGCCCTGGGCAGAGGAGCTCTTAATGAATGGCTTAGATGCCACGCATCAGTGTTTTTCTAATCCCCGCCATTGCTTCTTGCTAAAAAGGACTCTGAGTTAACCTCAGTGATTGTATTTTTTTAGTAATGCTGATGTAAATTGATTATGAGAAGGAAAGCATTCGTGATATTTAATCCTGGCAGCTTTTTAGTCAGGAATCTGCCATGTTTATTTGAAAGAGCTCTTATTTCCCACTGGCCTCAGTCTCTGAATGAAGCAATCCAGCTTTGTCAGGATAAAGTAAAATAGTGAAGGTGACAAATATTTTGGTGAGTCTAACATTTTGGTTGGTCTTTTTAAAGTGTCTGTGGTGTATTCAATTATGACGCTTTTAAGTAACAGCAACTGAGAGAAAGGGGAGAAGTGAGGATGGGAAAATAACATGTATCTCTTCCCAGAACCATGTTTGGGTGTTTATATGCTTTTTATAAATTAATCCTGGAAAAAGTCCTGTGATGTAGTTATTTTGCTTCTATTTAAAAAATGGTGAAATGATGCTGAGTGAAATAAGTCAGTCGCCAAAGAACCAGTATTGTATGACCTCACTTATATAAAGTAACAAGAATAGGGAAAAGTATAGAGACCAAGGTTTATTAATGGTTTCCAGAGGCAGGAGGAAGGGAGAGAAAAGAAGCCATTGTCCAGGAAGCAGTGAGTTTATTGTGATGGGATTTGGCATTGATTAAGGGTAATGACTGCACAGCTGATTAATGTAACTGATGACACTAAGCTGTACACCTGAAAAATATTGAATTGGCAAATGTTGTGTTTTATGTATATTTTTCAACAACTACAAAAATAGAGCAGTTGCTGATGCTGCCTGTGTGCAACCAAATACCTGGCAGGATTTGTGTTCTTGGTTTGGGTGTTTAGGGTCATGGTTTCATGGGTCATCCGAGTTGATTGGCTGAATACTGTTTTTACTGTTCTACCTCCTAGTTCATTGGCTAGGGTCTTAAAAGCTTGCAAGCAGCCATCCAAGGTACAATTGGTCTCTTCTCCTGGAGCAGCAGAGGAAGAAGGAGAGTCAGGATCAGAGGAGGAAATGGAATGCGTGTGTAATTGCCTCCATGAACAACTACCTCCTTTGCCATGAGACCAGAACTGAGTGGTGCCTAGCAACCATTACTGAACATTTTGATCAAAGATTCTATAGAAGAATTCTGATCAAAAGGGGGAAGGTGTAGAACAGGATTTCAAATTCTCATTGACTCCAGACTTTCTGGAACCATGGAGGCTGGATGAACCCCTGAAACTATTGCCCTGAGATAATTTCTAAACTGTAAAGTGAAACTATCCCTTGAAGTCTTTTTAAAACCAAATAAGAGTTTAACTTAACTAGAAAAGACTGTCCGCGTTGAGTATTGTTTTCCTTTAAAGAATTATCTATATGAGATCTAATTGACAATAGCAACAGGAAGATTAGATGAGAAGTTTAGGGACAGTGAGTTTATGTTAATGGTAGAGGAATAATTTGGAAAAGGATAGTAAGAATAGTTGTGTAACTTGAAGAAGGCAATCAATGTCACTGAATTGTACATTTAGAAATTGTTGAGTTGGCATATGTTTTTCTGTGTATATTTTCACCAAAAAATGAATTATTTAAAAAGTGGTGAAACAGAGACTCAGAGGGCTAAGTAATATATCCTAGGATACATATTTGATAAGTGGTAGAAAAAATTCAGATCCAGATGGGTCTGACTCCAAGGCCAATGCTCTTATACTTGAAAATACTGTCTCCAAGGTTAATTCACACTTGCTTTTGTAAATGTATTAATATATGTGTGTTGATTTTTTGAAGGCTATTTAGTTTCCCTGTTAAGATGTGGTAAACCTGTTGGCCAAAATTATTACCTACTTTATGGTATGTAAATATAAATTAATGAGGCTTATTTTCTAAGTGTCCTTTTTCTACTTGTGTCAAATAAGAAATACCTCCTATTATCAGTTATCTTGGGAAGTTCTGGAATTATACTAAAACCTTGTCACTGGTTGTGACATTTTAGCAAGTTCTCCTTGGGAATTGCTTTCAGAGCAGATTTATAAGTCAGCCATGAAGGTCATGGTACTAGTGCTAAGTGCTCTAGATGATCCGTGTTCTCTAGGAGAGTACAAGTACAAAAAACATTCTAGGTGGAGACCTGGACAAGCATGCTGTGATCTTCTAGACAAGTCAGCCTGGCTATAGCAGAGAGTGCTAGAAAGCAGTAGACCTGGAGCAAGAAGTGTGGTAGAATAACACTGTAATTAGGAACATGCACTTAGGTGACAATAGATTTGGGTGAATCCCATCTCTGTCACTTAGTACCTATGAGACTTTAAGCAATTATTTGACATCTCTGATTCTCCATTTCATTGATTTAAAAATGAGGATTACAATTCTGGCTCCCACTCTTTCAGTTTGATAATAAATGATAGGAATGTACTTATAGTGCTTTAGCACAGCAAAAACACCAATAAAGTATAGCTATCATTTCCCAAGACTAACAATGGAAGGTTTTCTATGCTATGCTAAGGGGTTTACATGTTTTTCTGCGGTCTTCGAAAACAATATAACCAGTAAGCAGCATACTAGATTGAGATTTTCATAAAAGAGTACTGTGGAGGATGGATGGAAAGGTGAGACTAGAGCCACAGAGCAGGCTTCAGGAGCAATGTAAGAAATAACAAGTTATTGCAGGAGTGAAGAGCAAATGACAAGTAACCGACAATAAACAGAAAGGTGAATATATCACAAGGTTACTGGCCATGGACTATTCGATGTAAGAAAGAAGAAACAAGGATAATTTCTAGGTTTTTGAACCTAGTGACCGGGTGATATCAATATCCAAGTGAACAAATCTAAGAGTAAGTAGGTTTTAGGACAAAATATTATTTTTGAGATGTGTTTGAAATAGCAAGGTGATAGCACATTACCTAATGCCCGGCATCTAATGGAAAGCTCAGTAAATATTTGGTAAATGAACAAGGAAATAAATTTGTGAGCTATTTTATTGTTGTTGTTAGGTGCTGTTAGTCGATTCTGACTCATAGTGACCCTATGTACAACAGAAGGAAACACTGCCTGGTCCTGCACAATTCTCACAATCGTTGTTATACTTGAACCCATTGTTGTAACTGCAGTGTCAATCCATCTCACTGAGGGTCTTCTTCTTTTTTGTTGACCCTCCACTTTACCAAGCATGATGTCCTTCTCCAGGGACTGATCCCTCCTGATAACATGTCCAAATGATGTGAGATGAAGTCTCATCATCCTTGCTTCTGATGAGCATTCTGGCTGTACTTCTTCCACAACAGATTTGTTCATTCTTCTGGCAATCCATGTTGTATTCAATAGTCTTCACCAACATCATAATTCAAAGGCATCAATTCTTCTTTGGTCTTCCTTATTCATTGTCCTCCTTTCACATGCATATGAGCCTGTTGAAAACACCATGACTTGGATCAGGGCACCTTAGTTCTTGAAGTGATATCTTTACATTTTTTTTTTAACACTTTAAATATATTTGGTAAATGAAGGCATGAATCTTAATAACATTATTCAAGAAAGGTGATAAGAGAGCCAGGGATAGACCTCTGGGGGCAAATTAACGTCAAAGGGATGAGAAAACTAAAAGCAGCCCAGAAAAAAGGTGGAGAGGAATTGTCAGAGAGGGAGAAGAAGAACTAAGTGAAGGTGATGTTTTGGGAATCCAGTGAGGAGTTCCAAGTAAAAGGATGTCTTCAACAATGTTAAAACTCACAGAGAGGACAAGTAAGATGCACAATGAAAAGAAGCCATGGTATTTGATGATGACATTAGACATTTTTTCCCTGTTCTAAAGTACATTTGGAGCCTTGGTGGTACAGTGGTTAAGACCTTGGCTGCTAACCAAAAGGTCAGCAGTTTGAATCTACCAGCTACTCCTTGGAAACCCTATGGGGCAGTTCTACTCTGTCCTATAGGGTCACTCTGAGTCAGAATTGACTTGATGGCAATGGGTTTGGTTGTTTTTCTTCTTTTTTAAGTACTTTCAGGGTCCCTGTCTGGTGCAAATGCTTAATGCTCTTGGCTGTAAGCCAAAAAGTTGGAGATTTAAGTCCACCCAGAGGCACTCAGAAGAAAGGCCTGGTGATCTACTTCCAAAAAATCAGCCATTGAAAACTCTATGAAGCACATTTCTGCTCTGACACACATGGGGTCACCAAGGAGTTGGAATTGATTTGATGGCAACTGGTTGGTTGGAAATAATTGGAGGTGAGAAAGTGGCTATGGCAAATGTTCACTGAATGTAACTCTTTTCCCATGGAGCTAGCTGACAATAGACGGGGCAATAGGGTGGTAGACAGAGGGTTTGTGGGGTTGAAATAGGGCTCTTCTACTTTAGTATGTGGCTGTGGGGCAGGGAGCAGAGGAGGAACACACAGGAGAAAACAACCTGTGCAGCAGGTAACTGAAGAGGTAGGAAGGGATCAGCTCAAGAACATGTGCAAGGGAATTAGCCTTGAAGAGCGGAAAAGCCAGCTTTCCTGCTGATTGGTAGAAAGGAGGTGAAGACGGGCCAGAGAGTTGAGAAAGTCCATGTTTGCCAGTTCAGGTTGGTCTCAGTCTTGTGCTGTGGGAGCCAGGGGTTTCTACTGTGAGCAAGGTGGGTTCCAGTGACACGGAGTCTTGCAGAGACATTGAAAATTGTTGTGGGGAATTTAACCAGAGCCACGTATCGGTGGTGCTGGGCCCACCTGGATATGGAGACTGAGTGTTTGATTGATTCTAGTTGTGCTAGAAGGTTGAATTGATCAACATGCAGAAAAGGAACCATGGCACTGAAGATATCTGACAAGAGGTGGTTGAGATGAAATACCTTGGGTTCCGGTTCTAGGGAAGAAACTGAAGTCATAGGAGAGGGATTCTTAAACAAGGGATGGGATAAATATGCAAATGATTATGGTGCGCATATACAGTAGACAATTAAAAGGCACACTTCTAGCAGGACGCCTACTTTATCTTTTAATCTGCCTTTGTAAATATTTATGGGTGGGAGGGGCCAGGGATTATCTCACCAAATATATATATATATGTTTTTAAAAATGTAGCTATTCTCTGCTTATACTTTCTGTCCAATGTAATATATCATTTTTAATGTAATTTAAAAAATTCTGTTGATTCTAGTGATAACTTTTGGGTAAGAAAAACACCTAAAAACAACTTGTAACTAATTATTAAATTTATATTCAATTTCAAGGTAAAATGATAAATTGAAGTTGATAAGAAACTCATGATCTGAGGTCTTTCGAGAATTTTTTATTCCTTAGATTCCAGAGTCAGGGCTCCCCGTTTTTAAATTTAGGGCAGAAGTTGGTTTCCATATTCTGGGAGAGAACACATGAAGATCTTTAGCTCAGGGAAGTTCAGCTTATAATATTCTAGTTTATAATGACTACACACAGTGTTTGTAGGTAAAATAAGCCATGTATTTGTCTCTTAAAAAACAATTAATCTCATTTACTTTAGAGACAGTTTCAAAGATAGGCCAGCATGGTATTGAATAATGTCTGTCTTTATATAAATGGAACTCACAATAGTGAAATATTTTAGTGTAAATTTATAACCTACGTATTCTGATAAGTTGATGAATTTTTAAATGCCTCAAAATCATCATGACTACAATATCTTCATTGAAATTGCTTTTCTACAAAAAGTATGCTCTCCTTTATTACTTCTACTGATAAATTTATATGTCTTGGAAATACCATGTGCTAATTTCTGTGAAAAGTAATAATACTATTTATTTGGAAGGTCCATTTTTCTGCGAATAAATCAGTACTTCTTAATCAGTTGTCTAATTTGCAAGCATTGTAGGCATAAATCAAGTTACAAATTGAGTTAGACACAGATTGATTTTGACAATTGCCTTCAAGTCAAACAGCCTGGATCCAATAAAATTCTCTCCATTGATTTCCAGAAATGGCATTTGGGATAACCTCTTGGTATTAATGTATTGATCATGGCCTGGTATTTGTACTCAGCTGTGGTAGAAGGGTAAGCTTAGATTGATAAACTGGATAAATAGCATTCTTCAGATGTTCTAGATGATAGCATATGTAAAGTAGTCACATTTGTCTGCCAGTTTCTATGTGTTACAGCACAGAAGATTTTGAACCATGCATAATTTTGATAAAAAAAAATTTAATTCACTTCCTTCTATAATATACTACAAATTATACATTTTCATTATAACTATTCTATCACTTGAGAAAAGAATGCATTTTAAATCAGGTTCCATGCCAAATATCTCATTTATGGAGCTATGCTGCTTAAAATTGGACAAATTGATTACCTTACTGAATGTTGAAAATATTAGTTGGAAGCATAAAAGACATCTTTATTTGTTCTATGATCCAGTATTACATATACTTATATAATATTAAGAGCTACCGATACACCAGCTTTGAAAATGAGAGAATTCCCATTTGCTTAATTGTGGTGAATTGTTAAGCTATGATTATTTAGGCCTGGGTGCTGAAGCATGACTAAACTATTCAAGAATCCTATCAGCTACTTCAGGCAGATAATAAATATGCCCATTAGATAGTCTTATCAGATATTGAAGGCCTCCAGGCATGATCATAATAGAGATTTATGCTTGTATAGCCATGAAAACCGGTATGGTCACTCACTAATTGACCACCACAATCCCTTTATGAGATAAATGGTTGGTATTTATCTATTGTACCGCCTGTATCTTGTCTCTTTGCAAGAGGCTAACCTTTTAACCAATCTCTTTTGGTCTCAGTAACTATATAACTTGAATACATGATACTTAGTTGAACTATAATATCTAGAAACTCATTGATATTTCACTTTAAGTTTTATTTCTAACTCATTTTATGCACTCTTCCCTTACTTTTTAATTTTAGGTTTAGCTCCGTAGTTTTGCCAGGTTTTCCGATTTCTACTCTGCAGAATCGCAAACTCACAGAATTGTGGTTGGAAGCAACCTTTACAGTTTCGGGTTCTGACTCCAAGTTTGAATCCCCCCCTTGGCATCTGTGAAAGATGTGTGTTAGGGCAGGACCATGAATGTGTTCCCTGCAGTTTGCAATGATAGAGCCTTGGTTTCCTTGGTTTGACTCTCTACCTAATGCACCCAGTGGAGGTTATTGCAGATTGTTCAAGATGAACTTTTCGGTTAAGACAGCTAGAATGTATTTTTATACTGAGACAGAACTTCTTTTCCAGTGGTCCTAACATGATCCTAGGAATTCATAGACTAAATAGCTTCTTTTATTTCAGCAATATTAATGGCTGATGTTTCTCTTAGCCTTCCATACTCCATGGTAAATACTTCCAATTTATTCAATCCCAAGGTGTCGATATGGCCTTCAGAGGCCTCATAGGCCACTCTCATCAAGACCTTCTGATATCTACAGTTGTCTTAAATTATTTCTAGAATTGGACATACTGCTCAAAAACAACAAAATCTACTATTTTTTTCTAGAGTAGGTACTGTGCTAAGTGCTTTATATTGTTAGTTGCCACCAAATTGATCCCGACTCATGGCGACCCCATGTGTAGAGAGTAGAATTCCTCCATAGGGGATCTAGGGCTGTCATCTTTCAGAAGCAGATCACCAGGCCTGTCTTCCAAGGTGTCTCTGGGTGGGTTTGAGTCACCAACCATTTGGCTAGTAGTTGAACACCCAGGGACTCCTAAGTACTTTATGTTGTTGTTGTAGTTGGGTACCGTAGAGTCTATTTTGACACACATTGACCCCACTTGACAGAATAGAACTGTCCCATAGGGTTTTCTTGGCTGTAATCATGTCTTCCTCCCACAGAGCTGCTGGGAGGTTCAGACTGCCAACCTTTTGGTTAGCAGCTTAACCATTGCACCACCAGGCTCCTAAGTGCTTTATAGGCACTATGTATTTTTTTTATAATTAATTATTTTTAAAATTTTGTGATAATCGTAGATTCACATGTGGTTGTAGGAGATAACAATGTGCTTGTGTATAATAATAATAATCTCATGTACTCTTTACTCAGTTTCTACCAATGTAATATTTTCCAAAAACTGCAGTATAATGTCATAACCAGATTATCATTGAAACAATTCATCTATCTTATTCAGATTTCCCCATTTTTATTTGTATGCCTTTGTGCATGTGTATTTAGTTCTGTGTAATTTTATCTCATGTGCATATTCAAGGATCCACCACCACAGTCAAGATACAGAACATTTCCTTTACCACAAGAATCCCTTGTATTGCCCTTATATGGCCGTACCCACTTCGTTCCTGCCACCCCCTCCGCACCCACATCCTTAACTCCTGGCAACCACTTATCCCACTTAACTGTTCTCAGTTAATACACTTGTCATTTCAATAATACTATGTAAGTAGAATAATACAGTATGTTACTTTTGGGGATTATCTTTTTTCACCAAGTACAGTTCTCTGGAGATAAACCCAAATTGTTGTGCGCATCAGTAGTTTGTTCCTTTATATTGCTGAGTATGGTATGCTATGGATATACCACCATTTGTTTAATTACTAACCCACTGAAGGATATCTGGGTTGTTTTTAGCTATTATGAACATGAACAATTGTGTATAGGCTTTCATGTGAACATATATATATATGTGTATATATAATATGTACGTGTATATATATATATATATATATATATATATATATATATATAGGCGCTCCTTGGAAACTCTACAGGGCAGTTCTACTCTGTCCTATAGGGTCGCTGTGAGTCGGAATCGACTCGACGGCAGTGGGTTTGTTTTTTTTTGGTTTTATATATATACACACACACGGTGTAATGAATTACTTAATATGGCCCTTCTACCCATGGTCTTTGTGACTCACACATAATGATTGAGTGGGACTATGCAAATAAGGTATTTGGAACCTGTGATTACTGGGGTTATGCGTCAACTTGGCTAGGCCATGATTCTCAATCTTGTATAGTTGTCCTCCATGTTGTATGTCCTGGATCCTGACCTCTGCATGTTGATGAGGCAGGATTGGTGTAGGGTGTGTCTTGGGTCCCCATCTTGCAGGAGGGCATGGCTCAAGTCCCACCTTTACTCAGGTTATGCCCTTCCACAGGGTGTGGTCTGCATCTAAAATACATGTGTGTGTTCTGGTGAGGCCCTCTCTCTGCATCTGAATCCCGCGTCCAGTCTGTAATCAATTGACCTTGGGTTCTTGGGACTCGAGCCAGATGCTTACTGTCTGATCAGCTGATTCTGGGGTTTGCAAGCCTCTACAGCTCCTTGGGCCATTGGCCTACTGTGTGACCTGATTTGCCAGCTTCCACAGCTTTGTGAGCCAGCAACCTGTGTTCTGAAATGCTGGTTTAGGTTCATCAACTTCCACAGCCACGTGGGTCAGGAAAAGCCTGTGCCTGACCCATGAATTTGGGACTTACCAGCCTCCACAACCACATAAGCCATTTCCTTTATATGGTTTGTGAGTTCTGTGAGATATTGCAGTGAATTAGGGAACCCAAAGACGGGAGGGAGACTACTGAGAGGAGAGGGAGTAGCTGATGTTGGAGATGATGGAGTGGTACAGTGCTTGGAAAAGTTGGATGATTGGGATATTATTAGCATTTACCTCATAGGAGCCAGCTTTGTGCTGATCCTTATAAAAGAAATTATTCTTTATATATATATATATAAAGTATATATATGTATATATATACATATATACACTTTTAAAATATGTATATATATAAATAAAATACATATATACATATTATATATATGTATATATATAATATGTATATATGTATTTTATATATATATAAAATATGTATATATATACATACATATATACACACTTTTAAAAATTTTATTTATTTTGTAGTGTTGTTGAGAATGTATGCATACACCATTTTGACAGTTTCTACATGTAAAATTCAGTCATAGTGATTACATTTTTCAAGTTGTACAACCATTCTCACCCTCCTTTTCTGAGTTGTTCCTCCCCGTTAATAAACTTACTGTCCCCTAAGGTTCCTGTCTAATCTTTCGAGTTGCTGTTGTCAATTAAATCTCATATAGATAGTTCTTAAAAGAACGTAGTGCTCAAAGCAGACCATTTTTACTAGTTAAGCTAAACTATTGTTCGGTTTTAAGAGGACTTTGGGAGATAGATATTTTTGCTTTAAGGTTTACAGATTATCTCAGGGCAATAGTTTCAGAGATTCACCCAGCCTCCACGGCTCCAGAAAGTCTGGAGTACATAAAAATTTGAAATTCTGTTCTGCATTTTATCCCTTTTAGTCTGAATTCTTCTGTAGGGTCTTTGATCAAAACGTTAGATAATGGTAGCTGGGCACCATCCTGTGCCTCTGGTCTCATTGCAAAGGAGGCAGTAGTTCACAAAGGCAATTAGCCACACATTCCATTTTCTCCTCCTATCCCTGACTCTCCTTCTCTCTCTGCTGCTCCGGGCAAATAAAGACCAATTGCTATGCCTTGGATGGCTATCTGCAAGCTTTTAAGGCCCCAGAAACTACACAACGAAAAGAACTAGGAGGCAGAACAGAAGCACTAAACACATTATTAGCCCATCAGAGAGATGCAAATCAAAAACCCCAGTGAGATACCATTTCTTTCCTTAACATTTTGTAATTTTCAGCATAGCAGTACTGTGCCTGTTTTAATAAGATTATATCAAATTATTTCATTTTCTTTGGAGTGGTTGTAAATGATAATGGGTTTTTCATTTTCATTTCTGTATGTTCACTATTAGTATAGAGAAATGCTATTGATTTTTATGTGTTGACCTTGTATCTTGCCACCTTACTGAACTTACTAGTTCTGGGAGGGTTTTTTGCTTTATTTTGTCCTGTTAGATTCCTTGGGATTTCCTACGTAGATAATTATGCCACCTGAAAATAGAGACAGATTTATTTCCTTCTTTTCAGTCTGTATGTCTTTTATTTATTTATTTTTGCCTTATTGCAGTAGGTAAAACTGTGTTGAATAAGAGTGACGAGAGTAGACCTCCTTGCCTGTTCCCTATCATAGGAGAAAGGCATTCAGCGCTTTGCCATTAAGTATGATGTTAGCTGTATTTTTTTTGTAGCACTCTTTATCAGCACTCTTCATCAACTTGAAGTATTTCTCCTCTATTTTAGCCTGATGAAAGGTTTTTGTTGTTTAAATCATGATGGGCATTGGATTTTGTGAAATGTTTTTTTCTGCATCAATATAATACAATAAATGGTTATGTATTTTTTTTTTTTTTTTGCTGCTAGTGTTATGAATTACCTTGATTAATTATCAGATGTTGAAACAGGCTTCCATATTGGAAGAAATTCCATTTGGTCATGGTGGGTAATTCTTTCTATACATTGCTTGATTTAATTTTCTGATATTTTTGAGGATTTTGCTATTTTATCATTGTTCCTCTGGTCCCTGAGGCAATGTTAATTTTTTTCTTTACTCTATTTTCTCTCTGTTTTTCAGATTGTGTAATTCTATTGATCACTGATTCTGTCCTTTATCATCTCAACTCTACTATTTAGCGCATCCAGTGAAATTTTTTCCCCAGTTATTGTGTTTTTCACTTTTGTAATTTACGTTTGGCTCTTTTCTATAACTTCTATTATTTGCACAAAACCTGGTGGCATAGTGGTTAAGAGCTAGGGCTGCTAACCAAAAGGTTGGCAGTTCGAATCCACCAGGTACTCCTTGGAAACCCTCTAGGGCAGTTCTACCCTGTACTATAGGGTAGCTATGAGTCAGAATCAGCTCAACAGCAATGAGTTTTGTTTTGGTTTTGGTTTTCTATCAATTAGCTGGTGCTTTCAATGGTTTCAAGAGAATTTGTGGTTGCTTTATGATGACTGCTTTAATATCCTTGTTAGATAAATCCAACATTTGATTTCTCTTGGTGTTTAACTTAATTTTTTTTTTTTTTTTCTTACTCAAATTGTGATTTTTCTGGTTCTTGGTGTGAGGAGTATTTTTTTATTTTATTATGGCCATTTTGGTTATTATGTTGGAGACTGAGGGTCCTATTTATATCTTCATTTTCACTGGAAGTCACTTTGTTCAGGTTTAGTATGCTGGTCCTGGCCTAATTTTGTGGGTTGTGGTTCCAATGGCAATTTAATTTTCGTTTGCTTGATGTTTGATACTGCCTGGGCTCCCACTGGTTCCTGCTGGTACTGACTGAAGGGTTGCAGTTCAGGTGGGCTGATGCCTATAGGTGGGATCAGGGAGTCTCTGCCCCATAGGGATGACAAACACTTTGTAGACCAGGCACTTGTTGTTGTGGGATTGCTCCTGTTGGTGCCACCTGGGTCTTCTGTGTCTCTTCAGTGTGGGGGATGATCATTAAGGTTGTGTGTCAACTTGGCTGGGCCATGGTTCTCAGTGGTTTGGCAATTATGATGTAGTTTGGCAGTCTTACAATGATGTAATCACCTCCATGATGAAATTTGACATAATTCGATCACCTCCATGATGGGATCTGCTGTGAGTAGCCAATCAATTGAAAGGAAGTTTCCTTGGAGTTGTGGCTTGCATCCAATATAGGTGGACTTTCTGCCAAGGCTCCTGGGCTTTTGCTCACTCCGGATCCTGTAGCTGGCTCCTGTTTGACTGACCTCAGGTCCTTGGTACTTGAGCTAGCAGCTTACCTGACTTGTTCCCTGCTGATCTTGGGATTCATTGGTCTACACAGCCTGTGAGCCAGGAGAACCCTCCAGTCTGACCCATAGACTTGGGACTTTCCAACCTCTACAACCACGTGAGCCATTTCCTTGATATAAATCTCTCTATATATTTATATGCTGTATTGGTTTTGCTCCTCTAGAGAACTCAGCATAAGACATTTGGTATCGAAAGTGGTTCTAGAGAAATAAAATTGTAAGAATACGTTTTCTAAATTGGTTCTCAAGTTGGTTAGTCTTAAAGATGTTGATGACTCTGCATCCAGTAGTAAAGAGGCAGCTGCTAATCCATGGCGTGAGGTGGCAATAGAAATATGCAAAATATCACCATCAGATATTAGTGAGAAGCTAGGCTCTGGGTGATCTCATGTTTGATACCTCCCATGGATTGAATTGTGTCCCCCCAATATATTTGTCCACTTGGCTAGGCCATGATTCTCAGTATTGTGTGATTGTCCATCAACTTGTCATCTGTTGTGATTTACCTATGTGTCCTATATTCTATCTTTGTGATGTTAATGAATCAGGACTAGAGGTAGTTATGTTAATGAGGCAGGGCTCAATCCTCAAGATTAGCTCGTGTCTTCAGTCACTCTCTTTTGACATATAAAAGAAAGAAGCAGAGAGACAGGGGACCTCATGTCACCAAGAAACAAGAGCCAGGAGAATAGTGAGTCTTTTGGACCCAGAGTCCCCAAACTGAGAAGCTCTTTGAGCTTCCCCCAGGTTTGACAGAGAGAAAAAGCCTTCCCCAGGAGCTGGTACCTTGAATTCAGACCTCTAGCCTCCTAGACTCTGAGAGAATAAATTTCTCTTTGTTAAAGACATCCACTTGTGGTATTTCTTTTATACAGCACTAGATAACTAAGACAGAATTTGATACTGTGAGTGGGGTACTGCTCTAACAGATACCTAAAATGTGGAAGCAGTTTTGAAACTGTGAATAGATAGAGGCTGGAAGAGTTTTTAAAGTGCCTAATAGTAAAAGCCTACATTGCCTTGAAGAGAACGTTGGTGGAATTATGGACATCAAAGACAATTCTGTTGACGATTCAGAAGGAAGTGAGGAGAGCTGTTACACTGGAGACAGTGCAGATGGTGAGAAGCAGCAGCAGAGAAATGGTAGCAGCAGAACCAGAAGACGAACTTGAGATAGCATTGGAGCTGACCCATGAAGTGAGAGAGCTCAGTGCCTTTGGCAAGAGGATTCTTGGTGGAGTGGTGTGCTTCTGAGCACTTATCAGTGAAGCTAGGCTTGCTGACCCACTCAGCAAAAGAACTGAGAGTCTTCCAGCCAAAGTTTACTGGTGGTGTGGGATGCCTCCAGGCACTTATTAGTGGAGCTAAAGAGCTTTGGAACTCTTGCCCCAGCAGGGCAGATGTGGGTGGGGAAGAGTGAGGGGCCAAAAGGCCAAATAACCAAGAAACAGAAGCTGAAGAGTTGAGGAACACAGGAAGCAAAGCTGCCTGTCAAAAAGGGTAGGACCTCTGGAGTCTCAAAAGGTAGAGTCATCCCTCAAATGGACTAGGAAAATGGGCCCACCTAAAGCTGAGCGAGAGGAGCTGCTGTCCCAGTGGGCCTGGAAGGCAGAGCTGAAGCCCAAGCCAAGGAGCTTCCACTCAGAATTAGGAGAATGTGGTCAATACCCAGAGTCTGGAGGTCAGGGCCATTGCGTAAATGGTCTCAGAGAACAGAAGATAATTTTCAAGCCTTGAGAGCTAATGTAATGTGTTCTGCTGACTTGCTTGATGCCTGATATCCCTTCTCTCCCTCCAGTTTCTCCCATTTATGATGGAAATGTCTACCTTGTGGCTGTTCCACCATTGTACTTTGGAAGCAGATAACTTGTATTCTCGATTTCAAAAATGAAGAGGAATTTTTGGATTTTAGACTTGGAGTTGACTTAAGTCTTTTGCTATGATATGATGAAGTGAATATGTTTTATATGTGGCAAGGATATGAATTTTGGGGGGCCAAAGTGTGGAATGTCATGGATTGAATTATGTCCCCCCAAAACATGTGACAACTTAGCTAGGCCATGATTCCCAGTATTGCATGATTGTCCACAATTTTGTCATCTGATGTGATTTTCCTATGTGTTGTAAATCCTACCTCTATGAGGCAGGATTACAGGCAGTTACGTTAATGAGTCAGGACTCAATCTATAAGATTAGCTATGTCTTAAGTCAATCTCTTTTGAGATATGAAAGAGAGAAGCAAGTAGGGAGACAGGGGCTCCTCACCAAGGAACAAGAGCCAGGAGAATAGCTTGTTCTTTGGACCCAGAGTTCCTGTACTGAGTAGCTCCTTGACTGGGAAAGACTGATGACAAGGCCTTTCCACCAGGATGACAAAGAGATAAAGCCTTCCCCTGGAGCTGACACCTTGAATTCAGACTTCTTGCCTCCTAGACTGTGAGAGAATAAACTTCTGTTTGTTGAAGACATCCACTTGTGGTATCTCTGTTATAGCAGCACTGATAACTAAGATAATACCTTTCTACAATTTTGTCATAATGAGAAGTATGAGGAAGCCAGTTCCTTTGTCTTACTTTCACTAGATGAAGTGTTGAAAGAAAGAGATAAGTTCAGAGCTTCAGAGTTCCAGTTCAAGTGCCACATAAATGACATCAAATTTTTCACTTATGTCTTGAAGGAAAGCCTTGTTTCTTGTAGTAATAGAGCTGATATTCCCAAAAACCAAACCCAAAGTCTTATTGCAAGAATGGCTGGATTACAACACCAACTGAATTCCCAACCTCGAGTGGTGTCTAAAGTTAAAGTGAGGGCATTTATTAGAAAGAAAGGGGATCTGGAAACTTGAAATGGAGACATATGGGCAGATAATCAGGAAACTGGGGACAAAGAGCCCCTAAATTCTATTGAATTGCTCCTGGTAGCACTCTAGCCCTCTGACTTCCACCTGAAAAGATTACTCCATCTTTGCCTGCTAAGCCACCCTCTCCAGTGAAACCAATGGCACCTCCACATCCATATAAGATTAAACCAGCTGTGTCTGAAGAGTCTTTGCCTGAGTCATTGCCTGGGGCATCAGCTGATCAGATGTCTTACAGGACAATTCTGAATGTTCTCAAAACACATCCCCACCACCCACTTTTGGCTTCTATACCTATAACTTGACTTAAGTGCCAGCAAGCCCCAAAAGATGAAGTACAAAGTGAGACTCAGGAGGAGGTACAGTACACTCCAAAAGAACTGCCTGAGTTTTCTTATATGTTCAAACAGAAACCTGGGGAATATGTGTGGTAATGGTTATTAAGGATGTAGGATAATGATGAAAGAAAAATAAAGTTGGATCAGTCTGAGTTTATTGATATGGACCCACTAAACAAGGATTCTTCATTCAGTATTTCAGCTCGAGAGTTTAGGAAAGGATCTAATAGTTTATTTGGTTGGTTTGCTGAAGCATGGATTATGCAGTGGCCTACACTAAATTACGTTGAAGTAGCAGACCTGCCTTGATATACTGTATAAGAAGGAATCTAAAGGCTTAGGGAAATTGGCATGCTAGAGTGGATTTATCAGATGAGGCCCACAGACCCACACATGGAGTGCCCAGAGGACACACTTTTTACCTCAGCGGTGAGGAACAAATTTGTGAAGGGAGCCCCAGCATCCTTGGAGACTGCTGTGATTACTATTTTATGTAAGTCAGATCTGACAGTGGGACCTGCCATAACTAAATTAAGACACCAAACTACAATGGGGCTGATTGGATCCAGTGGTAGTAGAAGCCAAGTGGCGACATTCAATTGACAAAACAAGGAGGGCATGGTTACTGTAATGGACAGTGGAGTCATGGTGGTAATCAGAATAGTGTGATTCATATGAACTTATGACATTGGCTACTTAGTCGTGGTGTCCCTAGGAGTAAAATAAATAGGAAATCTACTAAATATTTGCTTGATCTGCACAAGTGGAAGAATTCTAGGTAAAGTGAAGAGCAGTCTAACTTAAATTGCTGGAAATCAAATTGCCAATCAGTTCTCAGACTTGAGTGAGTTTAAAGACCACAACTCCTTGAATGAAGGGAGGCTGGTTCCCCATGAGGAAGGACTCCACTATGCTGCCAAAAATTTATACTGTTGATCTTTATCTCAGCCTTCCCCAAAAGAATCTACGGCCTTTTATGACAGTGGCTGTTCACTGGGGAAAAGGAAATAATCAGACTTTTTGGGGATTACTGGATGCTGGTCCTGAACTGACACTTATTCCAGGAGACCCAAAATGTCTCTGTGGCCCACCAGTCAGAGTGGGTGCATATGGAAGTCAGGTTATTGATGGAGTGTTAGCTCATGTCGGTCGCACAGTAGGTCCAGCAGTTCCCCAAACCCATCCTGTAGTGGTTTCACCAGTTCCAGAAGGCACAGTTAGAATAGATATATTCAGCAACTGGCAGAACCACCACACTGGATCCCTGACAAGTGGACTAAAGGCTATTATGGTAGGAAAAGTCAAGTAAAGCCATTAGAACTACCCCTACCTAGAAAAATAGTAAACCAAAAGCAATACTATATTCCTGGAGGGGTTGCAGAAATTACTGCCACCGCCAAGGACTTGAAGGATGCAGGGGTGGTGATTCCCATCACATCTCCATTCAACTTGCCTATTTGGTCTGTGCAAAAAAAAAGATGGATCTGGGAGAATAACAGTGGATTTTCAAAAAACTTAACCAGGTGGTGACTCCAATTGAAGCTGCTGTTCCAGATGTGGCTTCATTGATTGAGAAAATTAATGCGTCTCCTGCTACCTGGTGTGCAGCTATTGATCTGGCTAATGCCTTTTTCTCCAGATCTGTTTGGAAGGACGAGAAGCAGTTTGCCTTCAGCTAGAAAGCCTGCAAAACACCTTCAGCGCCCTACCTCAGAGCTATATAAACTCTCCAGCACTATGTCATAATTAACCTGCAGGGAATTTTCTCACCTTTCCCTTCCAGAAGACGTCACACTGGTCCATTACATTGATAACATTATGCTGATTGGACCTAGTAAGGAAGATGTGCCAATGACTCTGGACTTAGTCATGAATCATTTGTGTGCTAGAGAGTGGGAAATTAATCTGGCAAACATTCAGGCACCTTCCACCTCAGTGATATTTCTAGGGGTCCGGTGGTGTCAGGCACATCAAGATATTCCTTCTAAAGTGAAGGATAAGTTATTGCATCTGGCCCCTCCCACAACTAAAAAGGAGGCATGTCTTGGTTATCTGGTGCCTGCTATAACAGAAATACCACAAGTGGATGGCTTTAACAAAGAGAAGTTTATTCTCTTACAGTCTAGTAGGCTACAAGTCCAAATTCAGGGTGTCAGCTCCAGGAAAATGCTTTCTCCCTCTGTTGGCTCTGGAGGAAGGTGGTAGTCATCAATCTTCCCCTGGTCGAGGAGCTTCTCAGTTCAGGGACCCCAGGTCCAAAGGACACGCTCTGCTCCCAGCACTGCTTTCTTGGTGGCATGAAGTCCCCCACTCTCTGCTCCCTTTCCTTTCCTTTTATCTCTTGTAAGATGAAAGGTGATGCAGGCCACACCACAGGGAAACTTCCTTTACATTGGATCAGGGTTGTGACCTGAGTAAGGGTGTTATATCCCATCCTAATCCTCTTTAACATAATCTAATCTTGCCTCATTAACTATAGCAGAGATTAGGATTTACAAAACATAGGAAAATCACCTCAGATGACAAAATGGTGGACAATCACACAATACTGGGAATCATAGCCTAGCCAAATGGACACACATATTTTTGTGGGACACAATTCAATCCATGATAAGGCACAAAGCCTAGTGGGCCTCTTTGGATTTTGGAGGCAACATATCCCTCTTTTGGGTGTGCTACTCTGGCCTTTTTATTTAATGATTTGAAAAGCTGCTAGTTTTAAGTGGGGCCCAGACCAAAAGAAGGCTCTGCAACAAGTTCAGCCTTCCGTGTAAGCAGATCTGCTGCTTGGGCCATATGTTCCGGCTGATCCAAAGGTGCTCGAAGTGTCAGTGGTGGAGAGAGATGCTGTTTGGAGTCTTTGGCAGGTCCCTATTGGTGAATTACAGTGCAGACCGTTAGGGTTTTAGAGCAAAACCTTGTCATTCTCTGCAGATAACTACTCTCCTTTTGAGAAACAGCTTTTGGCTTGTTACTAGGCCTTAGTAGAAGATGAATCCTTAACCATGGGCCACCAAGTCACCATATAGCCTGAGCTGCTCGTCATGAACTGAGTATTGTCTGACCCACAGAGCCATAAAGTCGGACATGCACAGCAGCACTCCATCATTAAATGGAAGTGATATATATGAGATCGGGCCCAAACAGGACCTGAAGGCACAAGTAAATTGCATGAAGAGGTGGCCCAAATGCCCAAGGTCTCCATTCCTGCCACATTACCTTCCATCTCTCAGTCTGCACCTATGACCTCATGGGGAGTGCCTTATGATCAGTTGCCTGAGGAAGAGAAAACTTGGTCCTGGTTTACAGACGGTTCTGTGTGATATGCTGGTACCACTTGAAAGAGGGTAGTAGCAACATTTCAGCCCCTTTCTGGGACCTCCCTAAAGGACAGTGGTGAAGGGAAATTCTCCCAATGAGCAGAGCTTCCAGCAGTGTACCTGGCTGTTCACTTTGCTTCGAAGGAGAAATAGAGATATGTGATACATAGTGATTCACTGGTGGTGACCAATGGTTTGGCTGGATGGTCAGGGACTTGGAAGGAACATGACTAGAAAACTGGTGACATGGATTTATGGGGAAGACGTATGTGGATAGACCTCTCTGAATGAGCCATGGAAATGAAGATATTTGTGTGTTATGTGAATGCTCACCATAAGGTGACCTCAGCAGAAGAAGATTTTAACAATCAAGTGGATAGGATGATGTGTTCTATGGAAACCAGTCATCCTATTTCCCTAGCAACTCCTATCATTTCCCAATGGGCTCATGAACAAAGAGGCCATGGTGACAGGAATGGAGGTTATGCATGGGCTAAGCAACATGGCCTTCCACTCACCAAGGCTGGCTTGGCTACAGCCACTTCTGAGTGCCAAATCTGCCAGCAGTAAAGACCGACACTGAGTTCCTAATATGGCACCATTCCTCGAGGTCATAGCCAGCAACCTGGCGGCAGGTTGATTACACTGAACTGCTTCCGTCTTGGAAAGGCAGTGTTTTGTTCTTACTGGAATAGACACTCTTGATATGGATTTGCCTTCCCTGCACGCAGAGCTTATACCAAAACTACCATTCATGGACTTACAGAATGGTGTATCCACCGTCATGGTGTTCCACGCAGCATCCCCTCAGATCAAGGGACTCACTTCACAGCAAATGAAGTGGGGGAATGGGCCCATGGCCATGGAGTTCACTGATCTTCCCATGTCCCCCATCATCCTGTAGCAGTGGTTTGATAGAATTATGAAACGGCCTTCTAAAGACACAATTACGGTGTCAGGTAGGTGGCAATACCTTGTAGGTGGGGTTGGGGCAATATTCTTCAGGAGGCTGTATATGCCCTAATCCAGCATCCAATGTATGGTGCACTTTCTCCCATGGTCAGGATTCATGGGTCCAAGAATCAAGGAGTGGAAATGGGAGTGGCACCAGTCACTATTACATGTAATGACCCACTTGCTAAATTTTTGCTTCCTGTCCCCGCAACCTTATGCTGTGCAGGTCTAGAGATCTTATTTTCAAGGAGAGGAATGCTCTCACCTGGAGACACATTACTGATTCTGTTGAACTGGAAGTTAAGAATGCCACCTGGCTGCTTTAGGCTCCTTATACCTCCTGATCAACAGGCAAAGAGAGGAATTAACATATTTGCTGGTGTGATTGATTCTGATTAAAAAAAAAAATCAGAATGATTCTGATTACCAAGAGGAAATCAGATTGATATTACATAATGGAGGCAAAGGAAAGTATGTCTGGAATGCAGGCGATCCCTTAAGGCGTCTCTTAGTACCATCATGCCTTGCAATTAAAGTCAATGGAAAACTACAGCAACGCAATTCTGACATGACTACTAATGGCCCAGACCATTTAGTAATGGAGGTTTGGGCCACCCCACCAGGCAAAGAACCATGATCAGCTGTGGTGCTTGCTGAGGGTAAAGGGAATATGGAATGGGTGGTAGAAGAAAAAAAAAAAAAAAAAGAAGGTAGTTCTAAATACCAGTTATTACTAATACCGGTTGCAGAAACAAGGACTGTAATTGTTATGAGTATTTCTTCCTTGTATGTGTGCATTAAATATTTTTGTTTTCTTCACTTATAAAATATAAACAGTAAACAGGGCTAGTGCATTTTTGGTTGTGTGTGTCTTAGTTGTATCATGTTAGGTACAAGTATGACTTTATAACTGTCTTTATTCAGAGATTATGTATGGTTTAAGGACTTGTATACAGGTACCAAGTTGACAAGGGGTGAACTGTGATCCTTAAGGTTGTGTGTTAATGTGGCTGGGCCATGATTCTTAGTAGTTTGGCAGTTATGATGTAATATGGCAGTCGTATAATGATGTGATCACCTCCATGATGAGATTTGATATAACGTGATCACCTCCATGATGGGATCTGCCGTGAGTAGCCAATCAGTCGAAAGGGAATTTCCTTGGCAGTGTGGCCTACATTCAATATAGATGAACTTTCTTTTGCTTGCTCTGGATCCTGCAGTTGGCTTCTGTTCATCTGACCTCCGGTTCTTGGCACTTGAGTTAGGAGCCTACCTGATGTTTTGCCTGCCATTCTTGAGACTCGTGGATCTCTGTAGCCTGTGAGCCAGAAGAAGCCTCCAATCTGACCTATGGACTTGAGACTTTCCAGGCTCTACAATTACATGAGCAATTTCCTTGATGTAGATCTTTTTCTCTATATATTTATACACATTACTGGTTTTGCTTTGTAGAGAACCCAGCCTATGACATTGGGGAAGGAATTCTCTGGCCAGTGGGGACAAAGAGGCTCCCCAGGCTGGGCCACTTGATATAATGTAACCCCTCTTGTTCATGTCCCTGGTGTATGTCACTGGGAGAGGGGAGTATCAGGACCTGCAGAGAAGGAGAGTGCTTTCCCTGGCTTCCTATTTCAGTAGGGTTTGTGATCAGTTCCTTATGCCAATACTGCTGGGCTTACCTGGTGTTGTTGATGGGACTCTCAGTTTATCTGGGGGAAGAATGAGCCTATATAGGTCACTCCTGTTGATAAGTTGGGTGTAGGGAAATGCTGGGCCAAGGCGACTTTCTTCTGTTGAATTAGAGGTCATGAGAAATCCTACTGCTATGTTGTGCCTTCAGTCTTGGAGTTCCTAATTATCTGTCTTCTTCTCTCCACAATTCAGGGTTCTCCTCTGGTTTTCTCCTGAATTATTTCCAGGGTTTATATTTGCAATTATTGGGGACAATAAGAGTGAAAAAAATCTGTGTCCTCTTAGTCTAGACTGCAAATCTGCACTATATGTCTTAATTCTGAAACTATCCTATGACATAGAAACCCACTGCTACATGTCCTGTAAGATGGTTTTTGTCATCAAATGGTGCTACGAGTGTCAAAATATTTTGAAAATACTGAAAAAAGATTTTATTATTATATTAATTCATAGTCCAGTAAAAACTAAAATCATTTGTTTGGGAAGACTGTATTTCATGTTGGTTCCGGTGATTAACTTTTCCATCTTGTTTTTCCCAACAGTTTAATAAACAAATCTGAAGTTTTGCTCCAGATTAAAGTTAAACCTCATAGTTTCTGGAGCCATTATACCTGTTTAATAAATTTGCCTATATTCCACCTAGTCCATCATTTGAATTCTTTAGAAATGACATGAATTCTGTATCCTGTGCTTTGGGGTGTAATATATGAATGTGGAGATTTGAATCTTTTAAAGCATTTAGATATACTCTTCTTTCATTATGCACATTTACATTTCCCTCTCCTTTTAACTATTCTGGACTGTTGTTCTTTCTTGTGGTGTTTTCCAGGGACTGCGATGGTACCATTCATTTCAATGGTGGAAGTGGAAGAAAAATAGGAGTTGAATATTTCTGTGGTCTTTGTTATTTATTAATTGCAGCATTTTCTCCTACATTGATCAGCCATTAGACCCCCGTTTGTTCTGAATATAAGTTTTGCTCTTTGTCTTCCCTATCATCCTTCCTTTTACATGCACTCCTAGGCTCCTTCTTTCTGGGCCATACAATTCTTACTAGTTCTCTGAAATAGAGAAAATAGATCATAGTCATTATAGAAGAAATATAGTTAATTTTTTTTTCTCAAATAGAAAGTAATCTACTTGTAGACAACACTTTATATTGTGTGTTATCTGTCAGGTACAATGATAAAAATGACTTATTATCCCATCAGAATAGAATAACTTTGGATGGCTTTTTTTTTTTTTGGTATTAAAGAATCTTGATTTTATTTATGTATAGTATTTTACCTGTTGTAATCAAGGACATGTTTTTGAGGTGACTTTCAAGGATGGGGTACAGTTAGAATAAGACTAAATAGCTGTATGAGAATTGAACCCAGACATTTAAAAAAAAAAATTTTTTTTTTTATTAGCTTCAAAGTAAGACTAAATTGGGCCAGCTAGCCATTGATGCTATCATAACTAATAGTATACAGAAGTTTTGTCAACTAGGTAGGCTTTGCAATAGGGTAGGAAATCCCTTTTTGCTATGCATAGAAGATTATTCTGATATGTATGTATATATACCTATTTGCGTGATATATATAATCACATTGTGTATCTTTAGCATTTTTCTTCATTAATAGTTAACGTATGATCTATCTGATCACCACCTTTCAATTTGTTGTACTGTGGTGGCTTGTGTGTTGCTATGATGCTGGAAGCTATACTACTGGTATTTCAAATGCTTGCAGGGTCACCCATTGTGGGCAGTTTTCAGTGGAGCTTCCAGGCTAAGAAGGAGTCAGAAGAAAGACCTGGCTATCTGCTTTTGAAAATTATCCAATGAAAACCCTATGGATACAACAGAATATTGTCCATATAGTGCTGAAAGATGAGCCCCCTAGGAGGGAAGGCGCTCAAAATACATGGTGGTTGCAGCAATGGACTTGAGCACACCAACGGTCATGAGGATGATGCAGGAGCAGGCAATGTTTTTGTTTTTTTTCATTCTGTTGTGTATGGGGTCACCGTGAGTCCGAGCTGACTCAGCAGCAACTAACAACAATAAATCTGTGTGAAAACGTACGTTATTGTTTAAGCTCCTTCGGAGATTTTGATCACCCTTATTTTAGACAAAGTCTATGGCCCAAGGGTATTTCTCACAATGTATCATAATATAATATTGATATATTCCAGAAGGTTAAGGAACTGGTTAGTCTGAACTACTAAAGATAATTTTAAGAGGGAAATAGAATTTTAATATTCACCTCTTATTATTATTATGAGCAATACCTTAATATGAAAAATTTGTGTATAAATGCTATTTTAGGTATCTTTTCATTCTCTTTATAACTGTGTATTTGAATGGCCAGGTGTGCAGTGGTTAAGAGCTTGACTGGTAATCAAAAGGTCCAACAGCTTCTTCTTGAAAACCTGTGGGAGCAGCTCTACTCTGTCCTATAGGGTCACAGTGAGTTAGAATCGACTTGATGGCAACAGATTTTTTTTTTTAAGGGCATATGATATTTACACTTTTATGTGTGAATATGTTCACTCACTGCATTTTATTCTGTTAAAAATGTTTTTGCAGCTATTATCTTGTTTTCCAAAGAAAAATAGGTATTTTGGAGTAGAAATCTATCCAGCTGGATTGTCATGATCAAGAAGTCATGGTACCGGGTGGGCCTTAGAAGGCCAGTCTGCGATGGGAGGACTTCTGCCTGTCTCAGCAGGGCAGCAGTATGGAATGCTTTGAGAGGGAAACCCCTAAACTTCTCTGATCTACTATTTGATCACACCTCGTTTTCACCCCACTTCCCCACACCCAGTTCTTTCTAGCCTTGTTCACTTCTCTCTATAAAACAAAAACTCTTTTTGCCTAGTTTTTGAGACACGTGCTGATCTTATGGCCAGAGCAAGCTCCCTATTGCAGTACTTCCCTCCAACTACCCTTTACAATAATCCTGTTGAATAAAGTCTCTCCTTATTAAAAATCTTTTTTTTAAGTTGGAAAATGCTTATACTTTCCTCCCTCTGTTGAGATGATGAAATTGAAGATTTCTACCAACTTATACAGTCTGAAATTGATTGAACATGCAATCAGGGTGCACTGATAATTATTGATGATTCAAATGGGAAAGTTGGAAACAAAGAATGATTGGTAGTTGGAAAATATGACCTTAGTGATAGATACAATGCTGGAGATCACATGATTGAATTTTGCAAGATCTATGACTTCTTCATTGCAAATATCTTTTGCCAAAAACATAAACAGCGACTAACGTGGACCTTGCCAGAAGGAATACACAGGAATCAAATCGACTACATCTGTGGAAAGAGATGATGGAAAAGCTCAATGTGATCAGTCCGAACGAGGCCAGGGGCTGACTGTGGATCAGACTATCAATCACTCATATGCAAGTTCAAGTTGAAAATGAATAAAATTAGAACAAGTTCACGAGAGCCAAAGTACAACCCTGAGTCTGTCCCACCTGAATTTAGAGACCATCTCAAGAATAGATTTGATGCATTGAATGCTAATGACTAAAGACCAGATGAATTGTGGAATGACATCAAAGACATCATACCTGAAGAAAACAAGAGGTCATTAAAAAGACAGGAGAGAAAGAAAAGACCTGAATGGATGTCAGAAGAGACTCTGAAACTTGCTTTTGAACGTCAAGTAGCTAAAGCAAAAGGAAAAAATGATGAAATAAAAGAGCTAAACAAAAGATTTCAAAGGGAACCTGGAGAAGATGAAGTAAAATATTACTATGACAAGTGCAAAGAACTGGAGATCGCAAACCAAAAGGGAAGAACATGCTCAGCATTTCTCAAACAGAAAGAACTGAAGAAGAAATTCAAGCCTCGAGTTGCAATAGTGAAGGGTTCTACGGGGAAAATATCAAACAACTCAGAAAGCATCAAAAGAAGATGGAAGGAATACAGAGTCAGTATACCAAAGAGAATTGGTCGGTATTCAACCATTTCAGGAGGTAACATATGATCAAGAGCTGATGGTACTGAAGGAAGAAGTCTAAGCTGCACTGTAGGCATTGGTGAAAAACAAGACTCCAGGAATTGACATAATACTAATTGAGATGTTTCAACAAACAGATGCAGCACTGGAAGTGCTTACTTGTCATCTACGCAAAGAAATTGGAAGACAGCTACCTGGCCAACTGACTGGAAGAGATCCATATTTATGCCTATTCCCAAGAAAGCTGATCCAACCAAATGTGGAAATTATCAAACGATATCATTAATATCATATGCAAGCAAAATTTTGTTGAAGATTATTCAAAAGTAGCTGCAGCAGTGTATCGACAGGGAACTGCTAGAAATTCAAGACAGATTTAGAAGAGAGCTTGGAACCAGGGATATCATTGCTGATGTCAGATAGATTCTGGCTGAAAGCAGAGAATACCAGAAGGATGTTTATTTACTTGTGTTTTATTGACTACACTAAGGCATTCAACTGTGTGGATCATAACAAGTTATAGATAACCTTGCAGAGAATGGGAATTTTGGAACACTTAATTGTGCTCTTGAGGAATCTATGCATAGATCAAGAGGCAGCCGTTCGAACAAAACAAGGGGATACTGCATGGTTTAAAGTCAGGAAAGGTGTGTGTCAGGGTTGTATCCTTTCACTGTACCTATTCAATCTGTATGCTGAGCAAATAATACGAGAAGCTGGACTATATGAAGAAGAACAGGGCATCAGGATTGGAGGAAGACTCGTTAACAACCTGCATTATGCAGATGACAGAACCTTGCTTGCTGAAAGTGAAGAGGACTTGAAGCACTTACTGATGAAGATCAAAGACCATACCCTTCAGTATGGATTACACGTCAACATAAAGAAAACAAAAATCCTCACAACTGGACCAATAAGCAACATTATGATAAACGGAGAAAAGATTGAGGTTGTCAAGGATTTCATTTTACTTGGATCCATAATCAACACCCATGGAAGCAGCAGTCAGGAAATCAAACGATGCATTGTATTGGTCAAATATGCTGCAAAAGACCTTTAAAGTGTTAAAAAGTAAAGATGTCACCTTGAAGACTAAGGTGCACCTGACCTAAGCCATGGTGTTTTCAATTGCCTCACATGCATGCGAAAGCTGGACAACGAATAAGGAAGACCAGAGAAGAACTGAGGTCTTTGGATTATGGTGTTGGCAAAGAATATTGAATACATCAGGGACTGCCAAAAGAACAAACATCTGTCTTGGAAGAAGTGCAACCAGAATGCTCCTTGGAAGCAAGGATGGTGAGACTGTGTCTCACGTACTTTTGACATGTTGAAAGGAGGGATCAATCCCGGGAGAAGGACATCATGTTTGGTAAAGTAGAGGGTCAGAGAAAAAGAGAAAGATCCTCAACAAGACAGATTGACACAGTGGCTGCAATAAGAGGCTCAAGCATAGCAATAATTGTAAGGATGGCACAGGACCCGGCAGTGTTTCGTTCTGTTGTGCGTAGGGTTGCTATGAGTCAAAACTGACTCCATGGCACCTAACAACAACAACAACAACAACAACCCTCTGTTGTGATGCTCCGTACAGAGCAAACAATTTGTGCATATGAGAAAAAGATCCCAGTAAGGGGAAAAAAGCCCATGATGCCACTCAAAATCTATAGCACAATGTTATTGATGAAGGTGGTGGAGCAGGTGAGCTTGAGGAACTCAGAGAGTTTATGAAATAGTGCAGGATTTCAATGACCCCACAGAAAGAAAGCAGCAACGCAGGCAAGCTCTTGGGAAGGGCCCCCAGCATGCTGACAAGCCAGGGGTTCATGTGACTGTGTAGTGCAGGGGTGACAGATTTCCACAAAGCAGTCAAAAGCCACTGCAGTCAGGAGAAAATAATCTAAAAGTAAAAAACTGAAAAAGTACACGTGGGTGATGCAGTCTGCGTAGATGACTTTGTTCTGCATCTGGATGCTCAGTGGCATCTTTGGGACAGTGGTGGAGGTAAAACTGTTTTTTTCCAGTGTAGATTCTTTATTGGAGAGAGAGTTTAGTAAAAATGTCATATCTGTTTATACATGCCAAGAGTGACAAGAAATATATAAGTACCTCAATTTACACTACACAAATATTTTATTTAAAATATACATTTTTTTTTGTTATTCTTGAAAATGATAGAAGTGCTAAGTGTGGGAATTTTACACACGTAATAATTAATTACATATAATTATTAAACTAAGGGTACATTTTACCTGGGATGATGAAGGCTTCCAGTAACCAAAACAACACACACAATATTTCCGTTAAACCATGTGCAGTGCAATAAATTACTATACATGGACCCTCTAGGTATGATCTTTGTGAATTGCAAACAATGATTGAGTGGGACTATGCAAATAAGGTATATGGAGCTTGTGATGGTTGGTTTATTTGCCAACTTGGTTGGGTCATAATTCCCAGTATTGTATGGTTGTCCTCACTTTTGTGATCTGATGTAATTATCTTCCATCTTATGTGTTGTAAATCCTAACCTGTATATATTAATGAGGCAGGACCTGTGTGGTATATCTTGAGTCACAGCCTTGCAGAAGGGCATGACTCAAGTCCTAACCTTACTGAAGTTATGCCTTTCCCTGGGGTGTGGCCTGCATCCAAGTTATGTATGTGGGTACTCTGGTGGGGCTCTCTCACTCTGCACCTGGATCCTACATCAGTGTCTGAACTCTGGTTCTTGGGACTCGAGCCAGGGGCCTGTGATCTGATCTGCTGATTCTGGAATTCACCAGCTTGCCCAGACTTGTGAACCAGTAGTCTGTTTTCTGGCCTGCTGATTTGGGTTTGTTAGCCCCACCTGCCACACGAGTCAGGAGGTGCTTATGCCTGACCCCCGGATTTGGGACTTGCCAGCCTCCACAACGGTGTGAGCCATTTCCTTGGCACAGTTTGTGAGTTCTGTGAGACCCTGCAGTGAATTAGGGAACCTAAAGACTAGAGGGAGAATGCTGAGGGGAGGAGGAGTAGTTGATGTTATACATGATGGATTGGGACAACAATTTGGAAAAGTTGGACATTTGGAACATTTAACATCCACCTCATAGGAACCAGCTTTGTGGTGATCCTTATAAATTATTCACTTACCATGACCGTCTTAATTCCAGAAAACTTAATTGTGCTCATATGGAACCCGTACATAGAGCAAAAGGTAGTCTTAGTTATCTAGTTTTGTTATAACAGAAATACCATAAGTGGATGGTTTTAACAAAGAGAAATGTATTCTCTCACAGTCTAGGTGGCTAAAAGTCTGAATTCAGGGTGCCAGCTCCAGGGGAAGGTTTTCTCTCTCTGTCGGCTCTGGAGTAAGGTCCTTGTCATCAATCTTCCCTTGGTTTAGAAGCGTCTCAGCACAGGAACTTCAGGTCCAAAGAATGCACTTGCTCCTGGCACTACTTTCTTGGTGGTGTGAGGATCCCCACTCTCCTAGTCCATCTGAGTGTCGACTTGACCCTTTGAGACTGAGGCAGCTGTGCTTCCTGTGTTTCTTGTCTCTTCAGCTTCTGCTTCTGGGTTCCTTGGTCTCTCGGCCCTTTGGGCCTTACCACCTGTGTCTGCCCTGCTGGGGGAAGTGTTCCAAAGCTCTTCACCTCTACTGATAAATGCCTGGAGGCACTCCACCCCACCAGTAAACTTCAGCCAGAAGGCACCCCACTCTTTCAGGAAGCCTCCTGGCAAAGGCACTCAGCTCTCTTGCTCTGTGGCTGGCTCCAAGTGCTGTCTCGTTCCAGTCTCTTAGTTCTGCTGCTGCTGTTTCTCTGCTGCTGCTTCTCATTGTTTATGCTGTCTCCAGTGTAACAGCTCTCCTCGCTTCCCTCTGAGTCTCTTAGATGTCCATAATTCCACCAATGTTCTCTTCGAGGCAATCTAGGCTTTTAATATTAGTCACTTTAAAACTCTTCCAGCCTCTATTCATTCACAGTTTCAAAGCTGCTTCCACATTTTAGGTATCTGTTTGAGCAGAACCCCACTCCCAGTACCAAATTCTGACTTAGTTATCTAGTGCTGCTATAAGAGAAATACCACAAGTGGATGGGTTTAACAAAGAGAAATTTATTCCCTCACAGTTTAGGAGGCTAGAAGTTCAAAGTCAGGGTGCCAACTCCAAGGGAAGGCTTTCTTTCTCTGTCAGCTATTGGGGAAGGTCCTTGTCATCAATCCTCCATGGTTGAGGAGCTCCTCAGCACACAGACCTCGAATCCAAAGGACACAGGCTTCTGGCTCTACTTTCTTGGTGATATGAGATCCCCATGTCTCTCTGCTTCCTTCTCTATTTTATATCTCAAAAGAGATTGACTTAAGACACAATCTAATCTTGTGTCTAATCTAATTACATAACTGCCTCTAATCCTACCTCACTGACATCATCATTAACATCATAGAGGTAGGATTTACAACACATAGGAAAATCACATCAGATGACAAAATGGTGGACAGTCACACAATACTGGGAATCATGGCCTAACCAAGTTGGCACACATTTTGGGGCGACTCAATCCAATCCATGACACAGTCACTTGAACAAAACAAGGGGATACTGCATGGTTTTAAATCAGGGCTGTATCTTTTCATCATACTTATTCAATCTACATATTGAGCAAATAATCCAAGAAGATGGATGTGATGGTTAAGGTTGTGTGTCAACTTCCCTGAGCCATGATTCTCAGTGGTTTGGCACTTATAATGAGGTTTGGCAGCTATATAATGATGCAATCATCTCTAGAATGAGATCTGATATAATGTAATCATCTCCATGATGAGATTTGCTATGGGCATCCAGTCAGTTGAAAGGGAGTTTCCTTGGGGGTATGGACTGCATCCAATAAATGTGGACTTTCTGGCAAAGCTCATCAGCTTTTTCTCACTCTGGATCCTCATCTGGACTCCATTTCATGGGACTTGAGCTAGCAGCTTATCTGAAGGTCTTGGAATTCATCAACATCTGCAGCCTGTGAGCCAGTGGCCTACCTACTGTCTTACCTGCTAATCTTGGGATTTCTCGGCCTCCACAGCCTCTGAGCCAGAGGCCTACTGTCTGAACTGCCAAGCCTGGGTTCACTAGTCCCTGAAGCTATGTGAGTCAGGAAAAGCCTCCAGCCTGACCCAGGGACTTGGGATTTTCCAGCTGCTACAACCATGTAAGCGATTTCTTTGATATAAATCTCTCTCTCTCTCTATATATGCTTCACTGGTTTTGCTTCTCTAGAGAACCCATACTAAGATATTTGGTACTGCCAGTTGGTTCTAGAGAAACGAAGTTGTAAGGATGAATTTTCTAAATTGGCTTTCAAGACTGGTTAGTCTTAAAGATGCTGATGCCTCTACTTCCAGTAGTGAAGAGAGCACTGTTAATCCATGGCGTGAGGTGGCAATAGAAATACACAAAATATCACCACCCATAAATCAAGTATTGGTGAGAGGCAAGGCTCTGAGTGATTGCATGTTTGATACCTTTCCACAATTTCGTCAGAAGGAAAAGTGTAAGGAAGCTGGTTGGTTGGTCCTGCTTACACTAGACAAAGCGGTAAAAGAAAGAGATGAGCTCAGGGCTTCAGAGCCACAGGTTAAAAAAAAAAAACATAAATGACCTCAAAGTAGCCACTTGTGCCTTGAAAAAAAGCCTTATTTTTTGCTTTAACAGAGCTGATGTTGCCAAAAGCCAAACCCAGGGTCTTATCATAAGAGTAGCTAAATTACAACACCAATTGAATTCCTAACCTTGAATGGTGTCTAAAGTTAAAATGAGGACATTGATTGAGAAGAAATGGGATCTTGAAACTTGGGATGGGGACATATGAGCAAATAATCAGGGAGCTGAGGACACTGAGCCCCTAAATTCCATTGAATCACTCCTGCCAACAGAACCACCCCTCTCACTCTCATCTGAAGAGATTACTCCATCTTTGTCTGCTAAGCCACCTTCCCTATAAAACCATTAGCCCCTCCACTCTCATCTGATGAGATTAAATCAGCTCTATCTGAAGACCCTTTGTCTGAGTCATCCCCTGGGGAGGCATCTTAGTAACTCCCTAAGGCATCAACTGATCAGTTGCCTTATAAGACATTCCTGAATGTTCTCAGAACACATCCCCCTCATCCACTTTTGCTTCTAGACCTATGACTAAAGTCCAAGCAAGCCCCAAAAGGTGAAGCACAAAGTGAGACCTAGGAGGAGGTATGCTACACCCCAAAAGAACTGCTCGAGTTTTCTAATATGTACAAACAGAAACCTGGGAAATATGTGTGGGAATGGCTATTAAGGGTGTGGGATAATGATGAAAGAAACAGAAAGTTGGATTAGTCTGAGCTTATTGATAAGGGCCCACTAAGCACAGATTCTTCGTTCGGTGTTTCAGCTTGAGGGTTTAAGAAAGGATCTTACAGTGTATTTGGTTGGTTTGCTGAAGCCTAGGTTACACGGTGGCCCACACTAAATCAAGTTGGAGTGCCAGACCTGCTTTGATATTCTGTAGAAAAGAGAATCTAAAGGCTTAAAAAAACTGGCATGTTAGAGTAGATTTATCAGATTAGACACAGACCCACACATGGAGTGCCCTGAGGACACACCTTTTACCGCAATGGTGAGGAACAAATTTGTGAAGGGAGCCCCAGCATCCTTGAAGAGTGCTGTTTGCTATTTTATGTAAGTCAGATTTGACAGTGGGAACTGCCCTAAGTGAATTAAGACACCTAACTGTAGTGGGGTTGATTGGACCCTGTGGTAGTAGAGGCCAAGTGGCAGCAGTCAATCGACAAAGACAAAGTGGGCATGGTTACCATAATGGACAATGGAGTCACGGCAATAATCTGAATAGTCTGACTTGTATGAACTTATGGCATTGGCTACCCAGTCATGCTGCCCTAGGTATGAAATAAATGGAGAATCTACTAAATATTTATATGATCTCTGCAAGCAGAAGAATTCTAGGTCAAGTGAATGGCAGTCTAACATGAATCATCAGACTTGGCTACAGCTAATGCTGAGTGCCCAATCTGTCAGCATCAGAGACCCACACTGAATCCCTAATATGGCACAGTTCCTCAAGGTAATCACCCAGCATCCTGGTGGCAAGTTGATTACATTGGACCACTTCCATCATGGAAAAGGGCAGCATTCTGTTCTTAGTGGTATAGACACTTAGTCTGGACACAGTTTTTCCTTCTCTTCACACAATGCTTCTGCCAAAATCACCACCTGTGGACTTACAGCATGCCTTATCCACCATCACGGTATCCCATTCAGCATTGCTTCAGGTCAAGGGACTCATTTCACAGCAGATGAAGTGCAGCAATGGGCCCATGCTCATGGAATTCACTGGTCTCACCATGTTCCCCATCATCCTGAAGCAATGGCTTGATAAAATGTTGGAATGGCCTTCTAAAGACATAATTATAGCACCAGCTAGGTGGCAATACCTTGTAGGATTGGGGCAATGTTCTCCAGGAGACTGTATATACTCTAATCCAGTGTCCAATATATGGTGCTATTTCTCCCATAGCCAGGATTCATGGGTCCAGGAATCAAGGGGTGGAAATGGGAACGACATCACTCACTATTATCTCTAGTGACTCACTCAAAAAAATTTGGTTTCTCTTCCTGTGACTTTATGTTCTGCAGATCTAGAGGTCTTAGTTCCAAATGGCCAGATGTTCCTACTAGGAGACACAACACTTATTTCATGGAACTGGAAGTTAAGAATACCACTCAGCCACTTTGGGCTCCTCATGCATCTGAATCAACAGGCAAAGAAGGGAGTTACCATATTGACTGGTGTGACTGATCTTGGTTACCAAGAGGAAATCGGATTGATATTACATAATGGAGGCAAAGGAGAGTATGTCTGGAATGCAGGAGATCCCTTAGGACGTTTCTTAGTACTACCATGACTTGTGATTAAAGTTAATGGAAAACTACAGCAACACAATTCCAACATGATTACTCATAGCTCAGGCCTTTTGGAAACATTGGGTCAGCCCAGCTGGCAAAGAACCATGATCAGGTGAGGTGCTTGCTGAGGGTAAAGGGAATATGGGATGGGTGGTGGAAGAAGGTAGTTCTAAATAATAGTTACGACCACATTATCAGTTGCAGAAATGAGGACTGTTTTTGTTATAAGTATTTCTTCCTTGCATGTGTACATCAAATATTTTTGTTTTCTTCACTTATAAAATATGAGATGTAAACAAGACTATTGCATTTTCAGTTGTATGTGTTAATTATATCATGTTAGGCACAAATATGACTTTACAATTGTCTTTGTTTAGAGATTGTGTATGGTTTAGGGAGATGTATGTGGGTGCCAAGTTGACAAGGGTGGACTGTGATGGTTAAGGTTGTGTGTCAACTTGGCTGGGCTATGATTCTCAATGGTTTGGCAGTTACAATGCAGTTTGACAGCTATGTAATGATGTAATAACCTCAATAATGTGATCTGATATACTGTAATCACCTCCATGATGAGATCTGCTGTAAGCATCCAATCAGTTAAAAGGGAGGTTCCTTGGGGGTTTGGCTGGCATCCAGTAAATATGGAGTGTCTGGCAAGGCTTGCTGGCTTTTGCTCGCTCTGGATCTTTATCTGACCTCTGATTCCTGAGATTTGGGCTAGCAGCTTATCTACTGATCTTTGGACTTGTCAGTCTCTGCAGCCTGTGAGCGAGAGGCCTGCTGTATAACCTGCTAATCTTGGGTTCATCAGATCCTGCAGCTATGTGAGTCAGGAGAACCCTCCAACCCAACCCATTAACTTGGGACTTTCCAGCCTCTACAACTGCATGAGCCATTTCCTTGATATAAATCCCTCTCTCTACATAGATATATACGCTTCACCGGTTTTGCTTCTCTAGAGAACCCAGCCTAACACACTGGACTATACAAAGAAGAATGTGCATCAGGATTGGAGGAAGACTCATTAACAATCTGTGATGTGCAGATGACACAACCTGGATTGCTGAAAGCAAAGAGGACTCTAAGCACTTACTGATGAAGATAAAAGACTATAGCCTTCAGTATGGATTACACCTCAACATAAAGAAAACAAAAATCCTCACAACCACACCAATAAGTAACATCATCTTAAATGGAGAAGTTATTGAAGTTGTCAAGGATTTCATTTTACTTGGATTCACAATTAACACCCACAGAAACAGCAGTCAAGAAATCAAGTGATGTATTGCAATAAGCAAATCTGCTGCAAAAGACCTCTTTAAAGTGTTCAAAAGCAAAGACGTCACTTTGAGGAATAAGGTGTGCCTGACCCAAGCCAGAGTATTTCCAATTGCCTCATATGCATGCGAATGCTGGACAATGAATAAGGATGACAAAAGAAGAATCGGTATCTTTCAATTATGGTGTTGGCGAAGAATACTGACTATCCCACGGACTGCCAGAAGAATGAACAAATCGATCTTCGAAGAAGTACATCCGGAATGCTCTTTGGAAGCGAGGATGGCAAGACTTTGTCTTAAATACTTTGGACATGTTATCAGGAGGGACCGGTCCCTGGAAAAGGACATCATGCTTGGTAAAGTAGAGCATCAGCCAAAAACAGGAAGATGGTCAATGAGATGGATTGACACAACGGACGAAACAATGGGCTCAAACATAGCAATGATTGTGAGGATGGCGGAAAACTGGGCAGTGTTCAGTTCTGTTGCACATAGTGTCGCTATGACTTGGAACTGACTCGAGGGCACTGAACAAAAACAACATAATATAATATGATATGAAATGATATGATATATGACATGACATGAGTTGACATGACATAACACAATTAATACTACACAACTATATATTATATAGAATACATTTGGTTAGTGGTTTTTTAGATGTATGTATCTATATTATTTATGTATATATACATATGTATATATATATATGGAAACCCTGGTGGTGTAGTGGTTAAGTGCTACGGCTGCTAACTAAAGGGTTGGCAGTTCGAATCCGCCAGGTGCTCCTTGGAAACTCTACGGGGCAGTTCTACTCTGTCTGATAGGGTCGCTACGAGTGGGAATCGACTCGATGGCAACGGGTTTGGTTTTGTTTTAATTTCCCTGTCTAGAACCTCCAATATAATATTGAAAAGAAGTAGTGAGAGGAAATAATGATGTTCCTTCAGGATTTACTCTTTTGTATATATGCTGGTATTTTTAAACTATAAACATACAATGCTGTGCCAGAGAAAATTGTCCCTGTGGCCCAAGATCATGAAATATCTCGGACCCTCTGTATTTTGGTTATTATCCACTAGCAGGCAGAGGTCACCAACTGTACATTGTATTTGTCCCCAAGCTCTGGATGAGAGGGAGAGAAGGGCAAGTTTCATTCCGATTCTGCTTCCATCTTGAAAATGGGGAGCACAATAAGTGTGCAACAGAGAGGCAAGTGCAACTAGGAGTGAGAGACATGTGTTTCCTTGTTATGCTCAATGAAGGACATTTTCCCCATTAAGACCAGTCCATTATTAAAGCCAGTGTTATTTTAATTCTGTTGTGAGTTTACTAGGCCTTTATGGATGAGACTGTGAAGCTTGTCGTCATTAATAACACTACTTCTTGGGATAATGCATTCTGAGTTCCAAATAGCCAATTTGCACATCAACTAGGAACACAACCTGTCTGCAAATTGGATACTGCTTGTACTGCAGTTCTTATTTGTTCTACTCATTACCTAAAATGACCCATTTGTATACAGCAGGGCAATAATATAGTCTGTAAATGGACAATTTCCTATGGGTAGACATTGTTTATTCACATAAAGTGGAGAAAATTATGTACAAATCTTCTTGTGTAGTCATAAATTTTTGTTCTGGATCAAAGGAAGACTAAAAATGATGCTTATGTTAGTCACTACTCCAGCGTGGCCAGTGCCCTGTAGCTACTGAGTAAATAAAATAGTGGCTTTTACTAGATGTGTTTGGCTGGTGAACAGGCTGAGGAAGGCCCTGAAGAAGGACTGAAAGGGACAAAGGGGGATACACTAACTATCCCATGTAGCAGTTGTCAAAAACAAAAACAAAAACAGTGGCCAAGAAGATTATGAATGTTCATTATACTAAATTTTGCATTCAGATGGCTGCACAGTATCCACAGTAATACCTAGGTGAGTGGTTCTGGGCAGGGAATGTGGTAACTTCTTATTACTAGATGAGATCCCTAGAAAGCTGACTCTGAGCCAGAGATTAGCAAACAAGATGTTTCTTGGGGAGGGTAAAGGGAACAAGTAAGGAGCAGAATGCAGAGCTGGGCTGAGGGAGAAGTTGGGCTGTGATGAGTCATCACGGAGCCTCCCCGCAGTGAGCTCCAAGGCTGGGATGATCTCTCAGTGTCGTTGGCCTGGGGCAGGGGGCCAGCCTTTACACCCTTCTTTCTATACTTCAGTCACTGGATACAGGCTAACTCCGGGATGTGAATGTGACTTCGGCAGAGGAAATTCCCAGAGCGGACTGACAGTGTCTGCCAGCAGCTGGGTAAATACATCCCTCCTGGGGAAGCAGAGCATCCATGACACCTATTCAGTGGGAAGGAAAACCTATGGGCAGCTGGGAGTACATGGTATAGGCTCTTTCCATGGGGAGGGGAGGACACTTATAGATGCTAACCAGAGGTCCATGGCCAATGGAATAGGCTATTACAGGGCTCTGGGCTTAGTGAAAGAAACTGGAATAATAATGGCCCTGAAATATTAAGCTTCATCTGTGTGTCCATCAACTCACATATAGTGTCGTTAGTTATTCCTTACAATACCCTAGAAGTAGGCATTATTCACTCCGCTTTACAAAAGGAGGCTCAGAAGGAAAAGAGATTTGTCCACTAATAGCTGTTAAGTGCCTAAAGCAGAATCCAACATTTGGTCTCCCTCCACAAACTCCTGTTCTTTTGACTCTGTTCCCTAACTTTACTCAGGAAATTAAGTCACACAAATTTTCAAAGCTAGGATAAATTCTGTAGTGGCTTCAGACTGGATGAGCACAGGGGCCCGGAGGGCACCCCAGAGTGTCAGACTGAAGGCAGTCAGGGCTCCCAACAATTAGCAGCTGAGTCACTGGTTGGAGCTTAGCCCACAGGTGAGCAGAGCAGGCGAAGAGGGGTGACAGACAGCAGATGCAAACTTGGCTTTTCTACCTCAGAGTAAGGGAGCCTTCTGACTCAAATGGGGTGATTCATTATTAATGAAGAAGGGTTTCAAATTAAACTTGCACTGCATTGAGCTGTGCTAAGAAAATGTAGCTTTATTTTCTATAGAAGTTTTGATCATATTTAAGGACCCCCTTCGATCTTTTTAGGGAGAGAAGGAAATAAAACACCTAAATTTAGTCATTGTGATCCAGTAATTTAAACAAACTCTT